>NC_135484.1:63050900-63374537 GCF_052094955.1 Ictidomys tridecemlineatus | reverse complement strand
TTTTTTACTCATTTCCTAGGTAGATTGCATCTGGTCTGTGGGTAAACACAGAGGAGTTGCTCCCTCTTCCCAGTCTTTATAATGAGAATATTCTGTCTGATCAGGTGCATGCACCCTGCTGTCATTTGCAGCCTGACCTGTAGGTCAGGGGTGATGTGAGCTGGCTCAGGGATGCATACAAATCACATCCTCTTGTCTGTCTGTTTTGTTGACTGGTTCTCCTCAGGGTCATGGCTATCTTAAGTAGCAGCCTGAAGGATAAAGTGTGCCCTGTCTGAGCTGTAAAACTTTGACTGTGGACCAATTGTATCTGACATCCAGCAGCATGAGGTTTGGTTTAGCCTTTGGATTCAGAACAAATCACTGGCTATCAATGGCTGATAGTGACATGCAGTTTACCAAATCTCTCCTTCTTTTTGACAGCTCTAACATGGAGGAAGAAATGGGTTGTTTTTAAGTTAAGGAGTTTGTGTTTCAAAATATATCTGTATGAATTGTTTTACATGAAAACAATGACTAAATTTTAAATTATTTTGAAAAAGTAAAGTCTTTCGTTTTAAAACTTCAGTTTCAACATGTAACATCTACACTACAAAAAAAAAAAAATCACATTTACTTTAGAATTCACCAGACATCTAGAAACATATAAGGTTGCTAAATGGTTTCAGTGAGCTTTTTCTATATGGATTTAATGTGTATAAATTTATAACTTTTGTTGTTTTCACTGGAATGTGCCCTTAATCACTGTACATATCTAATAAAAGATAAACTGTGCCCAAATTCTTTCTGGTGTCACTCCATCTAGCATCAAAATCTGTTTGTACCAGATCAAATTAGAGCTTAACTCTAGTCTGCTCTGATATTTATGGAATGCTTGCATGATTTAATTTAAAAACATCTGAATTCCCCTTCCCATCATCTGTAAAGATATCACATCATTTGCTACAATAGACACACAAAAATAATATGAACAGAGGCCCTCAAAAAGCTTACAATCTAGCAAGGGAGATAAAACATAAATACAAAACAAAACGGAATAACATAAGCATATGAGCAAATACAAAAACTATGAGCTGAAAGGTGAGAATATTTTACCTACAGCTGGCCCTTGAAGAATTGGCAAGCTTTTCAAAGACTGTAATGGGGAATGAGTAAGGAAGGTCACTCTAGGACTGTGCAAGGTAAATAAGTACTCAAAAGTACAACTTAGAGCAGAGAGTAGGTGAGGAGATCAAGTATTGGATAGGGTACAGACTCTGTGTTCCAGAAAAAAATGATTTGGCAATATTTGGTAGTGGGGGTTGTTGGCAAGAGAACTTGCAAGTCAGGAGAGTTGAGGCACTGCCACTCTAAGCCAAAATGAAGGTAGTAAGTGCTCAACTAGGGTCATTGCAGCCACTAATAAAGAAGAAAGAATGATTCCCAAGAACTATTTGAGAGATCAAGGGAATGAGGTTCTTGTTTTAAAAAGGGGAATAAACTCTTTCTGCAGTAGAGTCTTTCGCACCATGGTCTTTTGGTATCTTTCAAGACTTAAAGCGATCACTAAACAAAAATCTATTGCGAGACTTACAACAATATCTTTTCCACATTCCAAGCAGATTGAGCTCCTTCATGAGACCTGCTCAACCTCATTTGTCTTTATCTCCCAGACAGTACATTTGATAAATGGTTATTGATTTAATGAATGAATGAATACATCATTTCAATGTTTTGTCTCTGGGTCACTGGAGAATTATGACATCTTTGATAAGGAAAACAAAAACAGGAAGAGGAGAAGATTTTTGAAGGGCAATGAGTTCACTTATAGACCTCTCCACTCAGGTCCAGAGCCCTACAAATAGTCATTATGAGCCTTCCAGGCAGCTTTCTCAGTCAGGATTTTGGATTATTTAGGAAATCAATTATGTAATCATGATATTTTAGTAGCCCATTACTCTGAGATGTCTAACTCAATGTCCATGTCCATTGGCATTATAACTTCTTTATTGATATTTACAGTGAAATTACAATATCAATTATATGTGAAAGGTGAATTAAGATGAAAACTTGTATTTAAGCTTCTAAAAATTTACTTTTCAAAACAAAAGAGGAAACATTCAGCCTCCAAGCTTCTAAATTGAGTTCCTATGAACAGCAACCAGATTAATACAAGTTGGTTACCTGTCTTTCACATCATCTAGCTTTCTGATATTTATATTGAAGTTAACTATGCCCAAATTCTTTTTGTATATATACATGCTACATGTCAAGATAGATTTTTATAATATGAAAAATGCTTAAAAGAGGAAATACTTGAAATTTATACTTAGGATAGGTTCACATAA
This sequence comes from Ictidomys tridecemlineatus, assembly GCF_052094955.1. Taxonomy (NCBI): domain Eukaryota; kingdom Metazoa; phylum Chordata; class Mammalia; order Rodentia; family Sciuridae; genus Ictidomys; species Ictidomys tridecemlineatus. The sequence goes on along the minus strand of NC_135484.1, from coordinate 63,372,210 downwards.
AGTATGTTGTTAAGTCTAATTTGTATCTTCAGAGTTTTTTCAGCCTTGGTATAAGAGTTCTATTAAATGAACTTACAGAGTTGTATAAGTAATTCTAAAGGCATGCTCTATTTTTCATGGTCCAGGAAGTATGACAGCTATGTTCACCTGGGAGCCATTTTTCAATTTGGGGAATAGAGGTGGAAGAAAACAAAGAGACTCAGAGCTGTATTGTTCCAGACAGTGACTCATAAAAATAAATTCAATAGGTTACTTTGTTTTCTGGCTTCCCACTGGAAAGAAGAAGCAAAAGACAGAAGGAAAGGTTGAGACAATCTCCTAGGGAGCCACTGCAGGCTGCTTATAGTATCTGGCTTTGATGTCTCTAGGTTCTAGTAACTGATCCCTTCCTTTGCCTCTTCAGGACAAAGATGTCTCAAGTATCTAGCTCTAGAATTCAATGTTATCCTTTGTGTTTTCCCTGCTTTCCCCTTAATAAGCGTCTCCTCCTTAAAAACTCCTTGAATTTTGTCAGTTGGACTATCCTCTCATACACTCTAGGATATTAACTGATAAAATAGATAGTACACACTGAACATGCTGATTTCAAAAGTTTCCACTCCTCTATTCATATTTAAATTTCACTCACATTGATAATATTTTTGCCTTAATCCATGAATGAAACTATCAATAATTGTATATGTGAAAGGAAAGGAAATTATTAGAAGAATACCAGAGAAACTGACCAACTCGAGTTCTATAGTCAAGCAAAACAATAAATCAGATAATTGTTTAGAAAGAAAAAGTATAAGTATTAAAATATGGAAAGTAATAATAAGTAATTAAATCATAAGAAATGATCATTTTAAATACAATTCAATATTACAGAGAGTATTATTTTTTTCTTGTATTGATGGATTTCTCTCACTTTTGGAATGCTCCAGATTTCAGTATACAATCCTTTACTTTATTCATTCCCTTCAATATTGTAACTTTTAATGTAATCTGAACATTCCCTCTGGATGGTATAAGGTGGTTTGCAGAAGACCACCAGCATTTCCACCAACTATGAAATTGAAATAAAGTTCAGAAATCATTCATTCAAAATCAGCAGACAGCTGGTGGGGCAAAAAGAACCCCAAGGTGCTAAAACTTGGAAAAGATAAGAATTTCCAAAACTGACCAAACTTCTTGAGATATTTTACTTTGGCCAATTTATCAATTCTGGGACAAGCAGTAGGCTTAGAATGCAGCCTTTGTAGAGATAAGGGATCATTTCTAGGAAACTAGTAGAGACTTGACAGAGACTTGTGGCAACCTCATGCACATTTTCTTTTCTTTTCTTTTTTTGAGAAAGGGTTTTGGCAAGTAGCCCAGGCTGGCCTCAAACTTGAGATCCTCCTACCTCTGGCTCCCCAGTAGCTGGGATTATAGGACGCTGCACCACACCTCATGCACATTTCTTGTTCACATCATAGGTCAGACAAGCATTCTGTATTCTGTATCATTTCACCTCAAACACCCTGGGATACAGGTTATTGTGGGAGTCACCAACTGTAATTTATCAATCACAGTTCAGAGGAAAAGAAGGTCAAGGTGAAGGACATGGGCTCTTCAGAACAGTGTCACTGCTGCTCACATTCCTCGGGCCTAAGGTAGTGACATGGCAATCCCATGTGCTTATCCATCTCCAAGCCTCTCCACTGTTTCCTCTCTGTGCCTTCTTATCTGTCTTACCTCCTCACTGGCCTCCTTACTCATACTAGTCTCTTTGACTAGTTCCTCCAACATAACACCCAAGCTCCTAATAGAACTGGCTGCATCCTGTGCCTGGAAAGTTCTTCCCTAGATACACTTCCCTGACTTAGGCCTTTGTTCACAAGTCACCTTCTCACTGGGACTTCTCTTACCAACCTATTTTAAATGTCAGCTCTTCATATCTATCCCTATCACTCTTACCCACTTTGTCCTACAGAGAAAAAATACCATTTGGATCACTGCATATTTCAATTCTTTATTATCTGTCTCCTCTCACTAGAATATAAGCTTTGTGAGGGCAGGGACTTTTTTTCTAATATTTATCCCCAGTGCCTAAAGAAATGCCCAATATATAATGGGTGCTAATATTTGTTGTATAAATACAATGCCACATCATATTTTTATAGGACTTTAAGGTATACAAACTATTCTGATATGCATTTTCTCACTTAATATTTTTAACCAGCTACAGAAGGAGTAGATTCAATATATCAAAAGCTGCCTTAATAAGATGCCAAGTGTGTAACTTGGGCAAGTGGAGTCTGAAGTACCAACTGATAATCACCAAGTTTAGTATAATGAGAAATGGGTGCAAGAGTGACTCAAATCATCCACTGAAATGTAAACATTTCACTGCCTGCACATCTCTAATAAGAATTGATGTGGTGTGTCATCTGTAATTTAATCACCAGCATTACATCTTGATAGTAAACGAGGATCACTAGACTATTCCCTATAAAGTTAGATTACCACACATACAATATATGCTGAATTTGGATAGTATTTCAGGTGTGACACAAGATGATAAATGGAAAGAATTCAAACTAAAAGTAGCACTCTTATAGCTGATCTTATCATGCTTCTAAATTTTAATGCTTATTGCACTGCATCATCTGTCCAGTCCAGTCTCAGCCTGAATATCTGAGCAGAGAGGAAAAAATTAAGTCCTAAGTTTTGTCTCTAGATTTAAAATCATTTTGTGTACTTGGCATGTTCTTTTCATTGTATTGGGGAATGTCATCAAGATGCATGATATAATAACAGTGAAAACAATTGATCTAAGCAAAACTACTATCAAGAGACCCAATACTTTTTTATAATTATAGGCTGGAATACTTTGCTATTTTTAAGAATCATGTATAAAGGTTTTTTTTATTGAGATTTCCTTCAGTGTCTCCCTGTATACAACAGAGTAACCAAATTCATCTGAATGCATATCCTAGACAAAAAAAAGAGCATATCTCTCTCTCTCTCTCTCTCTCTCTCTCTCTCTCTCTCTCTCTCTCTCTCTCTCACACACACACACACACACACACACACACACACACACACACACACGGTCTTGCCAGGCTATCATGATCTTCTGAGGAGTTAATGATTTGTTTCATTGTTTTACTATTACACAAAGCCTATTTTTCAGCTATATTAAACTAGAGTGAAATATATAGACATTAAATAGTTAGTGTAAAAGGGGTCAGTGATTTATAGTCCATGTAACCACAACTTTATATGAAAATGAACAAATAAGAAATTAAGCAAAATATTTCTTCTTGAACCAAGTGGAAAATTAAATGATTATGCTCAGTGAAGATTTCTCTTCTGGTTCTTTTATATCTAGGCTTTTGCTGCTTTGGTATTCTGTGAGCCTAAGGACCATGGACAGCATCTTGGGTTTGTGTATGAATACATGTTTCTATAATAGGAAATAATAGTGGATTCTTAAAAATGCATTACAGGCAATATCATTTGATGTTTGTTCCATTACTAATAAATTAAAAGTTATTATTAAGAGCTTTCACCAATACACACAGGGCCTTGGAGTACTAACATATCAGTTACTTTCCTGAAGGGATGTCAAACCACATTTTACATGTCCCCATGTATAATGATGATCAAAAAACCATTTTTAGAGGAAGATGATTTGATGTTCAGAAAGGGAAACTCTGGCTCCCCCATCGTTTGTTAGTTTGGCTTTGGGGAGGGGGAAAGATAAGAGAGTCACACATCATTTCCTCCATTTCCTTCGCCATCATCATTGCAGTAACACAGACATATTCTTACATATAAAATGACCTCAGATCACTTCTTCTCAAACCATGTGTTCATTTCACTTTTTCTTACACTGATCTTATGATTCAGTCTTCTGATCTTGGTCCAGTGAGATGAGTGGACTTGATCTGAACTTGCAGAATCAGGCATTCTAATCACAAGTCTCAGGCAGGGAAGCCAATGTTTGATAATCTTCACTGCAGAGCTGGTGGTGTTTGCTTGAGAGCATGTTAGCATTAATGTATTTGTCCTCACATTTAATTCAAAGCATCTTACACAGACACCATTAATGGTATTTTGCTAGCACTTTCAAATGACTTCTAATGTAATTTAAATCAATTCAATTTAACAGCCATTCATTGTGCAAAGATCTGCACTTTGTGTGTTTTAGGTGATACAAAAGCATAGTCCCTATTCTAAAGGATATTTTGGTCTATGGAGGAAAACAGATGTGGGCATAACTCACATGGCACAAAGGAGATTATATAAAAAATGTTGTAATGGAGTCTCAGTGCAGTTCTAGTGGACCACTGAAGGGATGGATGAATTCTTGCAGAAATAAAACAAAATAGGATATGTCTCAAGGAACTAATTAAGGTCTTGAAGGAATATAGTATATCAATGGACTGCATACATTGAGGGTAAGGGAATGAGTTTCAAGAAAGACTCCAAGCGTGAGGTATGGAATGAAGGTTCAGACACATGTACACAATGTAGAGGAAATTAAAATCATCTTGAGTAGGGAACACAGATGAGTATAAACATGACTATCAATTCTATCAATTAAAATTATTATTTCAAGTTAATGTTTTTTATAGAAATTTTACCCAAAAAATATTTCTTTTCTTTTCAAAAAAAATGATACAGGGTCTACTGTAAAATTTTGGGGAAATCAAATATAAAAGATAAGAAAATTTTTACTTTATTCTCTAGTTCAGAGACAGTGATATTGACAGTTTTGTTTAGATGTTCTAGTCTTTACCCATGAGGTTATGCATGCATGTGTGTGCACAAATATATGTGTACATGACAGAATGCACACATATCACCATAAAATAGGGCAATAGAATTTATATGCTTTACTATCCAATTAACCTATTTTGAGCATTTTTTCACAACAATAAGTAGTCTTCTTTGGCCTCAGTTTTTAAACTTACAGACTTTTTAGAGTAGTTTGAGAATTACAGAAAAAAAGTTTTCCCCTTTTTCCTACAGGGGGTTCCCCCTATTATATCTTGTATTACTATGGTACATTTATTACAATTAATGAAATAATATTGATGCATTAATATTAACTTATTAACTAAGGTACATTAAGACTAACTTTTGGAAACTTAGCACCAAAATAACCCAATCAATAAATGGGCTAAGGAAACAAACCGGCACTTCTGAGAAGAAGAAATACCAATGGTCAAAAAATATATGAAAGCATTCCAACATCTCTAGCAATTAGAGATGGGCAAATCAAAACTATACTGAGTTTCCATCTCACTCCAGTCAGAATGGTAATTATCAAGAATACAAGTAACAATAAATGTTGGTGAGGATGTGGGGAAAAAGGGTCACTTACACATTGCTGGTGGGAATGCAAATTGGTACAACACTATGGAAAGCAATATGGAGATTGCTTAGAAAATTGGAATGGAACCATCATTTGACCCAATTATCCCACTCTGGTATATACTCAAATGACTTAAAATGAGCATACTACAGTGATGCAACAACATCAATGTTCATAGCAGCTCAATTCACAGTAGCCAAGCAATGGAACCAACCTAGGTGCCCTACGACAGATGAATAAAGAAAATGTGGTACATATACACAATGGAATATTACTCATCCACAAAGAAGAATGAAATTATGGCATTTGCTGGTAAATGGATGGAACTGGAGAATATTGTGCCAAGTGAAATAAGCCAGTCCCCAAACACCAAAGGCAGAATCTTCTCTCTGATATGTGGATGCTAACCCACAACAGGGAAGGGAAGACAGAAGTTCATTGGACTAGACAAAGAGGAATGAAAGGAAGGGAGGGGGATGGAAATAGAAAAAACAGTAGAATGAATCTGACCTATCTTTCTTATCCTAATATATGAATAATGACCAATGTAACTCCACATCATATACAACCACAATAATGGGATGCTAATTAGAACAAGTTATACTTCTATGCACACAATATGTCAAAATACATCCTACTCTCCTGTATATCTAGAAAGAACAAATAATAAATAAATTAAAAGATTGATTTTTGGTCTATATATTTTTGTCTCTCTCTATATATTTTGGTCTATATATTTTTTTCTATAGTTCTATGAATTTTACAAATGCATAATATAAAATACTACCATTAAAGTATTTTACAGAATATTTATACGGTCCTAAAAAAAACCTGAATCCCTTTTATTCATCTGTCTTTTCTTCCCTTCCCATCATTTTATCATGCTGTTCTTTTGCTTTTTCTAGAATGTCATGCAGTTGAAAGTACATACTCTTTTCAGACTGATTTCTTTATTAGCAATATGAATTTAAGTTTCTTCCATGTTCTATCGTGGCTTGATAGCTCATTTCTTTTTATCACTGAATAACATTCCATGGTCTAGATGTTTCTCTGTTTGTTAACACATTTATTTGTTGAAGGACATCTTAATTCCAGTTTGAGGAAATTATGAATAAAGTTGTTACAAACAGTTGTGTACAAGTTTTTATGTGGACATAAATTTGCAACTCATTTAGGTAATTATCTTGCTGAATCCTATGGTAGAACAGTGTAGCTTTGTAAGAAGCTGCCCAACTATTTTCCAAAATATCTGTATCATTTTTTATCCCCATCAGCAATGAATTAGAGTTCCTATTGCTACACATCTCCACCAGCACCTTCTGTTGTCAATGTTTGGTATTTCAGCCATTCTAATGGGTATGTAGTTATATCTCTTTATTGTTTCAATTTCCTATTTCCTAATAAGATATGATGTTGAGCGTCATTTAATAAAATTGCCATCTATGTATTTTCTCTGGTGAGTATCTGTTAATGTCTCTAACTCATTTTTAAACCAAATTGTTTGTTTTCTTATTGCTGAGTTTTAATAGTTCCTTGTATATTTTATCAGATAAGTCTTCTGCAAAGATTTTCTTCCACTCTGTGGCTTATCTTTTCATTTTCTTGACATTGTCTTTCACAGCACAGAAATTTTTCATTTCAATGAAATCCAGCATATTAATTTTTTTTATTCATGAATTGTGGTTTTGGGGTTTTGTCTAGAAACATTCTGCAAAACCCAGGGTCACATAGATTTTCACATATAGGCTCATGTTTCATGATTTTATGGTAATCCATAACTAATATCAATGATCTATTTTGGGTCATTTAAATTGTTTCCCAATTTTTCACTATTACAGATAACAGCATGATGGATATTCTTTCAGCTATATATTTAGAAATAGCCATAATTATTTCTTTAGAATTAATTCCTAGAGGTAGAATTGCTGGGTGTGGCAGAGATTGAGGGTTGTCTCATCAATATATAGTTTAATATCCTCCAATGCCTTCTTATTCTGCTAAAATTAAAAGGCTGTAACTTGCATCAGCTGAATTCCCAGATGCCATATACATTCTGCAATGAAAACCACTTTTGTGAGTCTCAAATTCAGAACTTGGAAAAGAAAATGGACTCAGGGTTTTCATTTCACACCAGTTGTGGCAAAGTGTCAAGGTTCTGGAATCGTCAATAAGACCATCAGCTTCTCAGCTTGACAGATCATGTCAGTGACTTGCCCTTGCTGAGCAGTTCTGCAAGTGTCTTTGAGTCATATTAGTCCATTTTTCATTGCTACAGAAAAATGTTTAAGTCTGAGTAATGTATAAAGAAAAATTGTTTATTTAGTTCACAGTTTTGTAGATCCAAGGACATTCAGCTCGGCTCTGATGACCTCATAGTGGATGGAAGCATACACAAAAGGGAGACAGGAGGAAAGAGAGAAAGTTCAGATAGCAGAAAAAGGGCCAATCTTGTTCTTTTTATAACATCTCACTCTTGTGGGAACTAACTGAGGTGCCAAATCATATCTCAATAATAACCTTCAATGTTAATGGCCTAAACTCATCAATCAAAAGACCTAGACTGGCAGATTGGATTAAAAAGCAAGACCCAACAATATGATGTCTTCAAGACACTCAACTCATGGGCAAAGATATCCACAGGCTGAAGGTGAAAAGATGTGAAAAAACATATCTCTCACAAATATTGCATAAACAAGCATGGGTATCCAACCTCATCTCAGATTAAGTAAACTTCAAGCCAAAGTTAATCATGAGACAAATAAGGACATTGCATAGCTCTTAAGAGAATTACATATCAGCAGGAAATAAAAATTATAAATATTCATGCCCCACACAATGGAGCATCTACATACATCAAACAAACCCTTCTCAATTTCAAGAATCAAATAGACCACAACACAATAATACTGGGTGACTTTAACACACCTCTCTCACTACTGGACAGATCTTCCCAACAAAAACTAAATAAAGAAACTAAAGAACTAGATAATACAGTCAATAATTTAGACTTAATAGACATGTATACAATATTTCATCCATCAACAAGTAAATATACTTTCTTCTCAGCAGCACAATGTTTCTTCTCTAAAATAGATCACATCTTATGCCACAAAGCAACTCTTAGTAAATACAAAAAAACAGAACTAATACCCTGCATTCTATCAGATCACAATGCAATAAAATTAGGAATAAACAATAAAGTAAAAAATAGAAGCTACTCTAACAAATGAAGACAAAAATTATTCATAGACTATTGACTGATGAATGGATAATGGAAGAAATCAAGGATGAAATTTTAAAAATTCTTAGAGGCAAATGAGAACACTTATACAATGTATCAAAATTTCTGGGACACTATGAAGGCAAAGAGAAAAGTTTATTGCACTGATCACATTCATTAAGAGAATAAAAAGTCAACAAATAAATGACCTAACACTGTACCTCAAAGCCCTAGAAAAAGAAGAACAAATCAACACCAAAAGCAGTAGAAGACAGGAAGTAATTAAAATCAGAGCTAAAATTATTGAAATCACAACAAAAGAAACAATTGAAGAAACTGACAAAACAAAAAGTTGATTCTTTGAAGAAATAAGTAAAATAGAGATAAACCACTGGCCATGATAATGAAGAGAAAAATATTTATTTAAAATACAAGATGAAGAAGGAAATATTACAATGGACAAATCTGAAATACACAAGAAAATTAAAGACTATTTTGAAAATTTATACTCCAATAAAGAAGATATCAACAAATTTCTAGAGACATATGACCTACCCAAACTGAGGAGAAGGTCACACACTAGATTTAAACGGATCAATTGCAAGTAATGAAATAGAAAACACTAATAAAAACCTACAAACCAAGAAAAGTCCAGGACCAGATAGATTCTCAGCCAAGTTCTCAAAACATTCAAAGAAGAATTAACACCAATACTCCTCAAAGTATTCCATGAAATAGAAAAGGAGTGAACCCTTTCAAACTCATTCTATGAAGCTAATATGACCTCGATACCAAAACCAGACAAAGTCACATCAAGGAAAGAAAACTTCAGACCAATATCCCTGATGAACAAAAAGGCAAAAATTCTCAATAAAATTCTGGCAAATCAAATACAAAAACATGTTAAAAAGATAGTACACCATGATCAAGTGGGTTCATCTCAGGAATGCAGTGTTGGCTCAATATATGGAAATCAATAAATGTAATACATCACATTAATAGACTTAAAAACAAGAATCATATGAACATATCAATAGATGCAGAAAAAAACATTTGACAAAATACAGTACACCTTATGTTCAAAACACTAGAAAAACTAGGGATAGTAGGAACATAACTCAACATTGTAAAAGCTATATATGCTAAACTTGAGGCCAGCATCATTCTAAATGGTGAAAATTGAAAGCATTCCCTCTAAAAATTGGAACAGGGAAATGATGTCCTCTTTCACCACTTTTATTCAACATTATCATTGAAACTCTAGACAGAGCAATTAGAAGAAAGAAATTAAAGAAATATAAATAGGTAAAGAAGAATTCAAACTATCACTATTTGCTGATGACATGATGCTATATCTACAAGATCAAAAAATTTCTACCAGAAAACTTCTAGAACTAATAAATGAATTCAGCAAAGTAGCAGGATATAAAATCAATACCCATAAATCAAATGCATTCCTATATATCATCGATGAATCCACTGAAAGAGAAATTAGGAAAACTACTCTATTCATGATAGCTTAAAATAAAATTAAATACCTGGGAATCAATCTAACAAAAGAGGTGAAAGACCTCTACAATAAAAAATGCCAAACACTAAAGAAAGAAATTGAAGAAAACCTCAGAAGATGGAATGATCTCCCATGCTCCTGGATAGGCAGAATTAATATGGTCAAAATGGCCACACTACCCAAAAGCATTATGCAGATTTAATGCAATTCCTATTAAGATCCCAATGACATTCTTCATAGAAAAAGAAAAAGCAATCATGAAATTTATTTGGAAATCAATTTCCAGAATAGGCAAAGCAATCCTTAGGAAGAAAAGTGAAGCAGAAGGCATCACAATACCAGATCTTCAGCTATACTACAGAGCTATAGTAACAAAAATGGCATGGTATTGGCACCAAAATAGACTTATAGACCAATTGTACAGAGTAGAGGACACAGAGACAAACCCACATAAATATGGTTTTCTCATACTAGACAAAGGTACCAAAAGCATTCACTAGAAAAAAGATAGCCTATATTCAACAAATGGTGCTGGCAAAACTGGAAATTCATATGTACCAGATGAAATTAAACCTCTATCTCTCACTCTGCACAAAAATCAACTCAAAGTGGATCAAAGACTTAGGCACTAGAACAGAGACCCTGAGCCTAATAGAAGAAAAAGTAGGCCCAAATCTTCATCATGTTGGCCTAGGCTCTGTCTTCCTTAATGAGATCCCTAAAGCACAAGAAGTAAAATCAAGGATCAATAAATGGCATGGATTCAAATTAAAAAGCTTCTTCTCAGCAAATGGAACAATCAAAAATGTGAGGAGAGAGCCTACAGATTGGGAAAAAATCTTTACCACATACACTTCTGATAAAGCACTAATCTCTAGGTTACATAAAGAACTCAAAAAACTTAATACCAAAAAAAAAAAAACCCACAATAACCCAATCAATAAATGGGCTAAGAAATATAATCTTCACAGAAGAAGAAATATAATTGATCAGCAAATATATGAAAAAATGTTTAACATATCTGGAAATTAGAGAAATGTAAATCAAAACTAAGATTTCATCTCACTGCTGTCAGAATAGCAATCATCAAGAATACAGGCAACAATAAATGTTGGTGAGGATGTGAGGGAAAAGGTCCACTCATACATTGCTGGTGGGACTGCATATTGGTTCAACCACTATAGAAAGCAGTATGGAGATTCCTCAGAAAACTTGGAATTAAACCACCATTTGACCCAGCTATTTCACTCTTGGTTTTACCCAAAGGACTTAAAATCATCTTACTATAGTAATGCAGCCACGTCAATGTTTATAGCAGCTCAATTCACAATGACTAAACTATGGAATCCACCTAGGTGTCCTTCAATAGATGAATGAAAAAAGAAAATGTGGTATATATATTCAATGGAATATCACTCAGTTTGAAAGAAGAATGAAATTATGGCATTTGCCAATAAATGGATAGAATTGGAGAATATCATGCTAAGTGAAATAAGCCAATCCCAAAAAACCAAAGGCTGAATGTTTTCTCTAATATGCAAATGATAATTCAGAGTAAGAAGCGGGGCACTTGAGAGAATAGAATTACCTTAGATGAGGTAGAAGGAAGTGAAGGGAGGGAAAGGAAGGGGATGTGGAGATAGGAAGGATAGTAGAACAAAACAGACATTATTACTTTATGTACATATGTGACTGCATGACCAATGTGATTCTACAACAAGTACACTCAGAAAAGTGAGAAATTATATCCCATCTATGTATGAAATTATATTCCATCTATGTATGTATGATACATCAAAGTACATAAATGCATTCTACTGTCATGTATAACTAATTAAAACAAATTTTTAAATTAATAAAAATAAATAAATTAAAAGATAAGATGCACATAGTTTGGATAGTTTGGGTACACATTTTCAAATTGCCCTCTAGAAAGTTGCCTGTTAAATCAACTTTTCTACCAGCCACATGAATATGGGAATTCCCACTTTCTCGGGCTTACTTAATTTTATAATTAAATACCATTATAATTTTAAATGAAATTTTTAAATTCATATGTTATAAATTACACATTTATTTTCCTCAATTTTTTATGAATCAGATTGAATTTACTTTATGTATTTTTCAAAGTTCTTCTTGTATTTAACTCATTTTACATTTTTTTTCTACTATAAAAACAGGTAGATTTTTTTTTTAAAAATTAAAAATACTAACACAAACACACAACATGGGCAATAACTGGATTACTCCCAAGTAGTTACTCCAAGTAGTTATCTATCCTTATATTTCTATCCCACCTTTTTTCAGAAAGGAAACCTGAATAACACTGGAAAGATCCTTTTTGGTTTTTAAACATTAGATAACATATTCAAGACAAGAAATTACCTTAAACCTTTTTCATTATCATATCCTCCTTATGGCATTTTTAACTCTTTCATATTCCCTAGGTTGATAAAAGGAAAGGTGTCGCAGACTTTACAGATGACTTGACTTCATTAGATTTTAACTCAGTCCCTTATTACCTTTCCAATTTCTGCAAGATGCTTAAATTCTCTAGGTTTCAGTTCTTTCATTTATGAAGTAGTGGCCATATGATAATTTTTGAGTGAAAAGGCCCAGTACGAATAAATTTCTTAGAACATAATAGGTGCTCAGTGAATATTAATTGTGTCCCCTGAGTTCTTCCTTCTTGATCATAGCTTATCTCTATTTCAAACTGTTATCAATATCTCAATATCTCTTTTTTAAAGACTAATTTTTCTTTTCTGTATCTTTCATTAGAAAGAAGCATTTACCTGTCATCTATTCTGGAAATAATTAGCAAATTAGCTCTTCTGTGGGATCATTATATTGACATTTTATGTCAACTTTGTGTTATTCATATTACATTATTTTATGGTATTGATTTAAGATCCTAATTCCCTCACACGTCAGAGGGAATGACCCTTCAACTCTAAACACAGGTGATCATCGTGCCTTAATTGGAGTTCCCATCAAGCCTAGATGATTTACATTTTTGCCAATATTGAGACAACAACTACTTTTTTTTTTTTGCCACATTTACTTCAGGTAGCACATCTTTGAACTACTTTGCTAAAGCAATAACACAGACTTAATTTTACCTTAGCTCCTCAGCTGATGCCTCAAACTAAAGAGACTAAATGTAGAATCACAACTTCAGCAACAAATCATGTGACAAGAGTCATACCTCTGTGGTGAAATTTCCAGGTGCTTTTGTTTGGTCTTTTAAATACTCTCAGAGGCCCACAGAGGGCTCTTACATATGTCCAGGATATATATAAATTATTATTTAACATAATCAAAGTGGAGTTATCCCCGGGAATTTCAAGGAGATTTAGCATGAGAAAACTGGTTAATGTGATTTATAAAATTAATAAATTATGGGAGAAACATTATAAATCATCTCAGTAAATACAGAAAAGTCTTTTGATAATTCTCAACACTTCTTAATATTGGAAGATCTTTACTAAAATAAGAAAAAAATTATTTGATGGTAGGTATTTATTAAAAGAAGAAAAAAATATTTATAAACACTGAATATTAGAAGCTTTCTCCTAAAAGGTGAGAACCAGAAAACTATCAAGTATTTCTACATTTATCAACATTGTCCTAGAGGCTGTTGCCCTGAAGGTTGTTATCTTGGACACCATGGTGCAAACAAGAAAGTCAGGTGAAGGTATAAAGAGTAGAAAGGAAGAATTGTCGTTTTTATCATTCCTGTATTATATGGTTATTCACACAGAAAACTTGAAAAAATCCATAACCTTTACATTAGGGAAAAAAAGAGCTAGTCACCAGAAAAATATCAATAAAAACAAATAATACCAATTTCCACCTGTTAAAGAACCAGAAGATGGTAAGCCTCATGTTAGCTAGGATGTAAGAAAATGGTAAATTTATAAATAGTTAGTGAGAATACTATTGCTATAATTTTTTATGGGTAACCTAACAGTATACATTAAGAGACTTTAACCCAAAAGATTTTACACAGAAATTCCATTCCTAGAAAGATGACTTAGGAACCCAAGTAAAGATATGCACAAATGAGTTTTCTCAGGGATGAGATTATGGCAATATTTTTAATTAAAAAAAATCTAAATAACAAAATGACCAAATATCGGATAATGATGGGACAAGTACTACTACTTGTAAGTCTTTCTCTCCTTTCTGTGTGCCAACAGAACCTCAATTTAATTCATGTATGAGAGAGAAGTATACGCTTATATGATGAGCTTTCTCAATCCAGAAAAATTTAAGCCTGTAAGAATTCTTCCATCCCCATTGTGTGTGGTTTCAAATGAGCATGTGACATCTTTGTGGCCAATGAAATAGGAAAGCAAGTCAGCCTCTGGCAAAGTTTCCCTTGCTCTCATAAAGGACATGAGTCAGGGTCCCTCTGTTTCCTTGATGCAATGCCTGGGAGGGTGCCCTGCCCACCTCAAGACTGCTTGCTATGTGAGCAGAAAGAATCCTTATAATTAAGGCCATTTGGAATTGCCTTTTCTGTCACCTAGAGTCAAAAAAAAAAAAAAAAAAAAAAAACCCTAACCGTAACAAATTGTTACAGTATTTATAGTGTAATACTTAGAAACTATTCTTCTCTTAAAGCTCCTATTTCAAAAAATATTTAGTGATCACATTATTATTACTATTAACCTTTATGATTTTACCATTAGCTTGATTAATATCTAAAAATAGAACTTTATGATATATTGTTAAAAATAACAAAACATTATTACCAAAGAATGTTATGTAACATTGGTAACCCTTTGTATGTATAGGTGAGGAAAATAAGATTGATAGAAGATAAGTAATTAGTTTGATTGAGAGCAGCAGTCAATGGTAAAGCCAAGATTTGAACTCTGGTAGTTTGACCTGACTCCCTTCTGGGCATAATCTTTGGGCACCCTGTTACTGTACTCTATGCCTCGACAGGGATGTGTGGTATGACTGCAGTTGACTTGGATTTTATAAGTATGACATACAGAAATTTGAAAAATGATTATCTCTGGGTATCCATATTATGAGTGATTTTCATTGAATTCTTAAGAGTTTTTAAAAAATAATTTTCCAATGTTCTACAATAAATAAGCATAACTGTTATATAGCAAATGCCAGACTAAAGATTACATGAAAAAAAAATCTACACATTAATGAAAGGTTCATATCTAAACCAAAGGCATTTTAAATTAAGTTAAACTTTTATGACAGTAAAAATGATACGCTTCTAAAAATATTCAGCAAAATATATAATTCAATTAAAATAAAAACTGTCAAAAATGTGTTTAAAAAATTGAATAATTATATCATATCTAGAAATCAAAAAGGTGAGAAAATTCATCTTCAATTTCCATATACCAAATTCAAATACATATTGTTAAATCATAACTTTTGTAGGCTTGTTTTAAATTGGTGAAGAATCTTTAGAAAAATTTATTTCTAAGAAAGCAAACTTAATTTAGGCAAGTTTGGGGGCATAATATTTATCACCTGAATATTCCTGTTGTTCCAGTCAGCTTTCTGTTTCCTGTGACAAAATACCTGAGAAAATCAATTTAAAGGATGAAAAGTTTAATTTGGCTCAAAATTTCAGAGGTTTCAATCCACAATCACTTGACCCTGTTCCTGTGGACTTGTGGTGAGGCAGTACATGATGGTGAGAAGTTGTGGTGGAATAAACTGCTCATCTCATGGCTACTGGGAAATAGAGAGAGGGAGGGAAGTGGTGGGGGGCAAAATATATCCTTCAGAGACACATCTCCAGCAACCTACCAAGTAGGGCCCACCTCCTAAAGTTTCTATCACTTTCTAAGAGTGCCCAAGCTAGGAACCAAGGCTTCAACATATGAACATTTGGGTCACATTTCATATCCAAATGATAACACTAATATTATCATAACAAAATATTTATTTAAAAATTTTAACATGTAATTCCAGTCATAATAGCCATTACTTAACCAGTGCTCACTATGTGTCAAGCACTATTTTAGAGCTTTCATGTGTAAATTCATTTCACACTCTCAACAACTCTATCAGGTACTATCTTTACCCTCATTTAACAGATAAGGGAAACTGAGGTGCAAAAAGGTTAAGTAATTTGATCAGCATTACCAAACTAGTAAATGGTAAGACCAACTTTTGAATGTGGGCAGTCTGGATCCAGAGTCCCTGCTTATCACTAGGATTTTTTCCTCTTTTACTAAATTATCTTAATTTGTTGATCTGTAATTTCAAAACTCAAATGTCTGCCCTTTATAATTATCTAAGTTATATATAAACAACCTCTGAATACTCATTTTGTTTCTGAGTAACATTATGCAAAAGAAAGACTGAAAATATAGATGTGGAAGAAATCTGTAATCTACATAATGTGCTTGAGTTTGGAGTTAAGTTAGATCCTGAAAATTCAATGTCCTTGTAATAGTAAAAGGCTATCAT
Organism: Ictidomys tridecemlineatus; assembly: GCF_052094955.1. Lineage (NCBI taxonomy): Eukaryota > Metazoa > Chordata > Mammalia > Rodentia > Sciuridae > Ictidomys > Ictidomys tridecemlineatus. Next base: position 63,355,674 of record NC_135484.1, on the reverse strand, counting down.
AAAATAAATGTAGACTTTTATTGTATAAATTACAGAAGTCTATTCTTTAAAAGTGTTATTATATTACTTATGTATGTCACTCTTTAGAGAAATCAGTGTATTTCAGAAAGTGGCTACAGTTGAACCAGAAAAAAATGAATGAATATAGTTATAGAAATAGCTTTAGATAGAGAGATATAAATTGATAGGCATAGAGATGTAAATGTAGAAATATAAATAGACATATATAAAATGTTTTTATAATCTGGAATAAGCACACATTAAAATGTGCAAATAAATGTAATTTGAATGGTGCTTTCTGTATACTGGATTAACCTCTCAGCTTTTAACCAGAGCTGTAAATTTAGATGTCTTTGTTCACTTGGCTTTTTGGTTCAGCACACACAGACTAGCCATGCCAAGCTTGTGGAAGTTTCTTTCCCCGCCCCTTTGAGAGCTGCAGGACTGATTCCGTATGCTCCAAGCCAGAGGTAATGTAATGTCCAAAGCTTTATTCACTGAGTCAGTCAACCATTTTTTGAGCCTTTTACTGCCTACCCGCTGCTAATCTGTGGACTTCACAGAGGTCTGCAGACATGGGAAGTATTGAATATGTACTCCTGCATCAGCAGAGGCTGGCTGTGCATGCAGTGAGGCAAGGGACCAGACTTCTCACTTACACAGGGTGTATTCCTTGGGTACAAGACAATCCAAAGGCAGAGCTGACTATAAAAGTCAGAAATAATCACAATTCCATTAAAAACTACAAATAAAACATTTTTATAACTTTTCCCTAATGTTGCAAACAAGCAATTGTCCCACGGTACATATTTTCCAGTCCCTAATAAATGTAATCTTTTTTCCTGCTTTTTGCTCAAGGGGACAAGAAGCTTATGCACATACAACCACTTCAAAGAAATACTTCTGTTCTTTTTTTTTTTTTTTAACTGGCTTCAGAGTGTTAAGTTGTTCAATTTAAGCTACAATTACAGCATACAGGATGACCTTATTGCACTATTTTCCCCAGATTTATTTATTGTCCAAAAGGCATGTAAAAATACATATGCATTCATTATCCTTTAGAAATATAGAGAAATCCAAAAATAATCATGACCCTCTTTAATCTCTCTCCTTAATGAGGATTTTTAACAATATGTCCTAGAACATTATTACCCTTCAAAAACATATTTAAGTTACTCTATTTTGTATGCAGTAGTCTCCCCTTTTTTGAATATCACTTTCTGCAGTTTGTTACCCAGGTGCTATAGTTTGTGTTGGAGGCTTGATTGTCAGACTATGCCACTATGCCACTAAAAAGAAGTTTGATTACTAGAAGCATGTCCTTGAAAGGGATATTGGAACCCCAGCTCTATTCTCCTTTCTCTTTTTGTTTCCCAGCTGCCGTAACATGAGCAAGTCCACTGCCATGTGCTCCCACCACAATGTACTATGCCACTACAGGCCCAAAGCAACAGGACCAAGTGACCATGAACTGAAACCTTAGAAAGCACAAGCCAAAATAAACCTTTCCTACTTATATGTTGGTTATCTCAGATATTTTATCACAGTGATGGAAAACTGACTAATACACCATGGTCAACCTCAGTCCAAAATTATTAACCAGAAAAATTCCAGAAATAAATAATTCACGTTTTAAATTATATTCTATTCATTTCTGATTGACATGTTAAAATGGTCAGGTACCTTGTGATGTTGCTATACATGTAAAATTCAAATCAAGGTAAGTAAGCATCTCAAGCACCTCAAACATTTATCACTTCTTAGTAATGAAAACATTCAAAATTCTTCTAGCTTTCTAAAAATATACAGTACAACATCATTATCTGTAGTTACCCTAAATTATAAACCATTCTGAATAATTTATAAAATCTCACATTTCTGTATTTTCTTCTGCCCAGAATATGAATTGTCCCTTTGTCCACCATGTCCATGGTGTATATACTTCCTACTACATTTTATACAATCTAAAAATCATGTGGTTTTTATACTATCAATATACTGCAGGGTTTTTATTTGAGTAACTCTCATGCAGTATCCTAACACAACATCATAATGCACCTATGTCATTCACTTCATCTCATCATGAATGACACATATGAGATCATCTCACATCATCACAAGAAGAGGAAGAGTACAGTAAGATTTTGACATAGAGATATCCCATTCAAATAACTTGTTATAATTGTTCTAGTTTATTATTAGTTGTTGCTGTTAATCTCTTCCTGTGCCTAATATAAAATGGAACTTTATCATAGCCACATTTTACTCTACAACTTAGAATGTTTAGCCAAAAATAGTTTAATTCAACAATGTCTATTTGGCACGAATGCTGAGAAGGAGGAAGAATATGGAATACTAAAGAAGTTGAGGTCAGATCTCTTGCCTTCATTAACTCACAGCTTCCTTGGTAAAGCACAGATAACTATGAGAGACAAAGGATAATAAAAGTCAGACTTAAAATAGGAAGGCTTTTGTGACAATTTGTAAGTACATATTTTAATCTGTGGAATTAAATAGAGAAAGGTGAATCTGTGTTCTAAATACATCAGAAAAGCCTGCCTTCTGGCTATTTCTCTGTAAGTGGATGTGTGCAGTAGTGTGGGCCATCTTTCACCAGTAAGGGAGTCTTCAGAACTAGACTCCCAACAGAACCTCCTCTGATGATGGAAATGTTCTGCATCTGCTCTGCATTGCCCCGCAAGGGTAGGCACTCTTAAGCTGTAGCTACTGAACACTTGAAATGTGGCTATTGTAACCAAGGGACTAGATTTTTAATTAAACTTAATTGTAATTAGACCTGACTTTTGACTCTTGGCTACTGTGGTGAACAGTGTAGCTGCACAAGGTGTGTTCAATACCAATGGGCCAAGAACTTGCATGGCTGCTCTAGTGCTGAGAATTCAGAAGCACCTTTTTCCTGCCTGTGAGAAGGGCATAGCTCTAGAATTTCTCCTTAGACAACCATCTCAAACTTACCTCATTGAACATCTTCTTCATCAATGTTCCTGTTTCTCTAAAGCAGAATGAAAAGTGTTAATTCTCCACCTTTTAGGAATAAAATGGTAAAGCAAATAAATTAATTAAAAATTTTCCAAGAGGTACCAATAGCTTTATAAGTTTTGATAGATGGAAATAAAACCATTCTTTAAGTATAAAACACAGTAAGAAACTGAGAATATGAAATGTGATTATAATCATTTTACACTTGGGAAAACGATTTCTTCAAAGACCAACTATAGTGAACATTCCTGTCATAAAAATATAGACATTTGGAAATAAAAGGATTTAATATAACACCACAGATAATACATACCTAGAGCCTGGGGCATTTATGGCAAATCAATAGCAAAGATATTGCTTCCTACTTGGGGACTCTGAAGTGATCAAAGGAATGTTTGCTACATGTATTCATGTTCAAAGAATTGTTCTAGGCGTTGTAGGTAAAGTAGAAGAACTTGGCTCTTAAAGACAGGAAGAAAGACAAAATGAGGTGAATCTCTATTCTCGCTTTGAAATGCTTTCCTAAAAGCCTGTTCTAATGAACCAGACAAGGCTGCAGCCTCGTCAGCTCCTACATGCATGGAAGGCAATGCTAATGAATTGTGCCACTTCTTCCTGTTGATCATCTCAACCAGGGCCTCACTAAGAGTCTTTCAGGATTGGCACTTGAGCTGAAACCCATTTTCCAACTCCTGTGCTTCTATGCATACACCTTGGTCTTTCTGATGTGTGTCATAAAAGTGGTGAGCAGACACCAAGGTCTCATCAGGTATTAAATTGTTGATGAAAAGCTCCTGAGGGAAGCTGGAAACACCTTATCAAAAACTTCAAAAGCAAAGTTTATTGTTGTTTCCTAGAAAGTATTTCTTAAGTAGGCACTCCATCTGAGCTGTTTCTGGAAACAATGGGAACTCTGAGTTCAATTAAGCAATTTCTAAACAATGGGGGAGAAAATCTATGAAATGAGGTTTTTAGAATCAGTAAAACAGAAATGTTCTTTCTCTTAGATCTCTGGTGCCTATAAACTTGGAGAACGTTAGTGTAATAATAACTCTTTAACAATTTACAGTAGAAATTGTACTTGAAATTTGCTATACAAGGATAACTAACAATCATACTCCCATACATGCCTGAGGATACTTGAGTGTAAATAGATTTCTTGGGATGGGCCACTATGACTAAATTCCATCTTAACAAGTAAACATATTGATTGTTTAATTACTCTACTGATACCCACCTGCTGCCACCCCATCTCGTACTGAAATGACATTGATTCAATTTTTAACTTTAATGTTCAAAAAGAAACACATGAAGAGTATTTTATTATTGTTATTATTTTTCTTCCTTCCTTTTTTTTTGGGGGGGGGGTCTAAACTTAAGACCCAACTTTTTAAATAGATAGATAGATGTATATCTATTTAGATAGATAGATATAGATATATATGTTGTATAGATGCATATATATATATAGAGAGAGAGAGAGAGAGAGAGAGGAGAGAGAGAGAGATCTGTCTCTGCTGTAAATTATCAACATCTGATAGTTGCTTTCAATGGTTCTCTTTTTTTTATTTATTTATTTTTTAGTTCTCGGCAGACACAACATCTTTGTTGGTATGTGGTGCCGAGGATCGAACCCGGGCCGCACGCATGCCAGGCGAGCGCACTACCGCTTGAGCCACATCCCCAGCCCACTTTCAATGGTTGTTTGTGCACAAGCATCTGGATAAGATTCATGTAATCAATATCCTCAACAGAGACTTCACAAAAACATGAGGCCCCCTCCAGAGGATACAACAGAAATCAAATATCTAAGTAAAGAAAATTTTTGTAGTTATATGTATCCATGAATAAAATTATATTAGGAAACAGAATTATGGGGAAAGAAAGCTGTCCTTTTTTGTTGTGAGGTAATTTAAAAATTTACAGCAATTGAAGCAAAATTAAAATGGACAATTTTTTTCTTAAAATAAGAAGTAATTTTATTAGCTGACAGCATTAAAAATAAAGTGTGTTTTGTTGTTGTTGTTGTTGTTGTTGGAATTTACTCCATAACTACCACTATCTTGCTTATCAAGTGTCCTTTGAAATTTTTTCTGATCATCTGTGCTGAAAACTTCATTCCATTCTTGATGGCCAATTTAGTTATGATGTTGTACAGAGGTATACTAGCAAAGCAAAATGGGGACCTGGAGGTGATGAATTGCATCATTAAAGCCAAAAACTTCAGGTATTCAGGTCAATGAGGATGCTGGGTGTCAATTATTCAGACTGTTATCGCAGATTTTAATTTCAAAGAGAGATACTGTTTTTTTTTAATTATTATTAATTAATAGTAGTGCTAGATCAACTAGTTACAAGTTTTTTTAAAATTTGTTTCCATATATTATATATTGTTCTCTCTCTTCAGGCTCCAGTTTTTTAAAAGTTAAATTCTTGAATACTTACCATCATGATATAACATAATTGAACAATAAATAATTTTATGCCAATGAATTGCATGTGTATTACCTGAGTCTTATGCATAATGAATCAGCATCTCCTAGAAAAAGCTGCAACCAGCATAATACTCAGGAGTCAAGTTATTGTTGCACAGCCATCAACAATCATGTTCCCAACAGTTTCTTCTTTTTCTTTCTCATTATAACATAAAAGTGTTTTCACAATCTGGCCCCAACCTATCTCCAAGTCCTATATTTCATCAACCCCCTCAAAAATCTTAAGCCCAGTCACAAGAAGTTTCTTATAATTTTTAAACAATCCATTCTGGTGTCTAACTGTGGTTTACTGTGTATTGTCCCTACAGCTTAGAATATTCTGCCCCAATACAAGTAAATTTGTATTTATGCCCATTTCTACTCTGTTAGCATTTTGTCCATATCTCTACTAACTGCTGAAACATCTATTTAGTTCTCTGTCCCCCACTTCACTGTGTACACTTTAAAGGGTACCATGATAAACTTTGAGGAAACATTTGAAGAAGATACCTAGCATGAAAAGATTATGCAAGAACCATGAAACATAACTCTTTGAGGAATAGTAAGAAGCTGGGTTATTTGGCACATTAGGGTTCTCAGATATGACTAATGCAGAATACTGAACCCCTGAGCTTGCAAATTACAATCCCCTCTAGCAACCTGCATCCTCTATGCACGGGCACAGTAACCTGGAAGGTGATATTAAGGAATCAATCCATGCCTGTTTTGAGAAATGTTATTTAAGTAGAACAGGGAGAAAACATACGCTCAACCCTAAAAAAAAAAAAAGAAAAGAAAAGAAAAGAAAAGAAAAAGAAAGAAACGAGGACCCTTAATTAGTCTACTGTGGGCCTCCCTCTCTGTTCCAGAGATGACAATCTACTAGGTCAGGTAAAACAGTTTCTCTCCTTCCTCAATTCTTAGGACAGTAATAGGAACCTAGAGCTCTTTTTACTAGGATCCCTCTCCACTTAAGTTCTGCAGTAAGACTTTATATAAGCTATTGATTTTCTACATTTTTGATGAAATTTATTTTAAAATTGGTATCATGGAGAAATATATAATTCACTAATCATGTTTTTGTGATTTTATTGCAATATGAATTATATGTATGCATGACTGAAGATGAACTATTTTCTATGTGTTACCAATAAATGTACAGTTTATCTATCAGCAGGTACTTCAAATGTAGGTAAATTTCACTATGAAATAAATTAAAGAATGTATAGTATGAATTAATTCAAAATAAATTACATATAATTTTATTTGCCTGCTACTTGGAAGTAAGGAATGTATGTAATTGTGCAGGACACTTCCAGAACTGAATTATAACTCACTTAACCAGCATTTCATTGATGTCTACTTTAAAATAAATTGCAAAAGTACAAGTATTACATGGAAAGTTTGGGTGCCCTTGTAATTAATATATTGCTTTCTCTATATATTTGTGGTCCAATACTCATTCATTACTTTCTCTTTTCTTCACATTTCCTCTCACTAAGACAAGTTCTAAAATCCTAAGTGCTGTATGAGCTATTACATAATTGTTCTTTTATGGCCTGCAGAGACACTACCCTCTGGTACATTCCTTTGTGATGTAATTTGGGTTACCTTGGATATGAAAAGCAGCTCAATCAAAGCACATTCCACTGTGCAGCCAACACCCCACAAAGAAATAGAGTCCTGGGATAGTCTCTATAGCAAGGACCTTCATGAAATGTGGAAGGTCTCCAGTCAGTTTTGTAGTTGGCACAGATTAGTCCAAAATGATTAGAAAAATAAAAGTTCAGAGCACTCTTGAGAAAATACTTCATATGTAGGGTGTTTGTGATGTAACAAGATCTAGCATTTCACTGGTATTTCAGGTATTTCCCAAACCCAACATTTAGTATCTTAACCCCAAAACATCATTCTGTGAGTTGACAGGATGATTCTTCTGCTAATCTTGGCTGAGCTCATTTGTGCCCTTACAACCAGTAGGCAGCTAGACAAGGCAGGAAATTCCAAAGTGGCCTCAATCTCCTATCTGCAATTAGTGCTGGCTATTGGCTGGGAACACTTGAACTCTCTATCCCCATATGATCTTTCATTCCAGAGTTCTACACAGCATGATGTTTCAAGGTCCTACAAACATGAAGATAGAACTTCAAAGTATGTGGAGCCTCTAGAACTCATCCATCTGTAACTTTTTTGGGGGAAGGGGAGGGTTACTGGGTATTGAATTCAGGGGCACTCAACCACTGTGCCACCTCCACAGACCTATTTTGTATTTTATTCTAGAGATAGGGTCTCACTGAGCTACTTAGCACCTCATTTTTGCTGAGGTTGCTTTGAACTCGTGATCCTCCTGCCTCAGCCTCCAGAGTCCATGTGTAACTTTTGCTAAATTCTGTTGGTCAAAGCAAGTTACAAGGCCAGCCTAGATTTAATAGAGCAGAGAGATAAACTCTAGCTTTTGACAGAGGAAACAGCAGCATCACATTACAAAGGGGTATAGACTTAGAATGACGTGATACGTCAGAGACCATTATTACAGCAATCTACTGCAATAGGAAATGTTATAAAGGGAATCAATTTTCACTATGTTTGCTCCTACCCTGTCCCTCCAAAGAAGAATGTTAGCATTATTTCAAAAAGAACCAGTGTGTATGTATAAGACACTAAATTTTATGTTCATATTTTTGCCTGCTCTTTTCTGATATTCATATAATACATGTTACTTAGAATTGTTCCCAAAGAACTAAAATGATACTGAAGCCAGAATTAGACAGACAGATAGGCAAAGGTCAAATCCAGAGAATGGAGGGATTGAAATGTTAATTCCTCAGAGCCCTTCCTCCATCCTTATCAAGATAGCCTGCCCCTGCTCCAACCTGTTGCTAAGGTAACCTGTCCCAGGGATTGTCCCTCCCTACAGGGAGTTGTTAATTATGTCCCCTTCCTGCCCAGATCACTACCTTGGCCCCTCCAGCTTATCTGCTACTCACCTTTTGGCCATCCCACTGAGCATCTCCTGGGCCTAATTACTTAGGAAAGAGAGAGAGAAAGGGAAGATAGCAAGAGCATAAAGAAAGACTAGGACATATAAAAAAAAAAAGAAAGAGTGTTCTCACTTCTTGGGGGATACCAAGATACCAGCTATGGCTCCCTTCTCCCTCCTGGGAGAAGTCTATGCTACCACTTTTTAAATAAACCCTGCTTTATGTGCTTGCCTTAGCGTGTTTCTCTAATGTTATACTTCAACACGTGAGGAAGCAGGACTTGTCACCAGTAACTGACAGTATCAATACCATCTACGCTGAGGTGAACATAAGATTATATAGGGAATAATCCTGTTTAGCATATGAGTTACAGAAATCTGTATCACTAGGTGTTATAGTTTGGATGTGAGGTGTGTCCCATAAGCTCATGTGCAAGATAATGCAAGAAGGTTTAGAGGACAAATGATTGGGTTATAAGAGCCTTCATCCAATCAGTGAATTAATCCCCAATAGGATTAACTGAATGGTAATAGAAGGCAGGTAGAGTGTATCTGGAGGAGGTGAGTCATTGGGAGCAGTATATGTTTGCTATCTGGCAAGTGGAGTCTCTCTCTGTGCTTTCTAATCATCATGTGAACTGCCTCCCTCTCAAACTCTTCTGCCATGATGCTCTGCCTTACCTTAAGCCCCAGGAATGGAGCCCCATGTCTATGGGCTGACACCTCTGAAACTGTGAGCCCCAAAATAAACTTTTCCTCCTCTAAAATTATTCTTATTGGATCACCACAATGAAAAAGCTAACTAAAACACTGGTCAAGAAGACTCAGATGACATCAGTCTTGGATGATGACAGAAGACTTGATTAGGAGATATTTTAACATTAAGAATCAACTGAGGGCTGGGGGTGTAGCTCAGTGGTAGAGCGCCTGCCTCGCACCTGTTAGGCACTGGATTCAATCCTCAGCACCACATAAAAATAAACATATTGTGTCCATCTACAACTAAATTTTTTTTAAAAAGTTAAAATAAGGAAAGACATGAGCGTTTCAGTCTATTTTTAAAGACTTTATAATTAGTGCATGCTAAATGCTATAAATAAAACCATATAATTTAGAAGACTGTAGATATGATTTAACTTAGTTAAGTAAATTTCCTTAAGATATGGTCTCTATGTGGTTTGTTTGGAAGTCTGACCAGTTATTTTTCACTTAGATAAAGCTTGGTTTTTTATGGAAGATATTTAGTTTGAAGGTGGAAGAGGCAAACTTCAAAATTCAAAGTTTGATGATTCCCCACTCCCAAACACGTAACTTTAAGAGAATGGATTTTTAAAGAAATTGTGTTAGAGTGTCCAGGGAGGAACCTTAAAATGATGGATATGGGTTGCAATTTTTGTAGCCATTTCCTGTCATGTCAACAATGGCAAGCAAATAACAGTATGAATTAACCAAATTTCTGCAATAAATATCTTCCATAAAGGACCAAGCTTTATCTAAGTGAAAAATAATTGGTTAGACTTCCAAACAAACCACATAGAGACCATGTCTTAAGGAAGTTCACTTAAGTAAGATAAAATCATATCTATAGTCTTCTAAATTATATGGTTTTATTGATTTACAACATTTAACATGCACTAATTATAAAGTTTTTTAAAATAGACTAAAATGCTCATGTCTTCCCTTAAAAACATCAAATACAGTTTTATATAGACTTTTCAACTTTGCTTTGGTTTGGATATGAGGTGTCCCCCAAAAGCTCCTGTGTTAACGTGGTAATATTCAGAGGTAAATTATTACAATATGACAACTATAACCTACTTAGTCAACCCCAATTTGAATGGACTAACTGGGTGACAACAGTAACAGGTGAGGTGTGGTCTAGAGGAGATGAGTCACTGAGGGGAGGCATGCCCTGAAAGGATTCATCTTCTCTATAGTCCCTCCTCCCCTTCTCTGCTTCCTGCCTGCATTAGGGTAGCAGCTTCCTTCCACCAAGGCCTTCCTCTTTGATGTGCTGCATCTCTTAGGCCTAGATCAATGGACTTGGCAGATCATGGACTAAACCTCTGGAACCATGAACCAAAATAAACTTTCTCTCCTCAAAGTTGTTCTTGTCAGATATTTTGGTCACAGGGACCAAATATTTTAAAAAACAGGAAAATAAATAAATAAATAAATCTAGCTAATCATGAGAAATTTAGATCTCTCCATTTCTGTGACATAAAAAGAAACAGTTTGCTGATGTCTCGCATTTAGATCATATTTGATTTGCCTTATTTTTAATTTTTATGTCAAATGTCAAATAATTACAAATGCCTAATCACCAGCTAGAATTAAAATATCACTTAATCATTCAGTTATTCAAAACCAATTTTAATAGGTACCATACAGGAAAAAAAAAAAAAAAACGCATTTAGAAAGTAGACCAATGTGCCAGTCACAATGGCATATACCTACAATGCCACTGACTTGAGAGGCTGGAAACAAGAGGATCACAAGTTTGAGGCCAGCTCTAGCAACTTAGCAAGACCCTGTCACAAAATAAAAAATTAAAAGGGCTGAGATGTAGCTTAGTGGTAGAAGTCCCCTAGGTCAAAAAAAAATAAAAAGGAAAAAAAAATAGGACAATATGATGATCAACACTACCATGCCATAATTTGGTGCAGGGTCATTTACAGATATTATGTTTGAAATTTCTTGCTAACATTGTTCAATTATTAATAATAAAGCTTAATTAAGAAATTCAACTGAGTTGAATTCAGTTACTCTTCTAATCCTAAACTTACAAAGATTTATTTCCTCTACTTTTTGCCCTAGATTTTCTTTCCCTAAAGCCAGATATTAAAAGAAAGTTCAGACATGAAATCTGGTCAGAATCAATCAAATTAGCAACTCACTGTACCATCTTAAAAAATAACTGATGCAGAACTCATGAAGGAACTTTGGGGATTTCAAATCATTTTCTGTGACTAAAAGATTATAGTTTCCAAAAAGAGAAACAGCTTTATATATACACACCTGACATTTGTAGCCACAACTCTCTTCTGTCACTCATGAAGTGTCACAAAGTTACCCACTTTGAGCAGTAGTGAGGGTTGTGGCAGGAAAACACCCAGGATTCCTTTAAAAGACCCTTGTAAGGTTGTATATGTAGCTAGGAATAAAATCTATTTATACACAAAACTAGACTTTTTAATAAAGTTAAGTGGCCTATATGGGAACATTTTGCCTTAATAATATGATTTCAATAGCTGAATTAGCCAGTCAAAACCAAAAGAAAATTATATCATTTAACAAGTACTTGGTAATTTTTTTTAATTAAGTAAAACCATTTATAAAACATAAATGCTGTACAAACTCTAAGGGAATAGGTATTTGACTTCTTTTGGGGACTACTAAAAAAACTCATTAGCAAATAGAATCCAATAATGTAATATATAAAAAGAATATGTACTACAACCAAGTAGAATTTATGCAGGCATGATATAACATTTGAAATACCATTAATCCATCATACCAACAAGCTACAAAATAAAAACAAGATGATCATATCAATAGATGCAGAAAAACATTTGAAAAATACAATGCCTATTCATAATTACAAAAAAAAACTCTCTTTATAAATTAAAATTGAAGGGAATTTCCTCAACTGATAAAGAATATCTGTGAAGACCCTACAGCTGACATCATACTTACTGATGAGAAACTCAAAGCTTTCCCACTGTGATCAGGAACAAGGAAAAACAGGAGGTCCCCTGTCACCCATCCTCTACCACACTGTACTGGAAATACTAGTAAGTACAGTAAGGCACAAAAGGGAAGCAAAAGGTGAACAGAATGGTATAGAAAACAGAAAACTGTCTTTGTTCACAAGTGACATAATGATCCATGTAGAAAGTATGAAAGAATTAGGGGTGGGGGGGGGGACTCCTGGAGCTAACAAGAGATTATAACAAGATTGCAGGATACAAGGTTTTCACATAGTAGTCATTTGCTTTCCTCTCTACCAGCATTGAACAATTGGAATTTGAAATTTAGAACACAATGTCATTTATTTTCAAAACTAAAAATGTCAAACTGGCACAAATCTAACAAAATATATAAAAGAATCATATGAGGAAAACAAAATTCTGATGAATAAAATCAGAGAACTAAATAAATGGAGCAATATTCTGCATTCACATAGAAGAAAACCCAATATTGCTAAGATGTCAGTTCTTCACAATTTGACCTATAGATGCAATGTAATTTCAATCAAAAACCCGGCAAGAGATTTTGTGGGTGTCAGCAATCTGGTTCTAAGGTTATATGCAGAGGCAAAAAAACCAGAATAGCCAACACAAAATTGAAAGAAAAATTAAAGTTGGAAAACTAATACTACCCAACTTCAAGACTTATTGTACAGTCCAAACAATCAAGAGAGTGGGATATCAGCAATAAAATAGGCAAATCGATCAGTGGAACATCATAGAGAGCCTAGAAACGGACCCACATAACCATAATCGACTGACTTTTGGCCGGAAAAAAAAAAAAAAAAAGGTAAGGAAACACAATGGAGAAAAAATAGTCTTTTCACCAAATCATGATAAAACAATTGGACATCCACATGTAAAACAATGAATCTAGGCATAAAAATTTACTGAAAATGGACCACAGACCTAAATGTAAAACACCAAACGATAAAATGCCTAGAAGATAACATAGGAAAAAAAATCTACATGACCTTAGGGATGGTAATGATTTAATACAACAACAAAGGCATGATCTAGGAAAGAAATAATTAATAAACTGGACTTCATTACATTTAAAAACTCCTGCTCTTCAAAAGACATTGTCGAGGGAATAAAAATACAAGCCATAGTCAGATGCAGGGGCCCACACCTGTAATCTCTACAACTCAGGAGGCTGAGATGGAAGAATTTCAAGTTTGAGATCAACCTCAACAACTCAGCAAGGCCCTGTCTCAAAATAAAAAGGGCTGGGGGTGTAGCATAGTAGTAAGGTGCCCCTGGGTTAAAATCCCAGTATCAAAAAAGAAAAAATACAAGCCACAGACTGGGGGAAAATATTTGCATACAACACATCTAACAAATTATCATTATTTACCATTATTTAAAATACACAAAGAACCCAAAAACTCAATAATAAGAAACATGGATGAAAGACCTTATCAGACACCAAAGAACATATACAGATGGCCAATCAGTATATGAGAAGGTGCTCCACATCATGTCATCAGAGAAGTGAGAGTAAAAACAACAATGAGATGAATCATTGGAAAAGTCAAAATCCAGAACTGACAAGACCAAACATTGGCAAGAATGTGGAGCAACAAAAATTCTCACCTCTTAGTAGTGAGAATACAAAATGCTATAGCTAAATGCATCACTCTGGTTAGGGATACTGATCAATACAGAAGCTATGCATGTAGAAGACAGGAAGGAAGTATATGGGAACCACCTTCTTAATTTTGCTGTAAACCTAAAACTTCTCTTTAAAAAAAAACTTTAAAAAAGATTTTAAAACTTTTAAAAGGCTTATTTAACAAAAAATTATCAAAATAATCACCAAGAAAGGGGAAGGGATATTATTCCAAGATCACTAAGTGCTCCGTTGTTATCCTTTCACGTATACAATAGTTGGCAAAACTCCAGATTCTATTCTTCAGAATGCAAAATCAAGCAAAGTGGAACTACAGCTAGATTGAAACGAGGCAAAACAAAGAGAAGCCTTACACAGTCGGAGCCAAAGTAAGACAGCCAACTTATAGGAGAGGTCCAGAAAGTGACAACAGAAAGATGTCAAAGATTAACTTCCTTATTTTATTATGTCTAGAAGCAGCTCCAAGTGCCCAAAGAATGAATATTTCCTTCTGCAAACTTGGCATTCTCTCTAACTCTCAGGATCTAGAGATTGGGATCCATCTCCACGACCCCAAGGGCTCTCAATTTGCTTTTCCATCTATGGCCCATTAACCCCCTCTTGATCAGCAGCAACAGGATTCAGAGCTTGAGGATTCAAAGTCATTCAATCTATGACTCTTCTAGCTGGCTCCACATGTCAGGGCAATTAGTTTTTCTTGTGTTCATGTGCTTTCATTCAACCCTAGCCTCGTTGGCTTCCTCGATACCCCAAACACACCACATTAATTCTATTTCCCAAGGCTTTTCTCATAGTTTGCCTCTCTTGATCCAAATACAACCTTTTCTTCAAACTCCAGATCAAGGACCATCTGTCTCACAAAGCGTTTCCTGACTACCCTGGACTACTATGCTCCTCCCTACTCTGAGCTCATTCATTCAGTGTTTTTAATTGGAATTATACTATTAACTCTTAAATTGCTTCATGAATGCTAGTTTTATCTTGTATTATTGTAATTTCTAAGTCATGAGGCCAGGACTTATAGTCTTCTCATATGTCACCACACTTAACACAGCTCCATAGCCAAAGAAGCCATTTATTAAACATTTGTTAGTTGATAGAGTTACTCTTATCCTGTATCCCAGTTTCTATTTCAATTCCAATTTCCCCTCAAAAACTCTTCATGATCAGAGCAATGGAGTTTAGAATCAGACTACTTAATTTCCACCTACATAAATATAAACATTGAATCATAAATTTAAATAGCAGAATGCAGATCTATCTTTCATATGCCAACTAAATAAATGTTTACAATGCACATACATACCTACGTACTCTGAAGGGTTAATGTTCAATGAAGGCTTTTATAGCTCGTTAATTGCTATATTGCATCCTTTTATCTAAATTGTTAGTGGCCTGCTTAGTCAATTGAAACATATTGCTTTGATATTAAAGCTGCATTCCAGTCCTTTATTTCTGGTGTATGGTCTATTTAGAAATGCAAGTTCTTCTGTACAGGGCAGTAAGATTTTCTTGGAGATCTTTACAACTCATCGAGTCACATGGTCAAGAGAAGGGACAACAAATCAGGTCCAACAACTAACATACATGAGAAACTTAGCAATAAAATACAGTAGTCAGAAGGGCATGCTATTGGGAATCAGTGTTTATGATTTCCTTAGTAATAGATATGAAATTTATTTTGGATTAACATCACACCCACATTACCAAATACTGTTGCTTAAAAAAAAAAGATGAAACTACAAGGAAAACTGAAAAAAAAAAAGGAGGGTAGGTGCTTTCTTTCAATCATGTAGTAGAAATAAATAGTGGATTAATTTAACTTAACTTCTCCAGTATATGCATTGTCTCCTTATCTTTAGAAATGCAAACCATTCAAATACCCTCACTTTTTACTGATACCCATAGTTAGTGTCTATAAAGAAAACTCAGATCATATGCAGACTGCCCAGCCAATCTGATCACTTAAGTGATTCTCATGATATCTGATAAGACCCCAACTATATCATTAAGGATTATGTAACTAATCCAGTATGATCACCAAGTAGTTTAGGGAAAAAAAAAAAACCTGATAGAATCACTGGTTTTGCATGTTAAAAAAAAAAAAAGCTCAAAAATTTTCTTACAAATCAAAACTCCTAAGCCGGGCATGATGGCACACACCTGAAATCCCAGCGACATGGGAGGCTGAGACAGAAAGATCAAAGCCAGCCTCAGCCACCGTGAAGTGCTAAGCAACCTTGTCTAAATAAAATACAAAATGGGGCTGGGATGTGGCTCAGTGATTGAGTGCCCCTGAGTTCAATCCCCAGTACCAAAAGAAAAAAGAAAAAGAAAAAAAGCTCCTTAATCCAGAAAAATTTAGCAAGTAACAGTCAGACTCACAAATACCAATAATGAGTTCCAAAGAATGCTATGAGAACAGGAGAAACTTAATAGGATTTGAAAAGCCAGAAAGAAATCAGAGGACATAAGATAGTGAATTCTTCCAAAATTGAAAGAGTAACTTCTCTAGAGCATTTTGATTCCCCCTGAAGAGGAGAGAGTAATGGCCTAAGAAAATTAGGTGTGGAGAAACTGCAACTGCAGGAAGCATTGATTAAGACCAAGTAAAGATTGGAGTAGACAAAGAGTCAAAGCAAAGACAAATTCTGGCATCATTTCTAAGGCAACTAATTCTCTCTTCCTTGATATATTTTTATTTATAAGCAAAAGTGAGAAACAGTGCCAAGCTTGCTGACTTTGGATGCAGAGTTATCAGGAAACCTCCTCAGGGCATGCTAATTCACCCACTCCTTCCCTGGTGAATGTACAAAAGATGGCAGTAAAAACAAGCACATTGTGCACACATGAACCCCTATGTGGTCAAGGAAGAAGGTTACTTCTCTCACTGACACCTTTCCTGATTTGAGGTTCCTCCTAAAGTCCACGGATGCTTTTGAAACAAGGCTATCATATTTTTTTTTGCCCATGCTTTACATTTTTTTTCCAGGAGCATTGATAATAAAAGTCATAGAAGGGAAAAAAATGTGGTTTGTAAAAGAAATAATTTAAAATAGTGTGGATGGTTCAGTGTATGTGGTTAGTGGATATGGGTTAACAAAAATAAACAAAACACTGCCATTCCATATGAACACATCAGGAGCCCATGCCTGTATAACCAATGCCATTTTGAATAAGTCAATAAATAAAAAGACAATGGCATTTTTAACCACATATGCTAACTAGGTCATCTAATAATGATGACATGATTCCAGTCATGCCAGGGTATCATCTACTCATTATGATTCAAGTTATGGTTGATGACATTGATATAACTTAGAAGAGTATAAGATAGAGGGAATATTTCATCGTAAATAGACCAAGAACGATTCCCCTTGGAATAGTAAAGGTACAAATTGCTTTAGTTTTCATTTCTATGGTGCTAAATTTGTATTTCATGTGAGGGCCTATAATTGATGACTGCTTACTTGTCTGGGTGGAAAGGGATAAAAAAAAATAGATTATGATTGTCAAGGTTGTTTGTGTTAGTAGCTAAAATGGTAAGCAGCACCCTGAAGTCTTTGTAAACAGAAAACAAATATTTTTCTTTCTAAGAAAAATAAGAAAGTGTCTGGCAAAGAGTTACAAACCAAAACACCCTGTGTCATCCAGCTGACATGGTTTGGTTTTTTCCTTGAACAATGATTGCAGCAACTAACAGTAAAACAAACTCCAGTGCATCCATCCAGGATCAGTCCTAGATTTACTCAAGAGCTTGCAGGCTTGAAGAGGTTTTTTTGTTTTGTTTTGTTTAGAATACATAATACCTGCAGTTGTTCTACATTTTGATATTCTCTTTTAAGAAAAATTTCTAAGTTGACTAACAAAAGCATCTCAATGTTGTTATACTTAGTAAATAATTTAAAATTCATAATAATTACTTCCATATGTCAAATTCTCTTCTCCCCCAAATTCCCACTTGCCTCTCATTATCTTAGATAGTCTTATTTCTAAATTTCACTTGATGTGTTATAGATAACTATTATGTCCTACTTCTGAGAATAATTCATTATTTTGTGTGTACTGAAGTATTAATTTATATAAGAAAAGAAGCAATCATATTTAGTTACCAAAATAAGAAGCTATTGTTCTATTGTTTATTTTGGTCCTTAACCATATAAGGATGTATATGCATATATGTACATGATCTAAATAAAAACTGATAAATTTTCTCTTATCCAAAAACTTAGTAGGTTGTTTCTCATTGGAGTACTGTCATTTAAAAGGGTTAATTTTGACAGTAATCATAAACTCTATAGTGATTTTTTATACTACCTGACCATTATCCATTACAGCAGGGTTTCTCACAATATGCTTGGCCAGATGAAAAAAACAAAGAGGCGGGAGGAGAGGGAGAGAGGAATGGAAACAGGGATACAGAAGGAAATAGGGAGTGAAGGAGGGAGGAGAGATAGAAGGAAGACTCCCTTTTTTATTCAAATATTTTAATACAAAGTGGGCTAACACTTCTGTGTAATACAATTAAAGTGAATGTTGCAGTCATGCTGAACTGTTCTGGAAGGTTTTTTGTTTTTGTTTTGTTGCTGCAGGATTTGAAGGTTTACTCACTCTCAATGTCTACATCATCTCCTGATAAGCCAGTAACCAACAAGAACTTCTCTAGAGTGTGGTGACTGGTCCCAAAAGTCCATTTGGTCCCTAAAGTGGAAAGCAAAGTGTTCCGTTTTTAAAAAAATAAATACATACATACATACATACATATTGGATTAACAATTACAGAAGTCCTTGTATTGATTTTTGTAAAAGTAGACAAATATTAACCTTTTTCTCTTTCTGCCATGCAAGAATAGAGGTTAATGTCATAGGAATAATTCTGAGGTGATAAGAACAAAAATTAAAGTTGGTGAAAGTCGTAAGAGGTAAAAGGGAAGGACAAGGCAAAAAAAAAAAAAAAAGGGAATCCACAGGCTAGCTCCTACCTATAGAAACAAGACAAAGGGATAAGGGAGGAGTACTTTGGATCACATGACATAGGTTATTGACACCAGTCTTTCACAGTTACAGGGAAGTCAATAATAGTCCCAATGGAACTTTTCAAAAAGTAACATCTAACAATAACTGAATTTTAACTCCATTCATTCATAAATTGCACAATGACCCACCATGTTAAAATCACTTTGCAGTTGGAAGAAGGGATAGAACACAAAAGAAGAGAGTCGTGAATCCTTCTTTCAAAAATCAGTTTTCTATAAAGGAACTTACACCAGTGTCTTTTATGAAAAAAAAAAAAAAAAAAAAAAAAAAGGTCTGCACATGCATAAGCAACCTGTGGCCCAGGTATAAGTGGGAAGGACTAGAACCTTCTGAGTGTTCAGCTACACTTCACCCAATGTACTCATGAAGAAATTATTTCTAAATTCAACATCTTTCAAGGTTATTTTTTTCTGTAACAGATTTTTTTTTAAATTAAAATGTCACAGACAAGGGAAATAAACTAGAATGTGAATTCTGCCATCAGCTCACATGAAATTTTGCCCCATGAAATCCTGCTGGTTTAAAGGAAGATTTTGCTTTATTGAGATGGTACTGCCATGAATTTTCTTTTGTGATTCACAGCATTGGAGACATCCTGGATGGCAAGGATCTAATGTATCACTATGCATCATATTCATTGTTCAACTGTGAGCTGAGCAGGACTGGCTCTGAGCTCAGTCTTTCCAGGCAGGGCTGCCCCCCGGCCAGCCATCTCTTCTTTCAAGTCTCCAAGGAAGAGATTCACAACTTCCCTGGGTATTTGTGACACCATCTGGCAATTCATGTAGAAGAAACTAGCTTTAGGCGAAAGATGAGAATGTTTCCCTTTACATCCTATCACCCCTCTTCCCCACAAGTTTCCCAATCCTTTATACTTTCAAACCCGAATCCCCCAAAGCTAGAACTTGAAAATTGCTTAAGATCTTACATACCAGAAATATTTCCATTTGCATAAGGCAAGCTGGAATATCTGAAAGGCTCCATAGGACACAGAAATAAATTTCTAATAGTGGAAGATATGACACAGGAAAAGATATTTTGAAGAAGGGCATGGCATTTCCTCCATGCCCCTCAAGTCACATGTCCATGGCTGTGTGCTACACCTATACCATCTGCAAAAGGTTTTTCTAGGACAGTCATGATCCAAAATATTCCATCCATCTGTCAGATCATGTGTCAGACCATGTGTTTCAATTTCTAGTTTAGAAAATATGGCCCTTGCACTTACGTCAGCCCTGTTTACAGTGTCTTCTAGCCCAAATATTGTTGGTTTGGGTTTGGGGGATGACTGTTTCCTTGTTTGTTGTCTTATCTTTAGTGAACCTGAAGAAAGCCACCTCACAGGCATTTCATCTATTTCATACTATTTATAAGCTAGTGTTAACTTCCTCCTCCCGCCTTTCTTCTCTGGCTAAATGATTTCAGTTCACCTGGGCTTCCATATTGAGCCAGCACAGTCTTTGGCAATGAGAAACATTGAATGAGTATTTCTTATGTAAATGAAGTTCAATATTTTCTCCTCTTTCCTCCTCTCTTTCCCTCACTTCTAGGAGTGGAAGCTCTAATCAATCTCTAGAACTTAGTGGAATCTGCTAAGACAAATAGTTGGGAAACTTTCAGTAGGAGAAGAAGAAAGGTGAGGAGTATTCCCTTCCACATGGCACCAATAGTATCCAATCTACCAGTGAAGGAGAACCTTCTGGATTCACAAGGGCTTTGAAAGTTGGAAATAGTTACTGTAATTTCTACCACATGACATTCAGTATCATGAAAGCTGATCCTCACTTGAGTAATAATTAGGTTAGGATAAACAGTGTGCTTTTAACCTTAATTAATTATCTACAAATATTTATTACATGTGCATACAAAGAACTTCTGGAAGCAGATGTTTTGATAGGTGTACAGAAATTATGAGTTCTACTACTTCTAAATCACAGGTACCCAGTGTGTTGCATGGGTGTATCCAAATGCAGTGTGGGTGTGAGTAGACATATTTCAATGCTACCTGTCTTGAAGTTTTCTGGAATTTTTTTTTTAAGATTTTACCCTAGTGAAGATGTTCAGTGCTGTCAAAAAATAATTCAACATGAATTTGCTCATTTATTGGTTAAAACATATCTTTATTAAAAAGTTACTATGTAGAAAATATTTTTTTTTCCTGAGGGAGGTAAAGGTGAAAAAGGAAGATGAGGCCAACTGTTTTCAAAAAATTCACAAGGAGACACATTTCAGAATATAAGCAGAGAAATAAATCATATTACAATCAAGCAGTAAAAAGAAAAAGACAAGGGAGAAAGGGGTCTGGAAACTCCATCCAGGGTTGCCTCTAAGTTGTTTTTTTCTCTCTCCTCTCTCGCCACATGAGACTGTGGGCTGAGACCAAGGCCAGGTTGAATCCATAATAACCATGGGTCCAAGGTAGCCCCCTGGAGCCAGCTGAGGGCCGCAGGGCAAAGAGCTTGAGTTTTCTCCACTCCACCCAGAACAGCCAAGCTCAGGAGGGAAGCCAGCAGAGGCAGTGGAGTCCTCACAGCTCAACCCAGCCAATTATCAAGGGTAGGAGCAAAGAGCAATGGTTCCTTATCACGTGTTAGTCTCTGACCTCTCTGAGAAAGTGATGAAAGTGATGGGCCATCTCCCCACGGGGCAAAAATTCCATATGCTTGTGAGGAAGTAATGATTAGGACTCCTGCTGTCATAGGGTCTGGAGTTGTGATGTGTGTTTATTATCTGACAGGCCTGTCCTCAGGGAGTCCTCTGGAGCCTACCGCCAACAGTGGAAAGCACTGACCACTTACTGAGAAAGCCTAATCCGGCTACCTCAGTCACAGTGAGCACTACTGGAAAATTAAAATTAAAACCTCACCAAACACAAAAGCACAAAGAGAGGACGGTATTTTATAATCAATGCCACACAACACTCATTATCAAGAGACACTTTCTGAAGGTCCACCAGCATTGACTCTGCTGGATGGCAGGAAAACAAGGACACATTTCCTGAAAGTTAGGGAGACAGACATACAGGTAAAAAATTATTAAAGTGGTAGTTTGAAAGTAAAGTAATGCAACTAAAAAAAGTACAAAAAAGAAAATAATAGATGAATATTTTTCAATCTCAGGATCATGAAAGTCTTTCTGAGGATGCCACCAAAGACAGAAACCATTACCAATAATATTAATGATTTACAATTTTACATGTTATGTTTATAGTATTTATTATTATACTAATATTATATAATATTATTTAGGATCAAATAATATATTAAAAATGGCAATGATAACAATTGTAGACTATCAGTTCTACTTCTGTCCTGGGAAGGCATAGCCCTTCAAGTAATGGCAAATTTAAGGAGTACAATCTAAGCACAGGGGAGCCTAAGTCATCTTAATCCTGAGCCAACTTTCTTGTGTTTATGGGTAATTCCTCTGAATTGTCTGGCCCACAAGTTTCTGATGTGTTCATGTCAACTGGGCAGACTAACAAGAATAATGAATATACAGGACTCGAGAAATTCTCAACCTGCCTGTTTGGTTTACATATATATTCAAAACCACTCCCACCTCCTCTGTTCTAACTTTTGACTCCACTCCACTTTGACCTTGAGGCAACCTCTACTATCTCCAGGAGTTCCAAGCACTGTGCCTTGCCTTCATTTGGTTGCTCCAACCTCTCTATGTATTACCTTTTCATCATAATGTGGGGCATGTTCTGATGTCCCAGATTTTCTTTTATGAAGACTAGACAGGTCTTCCTGGGAGACAATGCTAGCTGGTTTTCTTTCAAGTGTGTATACTCCAAATTTTGCTTCTGTGATTAAAATGTTCAAAGTATCAGAAGCTTATTTTCTATTAGAACCTACAGATGGTATTAAATTGACCTGTCTGTTTTCAACTCTCCTTGTACTTTCTTAGTCCTGGTATTTTGCACAGCAATTGTTTCCCCTGATAGTTAACTCTAATTTTTTTCTAAAATTCTGTTTGAACTTGAATCAAATATATTTTATTTGCAATTTTCTTTGTCATATGTAATCTCCAACAATTAATGACAACCACTGTTGCTTTTCATTGACTTATATATTTACTGCACCTGGAATTATTTTCAAGTTTTTAAACACTGTGTTATACATAAAGAAAAATACTGATAACTGAAAGTATATAAAATCCACAATTTCCTGAAGGTCAAAAATAATAACAGTAACTTTTCAAGAAATGTGTTAATATATAAAGAGATCTTATCAATGAAAAAGAAAATGCTAATATCCCTATACGTGAGCAAAATGGTGACTGACAATCCCCAAAGCATTAAGAGAAACTTTACAAACATACACATCAGAAGTTCCTCCTAACTCTACATTCTCCCTGGATGATATTGTTGCCATCCATACACCAAAAACAAGTTATGTATAGATGACTTTCAGAATTTTTATCTCCAATCTCTTGCTCTCTCTAGGCCCAGACCCAGATGCCTATTCAACATCTCCACTCATACATCCCAAGGCACCTCAAAGAAGATGTCCAACACCTGAATCCCTTTCAAGTATTGCTCATTTCCTGTGAGGGTTCTACCATCCATCTTACTATGCACACTGAAAGCCTTAGGCTTACTCTTGATATCATTCCCCACACACACTATAATTAACAAATCCTGACTCTTCCCTCTCTCTCTCCTTCCTCAAACCTCTGCTCTTGCCTCTTCTCCACTCCACTGTCCTTGCCTCGCCAAGACAATTGAAGAACTTCTACCTGGCTGTCACACCCAGTCAGCCTTGCAGTGTATATCCCACATGTCCTTCTAGAAGCACAAATCCAACCTGTCATCTCTCTCCCACCAAAGACAAATCACCTCAGTGAGTTCCCATTGCTCTCAGGTTCCAGCTGCTTCTAGCCCACATGTCTGGCCTTTACCTTTCCAATCTTACCTCACACCTGACCTTGCTCTCCGCATGCTGGTCACACTGGTCCTCAGTCCCCAACTGACCCCTCCCTGCCCTCTAGACACACTCTCTGTGCTGGGATCCCTGTTGCTGGTTCTTCTTCCATGCCTTCCCCTGTCCTTCAACCCTTTCCTCTCCTAGCCCCCGTGATCTCTCTCATAACAATAACCCCAGACGTAATTTTATTTTTTGGTACAATAGATTAAACTCAGGGCACTCAACCACTGACCCACATCCCCAGCCCCATTTCGTATTTTCTTTAGAGACAGAGTCTAACTGAGTTGCTTAGTGCCTCTCTAAGTTGCTGAGGCTGGCTTTGAACTTGTGATCCTCCTGTCTCAGCCTCCCCAGCTGCTGGGATTACAGGTATGCACCACCACACCAGGCTCCAGATGTAATTTTTAAAATTTATTTGACTGATTACTTAATTAATGTCTCAGTCTCTGGTATGGGTTAAATTATGTCCACAAGAAAGGGAGGGTTGCATTTGAAGTCCCAACCCTAGCACCTCAGAATTTGACCTTATTTGGAAATAGGGCCACTGCAGAGGTAATTAGTTCAGATGGGGTAGGTAGGCTCCTGATACAACAAGATTGGTGTCCTTATAAGAAAACCTGCATGTGAAAACAGGGAGAATTCCTGTGAAAACAGGATTAGAGAGATGCATTAACAGAAGCTAACAGAAGCAAAGAGAGATTCCCTTACAGGTTTCAGAAGAAGTAGAGCCCTACCAAAATCTTGACTTCAGACTTCTAGCCTCCAGAACTTAGATAATAAATTCTGTGATTTTGAGCCACCCAATTATGGGCACTTTTTATGGTAGTCATGGGATACTAATCATCACCCTTCAAACTCTGAATTCTGAGAAAGTGAAATTTCTTATTTTTTTCCCTCATTATTGCTTCTCCAGGTCACAACACATGTCTAGCACATATTATGTGTTTAATAGGTCAATGAAAACAAATGGAATGAGCAAATAAATAACAATACCTTCAATGTCACTTGTAATAAAAAAGTGAAATAAAAATAACAAATCCATTGGCAGAGATCACAAAAAACACCTAATTTTTCATCAGAATAGGATAAAGGTCTCTGTAATCTGTGGTGAAGGTTGGGTAAGTGGACATTCATATACTGCTGCTGGCAGAATAAACTGGTACAACCACACTGAAGGCCACACTACACATTACAAACCTTTAAAATACTAGTGCACTTTGACACAAAATTATACTCCTAGGAGTTTATCAAAAGGAAAAAATAATACTAGTGTATTGGATGTAATATGGACAAGACAAGAACATCTACCAGAACTGTGTTTATGCATTAGCAAAGATTTTTTTAAAAACAGAAAAAAATGTGATACTTGCCAGTGATGGATAGCTTGAGACATTATGGAATATGCTAAGGCCATCAAAAAGAAATTAAGATCTATATTTGTTGATACAGAACACATCAAGGAGTTTGTCAAACAGTTTGCATAGTGTAGTTGAGTTTTTGACAAATGAATATATGTGTATCAACATAAAATTAATTCTAAAATAATAAATCCTAAAATATCAACATTGGCTTCCCCTAGGTAATGAAATTATAAGTGATTTCTAGTGCATTCTTTATTCCTTTTATATGTACTGCATATTATTTTTTTCAATGTAGTCTAATATTTCTCAGTAAATCTGTATTCTTTTTTAATCAGGAAAAAAAATAAAAGTCACTTCCAGACAGGTAAGTAGTATAGTACAAAGTATTTCATATAAAGTGTCAAATGAATGATATTGTTCATGAAGTATAGGCATTGTCCTCTGTGCTCTCTGGATTGCCATGTTAAATTTGCTAAAATGTATATGTACTCTCCCAATTCAGGATTATTATCCCCATTCAGTTGAAAAGAACTTAGAAGCAAAGATATGGGCCCAGTGCCATTCCAAGATTTATTGCAACTCCCCCAGCAAGATGCATGGAGAACCAGAGACAGCACTTCATATACCTTGTGGCTCCCCAAAGGAAGAAAACAGGGAGGCATGTTTTTCCAATCCAGGGACCCTAAGATAGGAATGGGAAGTAGGCCAGGGAGAAACCAAAAAAAGGCCCATTCTCAAAAGTTTTATTGTTAATATTATTGCCATTTTGTCATTATGTACTTTTCAGGCCCCAAGTTGGTCTTCTTGTTCATACCAAAAGGTCAGAGACTGTTCTTATTGCTTTGCTAATGCAGAATTCAACAAATGGACATTGGTGAGCTGTCAAAAGCCTACAAACCCCAGAGGTTTCTTATTTACATGCGTTTCTTTGTTATCCTGGGCACGTTCTCCCAGTCCTCAAAGGGACTATAGTGTCACGGCAGCTGACAACAGGGAGAGCTCCTGGATGTGGAGTCCAGACCTTGCCAGGATGTAGCCTGGGGCGGCTGGAGAATCTGGCACTCCTAAAAACGTGCCTGCTGCTTTTCTAGTTCCCCTACTTCCTCTCAATACTGTTTTCTGCAATAAAGGGAAATCATTTTCAACTAATATTCCCTGAGATTGAAAATGACACAACGGTGCACTAAAAGCTGTCAGAGGGGCATTTCAGCTCTGCCTAAATCAACACGAAGCCAGAGAAACAGCTTCATTTGTAGACATTCTCAAATGACGAGTATAACAAAAGGTATCACAAATACAGAATAATTTGGAATCAGTTATTTGAAACTTGGATTTTCCCCTTCCAAAGAAAAAGGGATGGTTTGCTCTTGATCTTCACTTTTCATCTCTTATCCACCAGCATGCCAGGATGCAGAAGCAGTGTCTGTTACTCAGGTACTCTATAAATACTTGCAGTGTTGAATTGAAACTCATCTCTGGATTTGTTGTTGTTGTTGTTGTTGTTGTTGTTGTTTGTTTTGGGGATGTGAAGTATATCTTGTACTTCATGCAAAATTAAAAAAACAAAAACCTGAGTTGGTGATCCACAAGAAACATTTACCCTTTGATAGATGAGGTCTAAGAACCAGTATAATTTTCTGTCTTGCTCCCAATTCTTAGTGAGCAAAGCTGCCAGGTCACACGCTTGCTCTTCCCTTCCCAACATTCACTCCCTGCTCCATCCTCAAGGGCAGCCAGCTTGCTCCTGGCCACTAAAAAAAAAGAAGGGCTTTGATCTCTTGGTCCTTTGTATGAATCAAGTTATCCTCAACTCTGTCTCCAATTTTCAATTTCATCAAAACCCATTGAGCCATAGTAGGCTGTTCTGTGTGTGTGAACATCAGGGTTGGCAAAGCTGACGTGGACTGGTATGTGTCTGTCAAATGCACCTGAAATGCTCTGATGACTTTTCTTATTTTAAATATCAGATTTTCAGGGTAAGCTATTTAAGATTCATCTCCCTATTTATGCCATAAGTAGTTTCATTCCTGACACCTTTCCAGAGGATGCTTCTATGAGGTGCCCTTTTAACAGAAGGCCCTGCAGCCTAAGCAGTTTTGGTCACAATACTCAACTGCACTGATTAAATTAAAAGAACACCTGTGAGATTTTTTTTTTCTCCTTTGTTTCTTACGAAATGCTCCAATAAATAGGTTAAATTATCTGTGTCTGAGAGAGGAGGTAATACTCTCATTGGTTTCTTCCTCTATTAAACAGCTTTAATAGAAACCAACTTTCATTCCAGTGTCCTTCAACTAATTAACAAACCTCACAGCATCAAAATTTATCTTGTAATTAGCCAATAGCTATTACTTCCCCCAAAAGTCACCTCAATTCACTTACTCACCGTGTGAACTTCCCACTCTTCTTAGATCTCATCTAAATCAGTATGGAGAGCATAAAAGGTTGTTTTCCAAAGCACTGGGTTATTTATTGGTGGTTCTTTCTGGCCACTTCCCACAGCTTGTCGAGTGCAGGCCTCAACTCGGCCAATTACCACAGGTGAAACAGACCAATGCTCCTAAGGAAAATTTGATAAGCTTGGTTTCTCCTTTCTATTACTTTTTGGTTAGAATTTCACAGGGCTTAAATCAAGCAGCCTCTCTTAGGGGTTTCAGAGCTGTTCCTTTCTTTATGTGCACAGGGGAAAGGGCAGGGAAATGGCAGTCTAATCAAATTCAGACTTCACGCAGTTGACGATGAGTAGGTTTTCACATTTGGGGCTGGACTGTTTGCTCAGTTTCAGTGTCAGGCTGTGGGTAACTGTGGCCAATAAAGCGTAAAAGCATATGTCCTGTAACATTGCTTCTACTTGTTATCCAGAGGACCCTGGAGAATCACTGAGAATAATGTAATTAGTAGAAATGTGCCATTGTACAGGAAGGATAAGAGGGAAGAAGACAAGTTTATTTCTGCATATAAGTAACTTAAGCACAGCTTAATCCAGCTGCCCAGTGGACCATCGAAAACACTTTCACTCCAAAATCAGGAGCAGTGGAGTCAAGAATTAGAGTTAATTGAGAGGCAGAAAAATGGAAAAGTTGTGTGGGGCTTAACCAGTATGCCTGTGTAAACACTGCATCTCTGCCCAAACATTTTCATCTGTGGCCTCTCTGATGTTTGTCGTCAACATCAGTGTGCTGTGCAAATACATTTGATTTTATGGTCAGAGAGTACAACTTTGCAGGGAGGCTTAAAATATGATAAAAATGATAAAATTGAACTGGGTTGTTTTTATTAATGACAAAGGAGTCATATCAATACCAGCTAGTGTGTGCTGAGGTCATGCATAATGTGCTTAGACTTTGCACACGTGTTCCATGTAAACAAGGCATGTCTGTTGCTATTCCCATTTTAGAGATGAAGAAACTGAAGCTGAATGAGGATAAATAACTTGGTCAGGTCACAGCACTGCTAAGTGGCAGAGCCAGGAATTGACTCTAATGCCATACAATGAATCACTACTGCTTAATTCCGTAGTTATATTTTAACTCAATGAGAATTTTCGAATATCAAGCTCTTATACTGAATATTTTCTCTTCTTCAGGTTGGAGCATTTATTACAACCCTATCAGTAAAATTATTGGGATAGAAAAAAAAGGGTAAGCCCAACTCATAAGTACTGGGCATTCAAGCTACCATAGAACAAGTGGCCCCTTTACCTTCTGCCTATATCACAGTGACTATTATATTTATCTCTTGATCTACCCTTCTGACATGCTCATCTTCTATTTCCATCTCTCAGAAAAAAATGAGTATTGTAAAACTTGCATTTAATTCTATGTTCACCAATAAGTGTAAAAGAACATGTTTGGTAGCAATTCTATTTCCTCCCTAAGAGCAGCCTCCACCCAGATTCTCTCACCTTCTCCCTGATGTGCCCTCCCCCTCTTCTCCCTTTATTATCTTCTCTGCCACACTCCGTTCCTTGCTCTTCCCTTTATTTTTCACTCCTGAAATCAGGGACCCAAGAGACTGCATATGCAGTGCATTCATTAAGCTGATCTTTATTCTACCCACTCTCCTGTGACCATCCCAGGTTGTTTGTTTCTTTGATTTTAAAATTACATTCTTGGCATGAATTTCATCACGATTAAGGTATCCAGAACTGTAAATGTATGGGATTTTTTTCTTTTCTGTAAGTACATTTCCTCATCACCTGGAATTCTTCCTCAGTGGCTCTGTTCCCTCTTTGTCTACTGTTGTTATAGTTATTGTTTGTATTCTTATGATTATTATTTTTCAGACTTGAAAATGGAGAGGGAAAGCTAAGAGAAGGTCTATGAAGAAAAGAGACAGAATGGATGCTGGGAGTTTGGAAAAGCTGTCTCTTGGGCAGCCCAAAATTTCTGACATGCCTTGTCACCCTGGCTCCACATATAATCCATCTGTCTGGCACCCCAGTCGCTCAGAGCATTAAGGGTGATAGAAGGCATCAGCAAGCTGATTTTGTAAATAAACTCTTCCACATTGCGATATGAATGACGTTACAAATGGACCTCAGTTCTCTGTATCCTATTAGGCCTTATTACCATTAATAGCATTAATACTACCAATAATGACTCACTACAGGGGTTTACCCAGGTATAGGACTGTGGAAGCACTCTTCACTTATTTATGAGTGCCAACTTCTCCTTAATCATCTGTCAGGTCACTCACCTTAGATGGTTGCCAGGCCTAGTTCTAAAATAATAAATTCCAACAAAGGATCAAACTTTCCCTCACCATGGAAGCATGGAAGCAGCCTCTTATACCTTTTTGTTGTTGTTGTTGTTGTTCTGGAGTTTTTTATTTTTTATTTTTTGTTTTTTTGTGGACACTTCATGGGGAGTTTGTTGTTTATGACTATAGAATGCGTTCACAACACCTATGTTCTATCTAGAGATTCCTTCATACCTTTGTGAGTATTTCCAAAAACCAAAACCCAATTTGGTCTGAAATTCTCAAAAAGTCTTTATTCTTGGGCTGGAGTTGTGGCTCAGTGGTAGAGCACTTGCCTGGCATGCATGAGGCCCTGGGTTCGATCCTCAGTACCACATATAAATAAATAAATAAATAAACAAATAAATAAAAAGATCCATTAACAATTAAAAATATTTTTTTAGAGAGAGTGAGTGAGAGGGGGGGAGAGAGAGAATTTTTAATATTTATTTTTTAGTTTTCGGCGGACACAACATCTTTGTTGGTATGTGGTGCTGAGGATCGAACCCGGGCCGCACGCATGCCAGGCGAGCGCGCTACTGCTTGAGCCACATCCCCAGCCCCTAAAAATATATTTTTTAAAAAGTCTTTATTCTTCTATGGTTGCTAGTCTCCAAAGTTGGCTCCTCCATGAGCATGGTGCCTAGATTCCTTTCCTTGTGCATATTCCCTCCCCTTGAATCTGGGCTGCTCCCTGTGACTTGCTTATGGTCAGTAAAATGTGGCAGAAGAGGTGCTTCATGACTCTGGAGACAACGTCATAAAAGGACATGCAGCTCCCATTTGGGTACCTCAGAATTCTCACTCTGAAGAAAGCCAGCTGTCAGTAAGAGCTAACTACTTTGAGTTCAACTGCATTGAACAAGTCCAGCTAGCCAGATAGAGGGACTGCATGGCAAGAGATATGCCAGACCTGCCTGGCCTGTCCCTTCTGTTCCAGCATTCTCAGAGGAAGTGCCAGGTTCAGAAGAGAACTTGCCATCTTGGACATCTAATGCCTTCACATAACTCAGTTGCAGCCTACATATGAATACAAATGCAGAAGACACTGAGCCCAGTCATGTCAAAGAATCATGAGAAATAATAACAAAGCCTTGTTTTATATTAAGTTTTGCACTGATTTGTTACATAGTGGTAGTTAACTAAAACATCTGTCTTTCATTAGTCAAGCCCCAGACCCAACTCGTGCTCAGAAATGACTTTTTATCTGAGTCTTCTTTCAGTCCCATAAAGATTAGGAACATCTCAAATTCCTATAGAGGTGCAGGGAAAAGATCATGAAACTCCTCTGCAGCAAGGAGTATGAAAGTCCAAAACAGGGTAGTCACAACACGCAGAAGGAGTCTCATTGGTCTGTCACTTTTTCTTAAGCCAATATCTAAACCAGTAGCCTAAGAAAGATATATATTAAAATATTGAAAAGTAAATCAAAGATTTGGAGAATAAAAACAAAGCAATCGAGTTCATTATACTCA
This sequence comes from Ictidomys tridecemlineatus, assembly GCF_052094955.1. NCBI lineage: Eukaryota > Metazoa > Chordata > Mammalia > Rodentia > Sciuridae > Ictidomys > Ictidomys tridecemlineatus. Next base: position 63,324,294 of record NC_135484.1, on the reverse strand, counting down.
AGATCTTCTCAATCCAGGATTGAGGACTCTTACTTACATCTATAGTTTAGAATATATAATTGCTTATTTCTCAATCGTCAACTGCAGAAATGAAATGACAGCCATTTCTGCCCAAAGTTCATCTGAGACATCTGATGATTTAAAGCTCTTTATGTTGTACCTTATGCCCTTATAGAGGGTCAGGGTATGACTCTCCTAGCTGAACCAGTTTAGCTATCTTTTATAAAACAAGTTAAATATATCCTCTAATCCCACATTGGGTAGGGGGTAAAAGAAGATCTGCAGGAAATAAAATAACCCAGAAGGATCTGATCAAACATAATGTTTCTCAACAGTCTCAGTGTTGTGCTGTATTGTGTGCTTACACACAGGACTCACAACAAATTCCTATTCAAGTTTTGTTGCTGAAAAGAAATTAGTCTTCATATACTAATTATCTCCATAAATGTGTATATTATGATTTGTCAGAAAGCAAGACCTATAACCTACAACCTTTTGCTTCTAGAAAGCAAAGCCAATATGATTCTTGAGACCCTTGAGTTCTCCTTATAATAGAGTTGATTTTCTATTGAAACTTTTTATTTTATATCAGATTTTGTCTATAGAGTAGTCTCCCTTTATCCATGGTTTTACTTTCTGTGGTTTTTGGGTACTAGCAGTCAACCACAGTCAAAAGTATCAAATGAAAATAAGCAATTCATAATTTTTAAATTATGTTCTATTTTAATAGCATAATTAAATCTCTCCCCAATCCACATTATTTTTCCCAGAAAGTGAATCATTCCTTTATCTGGCATATCCATGTTGTATACACTATCTACCCATTAGTCACATAGTAGCCATCTCAGTCATCAGATTGCTGTCATATCACAGTGCTTGTGCTTTGTTAACCCTTACTTTACTTAAGAATAGCCTGAAGTGCAAGAATAGTGTGCTGGAAATCTGAATGTATAAACACAAGCTATGAAATGCTTTCCTTAAGCACCACAAAAGAAAGGTGAATATAGTACTAAAAGATACTTGAGAGAGAGAAAGAAAGATCACATTCACATAACTTTTCTTGAAATGTACTGTTCTATTTTATTATAATTATTGTTAATCTCTTACTGTGCCTAATTTATAAACTATGCTTTATCATAGACATGTATGCATGGGAGAATACATAGCAATATACTGGTTTTGGTACTGTCCTAGAAAATCTTAGAAAATATTCAACATGGATAAGGGGTGACTACTGTAATCTTAAGTACTTTTGAAAGTAATCTAGGTCTCAAGTTTAACAAATTCATTTACCAACCCATCAGCAAAACAAATAATCTAACACATACTCATGTTGTATGCATCAGTACCAGTGCGGGTATTACTGGCTTTCCTACTGTATGTAAGGTCTTACAGAGTTCTATCACTGTGCAGCATTCATGACCAAGATACTCACCTCCAACTCACTGCAGCCTGATGGACTTTTTGACAAAACATAATTTTTTAAAGGACTAGAGTAACCTCCAGGCATTTATAGCTAGCAAATTTTCTCTTTTAAAATGTAGATACCCTTACAGGGAATTAGGTCTATGAGGCTTTCATAATATGGAAATAATATAATCACAAATGATGTAATTACAACTTCCTGGACCACTTTATTCTCTGCAGATCTCCTCTTACCCTCTATTATTGGTACAGGAAGGCTCAAGGGCATGGAAGGAGGTGAGAACATTAATTGTGCAGCTAGAAGAGCTTATAAAGAGAGGGGACATGATTATTGCCCAATGTGTGTTCAGGAAAAACACTTAGGCGTGTCAAACAGACCCAGATTTAAATTTTCACTCTGCTTCCATGTGCAAGCACCTGTTTCTCTGAGTCTGCTCCTCCAGAAAAACAAAGGAAATGAGACCAACTCAAGTACAAAATGCATGTTCAATAAGGGTTTTCAGAAGGAAGTGTTATAGCAGATAAAATTAACTGTAAATTATAAAAATCTGGAAAAAAAGTAGAGTTAATATCAAAAAATAATACAAATGTTAAGGTTTGGGAACTTTCTTCACCATTTACAAACGGAAATCAAATATAAGTAAAAGAGCATAGCACATATGAAGCATTCAGTAAAATGTCCATTCTTTACCTTTCCTATCAGAATGGGCCTATACAAATGTGTAACATTCTATAGAAGCAAAAAACACTCTGAGGCCTGAAAGAAAGGAGAAAAAATGGATGTTTGGATTTGGGATTCTTCTTAAATTATTAGGAAATGGTGATTACAACTGGAATTCCCCAAAGATATCCATTTATTTAACCTAGATTCATCTCAATTAGTTGAAGGTTAAAATTATTAATGATAAACTAATGATTCAATTATGTCTTTGGCAAGCTAAATGACATTTTGAAGATAGAACAAAAAATGTTACATGGCTATGAATTGCAATTTTTGGTTTGGCTTGTTTTCTGCTAGTTAATGATCTAGTTGTTTATAAATATTCTATCTATTCTCTCTGGTTTAGCACTATTCTCTAAGCCACTCTAGCCCTTCAGCAGAACTCCTTTTAAGTAACAACTGACTGGGACCCCAGTTTCCATTATGTTCATTTTCTCCAAAGAGAAAAACTTGGTTCCTCAGTTAGAGATTGCACTTAACTCCAGTCATGTTCTAAATGTGCTTTCAAAACCCCCATACATGTCTGGACTTGCCAGACATACATCCTGATTTATTTTTGGTCTGAAAATTTGGTCCTGATTACAAGAAGGACTGAGAAAGAGTGTGTATCTAAACTTGCCACCACTACTATAAAATTAAATTATGAACCAAAAACCAGAATGAGAGAAATTAAATTTTTGAAACATTTACTTTATTTTTTCTTTAATTTTCTAAATCCCTAAATATTATTTACAATGTAAAAATGTCTTATACACAGTGGATGCTATGTTTACATCTTGCTACATAGTTTTAAAATCTTCAAAAGAAATCTCAAAATAATGTAGTAAAAGAATTTTTATGTATTTTTTTCTAACCTCCATTGTAAACCAAGCATTAAATTTAGACAATGATCTTTGGCCAGATACTTATTTCCAAATGGTCTTGATAAAAACTGTTAGTCAGCTTTGCTTTGTTGTGACCAAAAGACCTGACATGAAAAATTAGAGGAGGAAAGGATTATTTTGGCTCATAGGTTCAGGCCTTGGTCGACCAAATCCATTAGTTCTGGGCCTATGGTGAGGCAGAGCATCATGGTAGAAGAGTGTGGCAGAGGAAGGCAGCTCAGGACATGGCAATCAGGAAACAGAGGAAGAGCTCTGATGATCAGGACAAAATATAGACCCCAAAGTCACATCCCCAGTGATCTACCTCCTTCAGCCACACTCTTCAGTCATCACCCAGTTAATCCATATCAGTGACACACTGGTTAGGTTAAAACTCTCATAATCTAATCATTTCACCTCTGAAAATTCTTGCCTTGTCTCATATATGAAATTTTCAGGGACACTTTACAAATAAACAATTACAAAAACCAACAGTTGTTTTTCTTTTAATCTTCTGGTATTTTCCACTTAATATGCAACAAAGTATTTTTATAGGATTATTTTTTGAGGATCAAATGAGATCAAGTAGGTAAAGACTATTTTAAAATGAAAAATAACCTATAAACGTATTCTTTCTAACATCAGTATTATCAACTAATTCACATTACTGTAAATCTCAGGGTATGAAGCTAAAAGAAAGAAATTACAGAGAAAAAAAAAAACTCTTCTACATATTCTATGTAAAGGTAGATTACAGAGCCAGAAGCCCTTAGAACTAGAAGTAGGCAAGAACAAAACCCTCAAGTGTTTGAGCTGGCAGAATTTGGGTTTCTGCCAGGTATCTCCACTTATGACATGAGGGCACATTCTTCATACCCGTTGGCTGCCCACCCCACCTGTACTTTACCAGCCTCAATTCTGCCATCTGCTTTCTTCACATAGAAAAAATGAGCTTTACAATAACTCGGAAAATTAGCTAATGTGGTCAAGAGCCCAGAAGAATTTTTTCAATTTAGGAAAATATCTGTCATGAGACATGATAAAATATAGCATCAAAAGAAACAGGAGCGCCAGGCACTGAACTGCATGCCTGTAATCCCAGAAGCTCAGAAGGCTGAAACAAGAGGATTGCAAGTTCAAAGCCAGCAAAAGTGAGGAAATAAGCAACTCAGTGAAATGCTGTCTCTAAGTAAAATACAAAATAAGGCTGGGGATGTGGCTCAATGGTCGAGTGCCCCTGAGTTTAATTCCCAATATCAGAAAAAAAAAAAAGAAAGAAAAAAGGAAAGAGACAGAAGTCATGAACCACCACAGTTCAGAAAATAAGGCTGATGCTTCAAGATTTAATAAAAACTGTATTCAATTACTTGAGGGAGTTTATTCTTTTTTAATGATTTTCCATAAAATATATTTTGCATATATGCCTAATATTACAGAAGATACTTTCAAGAAATACAATTATGCTCATGTCTACCATAGTATTGATAGTTGGTTCTGTTTCCAGTTTTGCCTATTTCTCATAAGATACAAGAATTAAGATGTAAAATGGTATAATTTCAATAACTAGGAATGCTAAAGGCTCGGCCTTATGTAATTGGTTTCATCTAAACTTACCAAATCCACTTGGTCAACATCTTCTCAGTCCCATCTGGGTATTTGACTTGTTCTCTTACCATTCTACTAAAACAGCTTGGTCTGGGGTCCCCTAGAACCTCCTAAAATCCCAAAGGTATCATCTTCTTCATCTTTTTCCTCTTTGACAGCACTACTGACAAGATTCTGAACTCCTGTGACATTACACCATCCTTATTTTCTATTAATTTTCCCTGCTAATTCCTGTTCTCTCTCTGCCCTCTTAAATAATGATAATCATAATATGTTTCACTCCTCCACCTTCACATCTTTCTTCACACCTTCTTCCTCCCAAAACTCAAGTTACAGGAAGTCCAGAATTGGAGAGATCTGAGGTGTCAACCTAGAGAGACTCTGTTTTTGATCATCACACTCTTTAGAACAGCTTTTCCCTTCAAGTGACAAACACTACTTGCATACTGGTAAATCCCAAATTCAAATTTCTTATGTCTATCTGCTTTGAAATTCAGACTATTACAATTCGATGATTTTTCCAACTATCCTTTTTTTCCATGCCATTGACCCTATCTTCATGCTTCATTGACATTTCTCCTTCATAACTAAAGTAATAGTGTAACTAGTTCCTTTGACTTCAGTGGTAGCCCTTCCAAACAGTTCCTTACACCACTGCCCAGTCTAAGTTGCTGATCTGATCATATTGATTCCAATCTCAAATTTTATAGTAAGAGAGCCTCATTACCCACAGGAAGGAGTCCACTGTCTTTGGGCATCTGGTTTTAGATGTCCTTCGAGGTCACCAACCACCCTACAAGGTCCTCCATAGTGTGACTTCTGCCTCCACCAGCTGTACCTTCCCCCCCCACACACATGTATTTACTTGAACCAGATCCTCAACAGGCCATCCTCACTCTTGTCTCTGTACCTGTTCACATGCTCCTCATTCTGCCTCTGATACCTGTTTCTTGACCTGATTAACCCTACTTTAGGTGACACTTCCTCCAGGGAGCTTTCCCACAATCCCCTACTCTGAGTTGAACATTATTATGCTATTATTCTCCCACAGGCATGACTATGTATCCCTGACCAGGCTGCATTATCTCATGTGTTCACCTGCTCCTTGAGGAGACCATACCTTTGTGTCATTGCACCCCAATGTCAGCATCTGACAAGCTGCTGATACCAATCACTTGGTTAAATAAATAAATTACTGAATGAATTAAACTGTAATTTTATTAAGTGACCCCCACCATCTGTATCCTTAGCCCTGAACTCTCCCTACAATCCTAAATTTTCAACCAACAGATGTACGTATCTACTTTGGTATACCATTGTCACTTCAAAACTCAAACACCTAAAAATAAATTTGTCATCTTCACTCTGAAACAAGATCCTCTTCTGTCATTTCTATTTCTATTCCTGGTACCAGAATTCTATCAATCAAGCCTCCTCAAAGCCTTCAAAGTTTGCTTTTACTGCTTCCTGTCTTCACCTTGCATATGAAGCCTTTTTCCAAATCCAGACCATTTTTTATTCTTAGTACTTGCCCCTTTCTTGCCCACCCACACTGCTTCCATTCAAGTCTTTCATGTACAATCTTACAGTGTTCTTGCTGAGTTCTCTAGGCTCTTCCTTGTCCCATGCATGTAATGTACAACTTCTGAATTCTTTCCAAACCATGCCTTTCATCTCATCAGGTATCTTTGCAAGAGTGGTCATTGGATACCTAGTCTATAAGGTAAAGCTTAGTAAAAACTTTTGAATCTGTACTTTGTACCACCTACAGCACATACACTAACAATATACTCCTTGAGACAGAAACTGTATTTTTGCCCACCCACTGCCTAGTACTCTTTCAAATAGGCAGATCTTTGAGACATATCAGTTAAATAGATGAACTTGGCTCCCACCTCCGTTGTTTTGAGTCAAATGCCCTTTTGAGAGACATTAGTCTTTCCAAAATAAACACATTCTTTCACCATAAGAAATTTCAGATTAAACTGAATGGGTCTTCTAACTATCTCTTGAAGGGTTTTCATTATTTACACAGTTGTTTGTGTCTCTACCTCATGTTTTCTGGGAATGCTTCTGCCTAAATATCCTTGAGTCTCCTTTGTACCCACAAAAAGCAAAGCCATACTTCAAGCACCACTTTCTACATATTCACCATCTCTGAATTAAAGCAGAGAGCTTTCAAGATTGACAGGGTGTTCCCTTGAGTATTCAGTGAATATCTATATATGAATGTGTGTAAGAGAGAACTACATGCTGTCTAGGAAGGAATCATGTGAAAGGATCCCAGTCAATACTGCCCAAAGCCCATCCAGAACAGTAATAGTGCCTGTTTCCACCACCAACCTGAAAAAACTTGCAGCTCACAGTGAGCTTTGCAGAATGCACAAAAGGTCTTGCTTGGGTAGTGGAAACAAAGTAGCACTAGTCTGAGCACTGCTCCAGACCCAGCTAGCAAATAAGATGAGAAAAAGGGAAGACTCAGAAGTATTCAACTGTTTCACATAATGTAACTACATCCCAGAATATATTTAAAAATGTAATCTACAATAAAAAAAATCTAGTATCTGTTAAGTTAAAATTCATAAGGAGTGACATCTGCTCAAAAATCATCAGGCATACAAAGAAGCAGAAAATATAACCTATGATGAGAAGGAAAATCAGTAAATCTAACATAGAAATAGCATTCAAAAACACTAGAAATAAAGAGAGCTAAAATAATGTTGTAGAGATAAATATTACAATGCATTAATGAAAAATAAACTGGAAATAGTATTATTTAGATAGATAATAGTAGATTATACATTATAGAAGAAAAGATTGCTAGATTGTTTTCTAAGTATTTTTTGAGACTATTGTGAATGGAATGACTTTCCTAATTTCTTTTTCAGCTGATTCATCATTGGAGTATAGGAATGCAATTAATTTATGGGCATTACTTTGCATCCTGCTACTTTGTTGAATTCATTTATGAGTTCTAGAAGTTTACTGATGGAGTTTTGGGGGTTTTCTAAATATAGAACTATGTTATCAGCAAACAGAGATAGTTTGAGCTCTTCTTTCCCTATTCTTATTCCTTTAATTTTTTTATTTTGCCTAAGTCTAACAAAAGAAGGGAAGGATCTCTATAATGAAAACTACAGAACACTAAATCAAGAAATTGAGGGAGATCTTAGAAGACGGAAAGATGTTTCATGTTCTTGGATATGCAGAATTAATATTGTCAAAACAGCCCTACTACTAAAAGCATTATACAGATTCAATGTGATTCCCATCAAAATTCAAATAGCATTCTTTACAAAAATATAAAAGGCTGTCATGAAATTGATTTGGAAAAATAAGAGGCCCAGAATAGCCAAAACAAACCTTAGTGAGAAAAATAAAGCAAGAAGCATCACAATACCAGACCTTAAATCATACTACAGAGGTACAGTAACAAAAACAGCATGGTGTTGGCACCAAAACAGGGAAGAAGACCAATGGAACAGAAGAGAAGACACAGAGACAAACTCACATAAATACAGTTATCTCATACTAGACAAAGGCACCAAAAACATACACTGGAGAAAAGATAGCCTCTTCAACAAATGGTGCTAGGGAAAAATGGAAATCCAAATGTAACAGCATATCTCTCACCCTGCACAAAAATATACTCAAAGTGGACCAAAGACATAGGAATTAGACCAGAAACTCTGCATATCCTAGAAGAAAATGTAGGCCCAACACTTCAATATATTGGCTCAGTAGTTGACTTTCCTCATAAGATTCCTGAATCACAAGAAATGAAATTTTTAAAAATGGGATAACATCAAACTAAAAAGCGTGTTCATAGCAAAGGAAACAATCAAGAACATGAAGAGAGATGCTACAGAATGGGAGAAAATCTCTGCCACTTGCACCTCAGATAGGGCATTAATTTCCAGGATATACGAAGAACTCAAAAAAACTTAACACCAAGTAAATAAATAACCCAATCAATAAATGGACAAAGGAAATGAACAGGCACTTCACAAAAGAAGCAATATAAATGGTCAATAAATATGTGAAAAAATGTTCAATTTATCTAGCAATTAGAGAAATGCAAATTAAAACTACACTGAGGCAGGGCACAGTGATGCACACCTGTAATTCCAGTGGCTCAAGAGGCTCAGGCAGGAGGATCATGAGGTAAAGGTCAGCCTCAGCAACTTAGTCAGGCCCTAAACAACTCAGTGAGACCCTGTCTCTAAATTTGAAAAAAAAAAAAATACAATGTGACTGCATGACCAATATGATTCTGCAACATGTCCACTCAGAAAAATGAGAAATTATTTCCCATCTATGCATGATATGTTAAGATGCATAATTGCATTCTACTGTCATATATAACTAATTAAAACAAAGTTAAAAATTAAAAAATAAAAATAAAAAGACCTGAGGATGTGGCTCAGTGTTGAGTGCCCTGGGTTCAATTCCCAGTAACCCTACTCATCCCACTCCATCCCCCCAAAAAAGAAACTACACAGAGATTTCATCTCACTCCATTCAGAATGGCAACTGTGAAGAATACAAGTAACAAAAATGTTGGTGAAATTGTGGGGGTGGGGATGAAAAATAAGATGATACATTGTTGGTGGGACTGCAAATTGGTGCAACCACTCTGTAAAGCAGGCCAAGAGTCCTCAAAAAACTGGGACTGGAACCACCATTTGACCCAGTTATCTCACTCCTCAGCATCTATCAAAAGGGCATAAAATTAGCACTATAGAGTGCTGCCGCCACATGAATGTTCATAGCAGTCCAATTCACAATAGCTAAGCTATGGAACAAATATAGATCCCTTCAAAAGATGAATGGGTAAAGAAATTATATATATATATATACATATATATGTATATATATATATATACACACACACACACAATGGAATATTACTAAGCCATTAAGAAGAATGGCTTTATGATGTTTGCCATAATGAATAGATAGAGACTGTCATACTAACTGAAATAATTCAATTCTCAAAAGCCAAAGGTCGAATATTTTGCTGATATATGGAAGCTAAGCAACAATAAAGGTAGGAAGGAGAAGAAAAGAAGTTCAGTAGATTAGACTAAGGGAAATGAGGAGAAGGGAGGGAGATAGGAATAGAAAAGATAGAATAACTCTAACATAATTTTTCTATGTACATACATAAAAATACCTAAGTAAATCTCATGTACATCCAAAAGAATGGGGTCCTAACTAGAACAAGGTATATTCCAAGCTTGTATAAGTTTATCAAAATGGATTTCACAGTGATGTGTAACTAAAAAGAACATATAGGAGCATGAAGAGAAGAAGGAGGAGGAGGGGGAGTAGGAAGAGGAAGAAAAGATTGCCGAACTTCAAGAAATAGAATAAAAACTATCCCAAATAAATGCAGAGAGAAAAGAGGATCAAAAATGAACAGATCACTATAATTGCAAGGGAGACAGAAAATAAAGAAAAAATGCTCAAAACATTTCTAAATTTGATTGAAAACAATAAACCCACAGAATCCAAAAAACTCACAGTTCCCAAGAACAAGAAACACAAAGAAGTCAATAACAAGTCCCATCCTAATCAAATTGCTCAAATAGAAAAGACATGATACATACAAGAATAAAGACAAATATGAGAACCAATCTTTCATTGAAAAGAAAATTTAAAGGAAATCCTTCAAAGAGAAGAGAAAATACAACAGATGCAAATATGGATCTGCATAGGGAATGAAGAGCACAGAAAATCATAATGATAAGGGTAAATGTGTTTTTTCCTTATTAAATCTCTTTCCAAACACAACCAATTATTTGTGGCAAAATAATAACAAGGGGGGGGTGTAGAGTTTATAATGTATATTAAGGTAAATTACATGACAATAATAGAAAGATACCTGGAGAAAAGTGAAACTACCTTATCATGAGATTTTTATACTACACATGAAGTGATACAACATGGCTTGATGACAGTTTGCAATGTACAAATCAAAGGTAATCTATGAACTCTAAATCAATCACTATAATAATAATAAGACAGAGTTATTCTAGTAAACTAACTGTAAAAGAAAAATAGAATCATTAAAATTTCAGTTAATCCAAAAGAAAACAAGTATAGAAAAAATGGGGGAAAGAATAAGCAGAACAAATAGAAAACAAATAGCAAGATGACTAGGTTAAATATAAATATTCACATTAAATGTAAATGGCCTGAGCACCTCAGTTTAAAAGGCAGAAATTCTCAGATCAAATGGCAAGCCCAACTATATACCACCTGCAATGAATATACTTTTCATGTAAGGTCATAGACAAGTAAAAATTAAAGGAATGGGGAAGCTGCACCATGTTAACTTAATCAAAATAAATATTGAATTGCTATATAAATACTAGTTGAAGCAAAATATCAGCAGAAATTATTATAAAACTTGACAAGTTTGTTATTAATTAAAAAATTCTATAGATCTAAAAATACTCAAAACAATTTGGAGAAGAAAAATTAGAAGACTAACACTACTTCATTTCAATAATTATTTTTTAGTTATAGAAATCAAAATAACATAATTATTAATACAAACTAGATAGGATAATGGAACAAAATAAAGTCCAGAAATGAACTCTACACATACATATAATTTTTGACAAATGTTTAAAAAAAATTCTCCAAAGAAATGACAGACTCTTAATGAAATATTGTTGGAAAATTGGATATCCATCTGCCAAAAAAAACTTTGTAAATATATACAGAAATTCACTTAAAATGGATCATGTAAAGTAAAAACCAAAACTGTAAACCTTCTAGAAGAAAACCTTGGGTTAGTTAAAGAATTCTTAGATCTAATTATAACACAATCCATAAAAGGATAAATTTGACTACCAAATTTAAAACTTCTAGTGTACAAAAGAAAATATTTTCAAATCATATATCTAAAAAATGATATATTCAGACTATAAAAAGATCTCCCAAATTTCAATATACAATTTGATTTAAAATACACCAAATATTTAAGGGACCATATCCACAAAGAAGATATATAGATGTCAAATAAACACTTAAAAATATGATGAGTATACTTACTCATTGGGGAAATAAAAATTAAATTACAATAAGAGAGCATCGTTTATTTAAAAAAAATTCAAGAAAATATAAACTAATGTACAGTGACAGAAAGCAGATGAGTGGTTGCTTTAGGAGGAGGCAGGAAGGAATTACAAAGAGGCAAAAAGAAACTTTGAAGAGTAACAGATACATTCATTGCCTTGATTGTGATGATTTTTTTTGACAGGCTTGTACATATGACAAGACTCACTGAAAGACACACCTTAACTATGCGCAGTTTATTGTATGTGAATTATGAGTCAATGTAGTTTTTATGAGAATTAGGATATTTGCTGGTCAATATGGCTCCCAATGACTTCTTATAAAATTTTGATACATTTTATATGAAGTTTCATGTAGAGTTCAGCACATAGCATGAACTTGATAACTGACAGCCGTCATTAGGAAACTGAAACCCAAAGGGATGAAATGACTTATGTAAGGTCATACAGTCAGGTCACAGCGTGAATGACACTAGAGGACCATCTCGTCGGCCTCCTCGGTTTGTGGTTTTTCTTCCATTGGCTGTGATGCTTCAACTGTATTTTGTGACATCCATCATTGCTTAACAGCGGAAGAGAAATAAAGGGGAACACAAATAGAATATAGTTCCAAACAAATCCTGCTCTGGTACTGAGGAGTAATAGGTTTGGTATCCAAACTCTACACAGCCACTAAGCAAAGGAACTCACAGGCCTTTGTGAGGACCATTTATATGGGATACTAAACACAGCACAGGCTTCAGCTGGGAGTCATGTGGATAGAAGCCAGAAGGGACAGTAAAACCCAGGGACTTCTTTACCACGCTCTTCAATTCTTGACTTAAATTCTAAGAACTTTAAAGGGCCCACATACAACCTTCTAGGTCCCTAAGAATGTTCTGAAATTATATGAAGAAAAAAGGAAAAAAACATATGTGTGTGTGTGTGTGTGTGTGTGTGTGTGTGTGTGTGTGTGTGTGTATTAAGAAGAACTGTTGTAGGTGGTAAGCTGATGTTAGAGACAGAAATAAGCTAGGGGAAAAAATACAACCATGAAGAAGTCCTAATGGAATATAACTTAAATTTGTAAATTTGATCTGCTTCTCTTGATCACGTGTGAATGAAGTCAGTAAGCAACACTAAAGTAACGTGAACAGTTAAGTCCGGGGAAGACACCTCAAAGGCAGGAGACACATGAACAATGGGACTGACAGTTCAGGCTGGTTTGAACACTAGTCAGGTCATCAGTTGAGTCTAAATAAAATTAATTTTTTACTACCCTATCCTTAGCCCCTTATTAAATCTTCATAAAATCTTTATTTGTGACAGAATCCAGACTTGTCCTAAAGAGCTTTAAGTGGCTCCAAATAACAACAGCCATTCTCAGTATCAAGCATGATTCAGTCCATGAAAGTTTTCTAAATACTTTTCTAACACATGTGGAGGGTGAATTCTTCATTGAATGAGAAAAAGAATATATCCACCAGAAAGAGGTTATGATTAAAGCTTATTTTCCTCAGGATGAATAGTGAAATCAAAGTTTAAGATGCTTCTACAGAAGGGACTGGTGGAAAATTAATAATTAATGTATGGCAGCAATGCAAAAATTTTGAAATGTAAATTTGATGAACAAAAAGTGGCAGATCATGATAAGCAGAAGCAACAAGGGAAGATTTGGGTGGAGGTGGGTCTTGTGCTCAGAGACAGAATAGAAAGAAACATTGATTGGGCTTGCTGGCTTTTTCCTTTTTGAAAAGCACAAACATTTATTTGGATATGGGCAACTGCTAAAAAAAGTTAGGAGAAAGTGTAAGGAAAGAAGAATCTTTAACCAAAACAAATCAGGTTCACTTGTAGCATTCCCAAAAGTCTTGCTCTTTTAAAAAGTAAGAAAGAAAAAAAGAGAGAGAGAGAGAGAGAGAGGGAGGAAGAGTTTAAAGGAAAAGTTTAGCACATCACTTTGATTTGTGCTTTATCCAGTGCCCCCCGCTTTCAATTTTCTTCCCATCCCCTTTGCTCCCATTCATACTGTTAGACTCTTTTTAAAAATCCATTCCAATTTTACTCTAATATTTGTGTATAATTTTTCCTCCTTTTAACTAAGCCCCTTTTGAAATGCCTCCTTTTGTGTGTCTCCAGGCAGGGGGCAGGGTCTTTGCTCTCCTCTTTGGCCCAGTTTACAGGGGCTTGGGGCTTCACTGGGAGCTCTCAGGAGAATTGTGCAAATTGCACCAGGGCTTCCGTTGGAAGAGCCACTCATCCCGGCGACCCCGTGCTGTGCCTGAGTGCATCAAGGCCATGTCAACCCCTTGATGCTGCCTCACGCTGTGATCTTCCTTTGCACTGTGTCATATGTCAGGATGGGTTTTCCCACAATGCATTCTTTAGTTCAGTGTCAGGGAAAAAGAACAAATAATGTGCTCCTGTGGCAGCCAAACATGCTACCTGCAAGGTTGGGGAGCAGGACACATTTTCCTCCTCCAGAGAGAATTCCCTCAGCTGAACTGTCATTTCCTTCCCATTATTCTCTCTCCCTACTCCTCCCCTCCCCTGACTAGCTCTTCTGCAAAACCCTTTCTGCAGGTTAGAGCATTCATCTGGCGTGAACATTGGGAACTGTAGACAATCTTAGTGAATTCGTTGATCAGTGTGTTTGTTCTAAATACATTTACAGAAGAAATAATGACATGAGGTGTCCTATGTTGTCTGTAAAAAGCTTAGTCATGAAATCTTATGAAAATTTGCAGAGAACAAAAGAATCCTTAGGAATGAATCACTGAGAAATCATTTTTACACACATGAAAACATCTATTTTAATTACCAGTTAACTTAGCCATTTACTTTTTTAAAAATGAGCATAAAGAACACCTCATTTGCTATTTTAAAATCACCAAATGCCACTTTTGTTGCCCTTAAACTGTCTTTCTGAGGAAGGAAAATCTTCTCCCTCATGGTTTTATTTACTACCTGGCCACACAAATCTCTTGCACATGCCACATGCTATAGCACATACAGTCTTTAGAAGTGTTCATACAAACTTTTTATACTCTCCTGCCTTATAGACAGAAAGTATAGAAAAAAAAAAGAAAGTAGAAAGAAAACAAACTACTTATAAACCCTTAAAGCATCTGAAAGAATCAATGAAAAAAAATCATACTTCTTCCTCACTACTGAAGATTCCACAGCTTACTACAAAGTCTAAAAAATAAAAAGATCAAATCAGATAACAGTCATATGGTAGGTAAGAGGCAGCTCCTCAGCACACCTGCTATGCATCATCCCAGTAGAATTTATCAGAAATGCATGATCTCAGGCCCCTCCTCAGACTGCCAATTCAGAATCTGCATTTCAACAAGATCCCAGATGTTTTGTAAGCATTTCACTGTACTATGTGCTGAGCAGATTTCTGAAAAGAATTGGCCTGAGCCAATTATATCCAGAACTTTTGCCCTGAGAGTACCTACAAACCACTTCACTTCATTCAGATGTGGACACAAAATACCATCTTGAACTGAAAATTATTTTCTCCATGTCAATAGAGAAAGGGAAAAGATAGCTGTATACACTAAGTGCACACACCTCTTTTCTACTTGTAGAGAAATGTGTGTGTGTAATTATTTAATGTACATAAAAATGAAACAAAACAGAAACATATCCTGGATTGCTATCATATCAAATGGAGGATGGAGAAAATGGGGTAAAGTTTAAAACAAAACAATTCAAATTTGCAGGTTGTGCTGACTGCATGTCCTGAAGGAGTTTGCAAGACAATATTCTACATTGAGTCATTTAGATACTTATGCTGTACCTAAATTGAAATTTGTTATTTTTCCCATCTAAAACAAGCTGCTGAATATGTGTGAGCCCAGTTCCACAAAGCTTGCTTTCTCTCTCCTTCCTTCTCTTCCTCCCTTATCACTCTTGTCAAATCATGACTGGCTGGTGCTATAGTAAGTCTCATTTCAGCACAGGTATTCTTTAAACTCCTTGGTAGAATTTATCCTCCCTACAGCTGTGTTCTACCTTTGCCCTTATAAATTCACACATGAATGTTTACCAATTCTCTAATTTATAACAAGGTGAATTCTTGGGTAATGTTTATTGTAAGGTTCATGCTTGTTTATTGATTGTTGCGTTTTATCACGTTTCTAAATGGGAAAAATTTTATTTCACTAATGATAAAGCTGAGTTCAAAGAATGCTTTAGAAGTGTTATGAATAAACAGTCATAAAAGAGTGTTGTCCCCAATCATAGCAAGCCAGACTCACTCTCCTATTCTCAGGATGCTACTCATGACCAGCATTAAATGAATTCTATTGATTATGTTTGTTTCTCAACATTTCACTTTGTTTTCTTTTTTCTTTTATTTTTATGTTTTTTAATTAAGAAACTATTTGAAGGCAGTTTCCAATTTACAGAAAATTTTAATAGAAAATACAGACTTCTCATATACCCCCTCAAATACCCTCTTCCTTGTTTCCCCTGTTATCAACATCTTGTATTATTGTGGTACTGTTGTTATAATATCAATTCATAATTATTAACTAAATGCAATAGTTTACATTACAGCTCACTCTTTATATCTGTGGGCCCCAATACCCATTTTTTGTTATATCACTGCTATAATTATTTTGGGATTTTTTCACACCTAATTGTGAGAGACCCACTAAGGAAAAGAAACATGTTTCTATTGATCACCACATTATCCGAATTAAGCTACAGCAGTTGCTTGTTCTAATTTTGTGTTCTTCTCAACTTTAGATATTAACTCTTTTTCATAGAGTCATCCATTCAACCAATACTCACTGAGTATCTTAGTGCCAGAAAAGAGATGCTTCTGAAGGGAGATAACAAGACACCCCAGTGCTACTTCCTAGAGCCAAATTTCTTATATGCTATAGTTACCTAAACAGAATACATATCCGGGTGCATTTATTTCCAGGCTCCATTTTACACTCACATAATCAAGATCCAATGCAGAGAGAGATGATAGAGACAAATATTTTTAACAAATATTCTATATGATCCTATATATGCCAAAGTATAAAAATTGCTGAGTATTTGCTAAGATAGCTAAGAAATAAACAAGAATGAAATATCATTTTATTTCTAATAATTTTAAATTAGATCCAAAATCCATACAAGTTATTAAAAATAAGTACAGGACTTAAAAATGTATCTATGAGATAAATACAATTCACTCTCTTCTCTCATTAGGGCTATCTGAGTGAACTGTGTGAAAAGCACTATACCAAAACAGATAGAATAATCAAATATGCTAATATGTTGAAACATACACACATTCTTTGGCATAGCAGAGTGCTATCTATATCTATATAAACCTCATCTTTATCTGCAAAGACCAACTTTGGCCTCCTCCATACCGCCCCGGTTTGATGACAGACCATAATAATGTCACTTGGCTATTCTTGAAAAACAGCTACTAAATGTTGATGATACTTATGGCAGCAGTATTTATGTGAGAATCCTATAATACTTGGGAAAATGTTTTGAAGGTGCAAAGGCAGGCTGGCACAACCATAAATTCTGAGTAACGCTGCAACTGGGCAGAGATATAAAGTTCAGTGGCCTCTGCTTTTCTTTACTGTCTTGTACATTGTTTTGTACTCTCAGGTGACACTTGCTTAGTCTAAGTGGACATAGAGCTCTTCCTAGCTGGTTAACTATTGAATTGAAGAATGTCGTTATTTCCAGAGTTTCATTTGCTTCTTTGGTAATGCTGATCTAGGATGAGGAAATCAATTCAACAAATAGACTGCCATCAGAATAACCAAATCAGGATTCTGGGCCATTTATCTCAGATTTTGGAGGATAAAACTTTAGACTTCTGTTCAAACAAATAAAAACAGAGGGAAATCATAGTCTTCAAAACATTGTCTATTAAAGAATGTGCCTGGACATACTAGCACTCATAACAAAAGCACAAAATTCTCCCTTTGAAAAAAAATGTTAATTAAAAATCACTGAAGTTACCAAACAATGCAGACACAAGGACATATATGAATTATTATCAGCAATCAGAGGAGTTGTGTGCAACAGCAGCCAACCCCTGACTTAAAACACCAAATTACCAATTATCCACAATGGAAAAGGACTGCTATTTCCCAAACCAATTCCCACCTCCCACCAACACACCTGACACACATGTGGGTGTCAGGCATGTAACAGGAGCATTCAGGTTATTTTTTTTTCTATCTGAATATTGTATTGTGCCTAGCAGAGAATTGTATAGGATGTGGTCAAACAGTAGGCATTGAGTCAAAGTTGGATCTTCAAGTTATTTCAATATTCTCTATGCCACTCATCTCAGACTAAGGGATTGGCTTTTTCTGACCTCAATTTCATCACAATACAGGTTTATTATACCATTCCCACTTACGAAATTATTCTCTAGGGTAGAGATAAAGAGAAGGCGAATGGATCAGCTTTCTCCCAGTTAACATCATAATTATCTGCTCAAAGCAAGAGAATTTTGCTTTTGTTCATTTTTCTTTTGAATATTTGCAAAAAGGTAAACAGTTGTTTTTCAAGTGTGTGATGTAGTTTTTGTGTTCTCTGCAAGTGACGTGACTGCTCCAGTCAATAAGACCATGTCACTGTTCTATTATGCCCTCTTTCCATGTTTACTACATGTCTGGAACTCATTGGGAACATGTGGGCAGCTACATCCATCTGATGAAACAAAATGCCTCCACCTTTTATTCATCTGAAATAATTTTTTAAAGTCATGTGAGACTTTTCTTAGCAGAACCTCTCATCTTACATAAGTGCCTACCCTTATTACAGTATTTAGTCAGAGAATCATATCCATATTTTCTCTGAGCTCTAAAAAATGTACCTCATAAAGTTCAAATTTTACCTAATAATGTCTAATTTTCTAGCTTTTTGTCATATTAAAACTCCAGAGTACACAGCATTTCCCCCTATGGTTTAATTTTTATGTTCCTATTTTTCCTTACTCATCAAATAACAGACCAAAATAGCTCCTTCTAAGAGCTTTCTGTGAAATTTCATTCCTTCCTGATACACTGCACACACATGCCTAAGCACATACACATGCACACATGTATACACACATGCACGCATGTACACACTTTCTCTGTGTTCTATGGTATCCCTAGACTTCCCAAAACAAATCTTCTTGAGTGGGGCTAAATATTTGTGGTCACCATTAAGAAAGGAAAGAGCTTCGCCCACATCTCAACATAACATCATAGTGGAGTCTGATTTTTGCCATGTCAGATTAGATGCTAGGTTTTGCTAGATCCAGCAAAGGATCAAATACTTTATGTGAAGTTCCCCATGTCTAAGTTACCTGGACTCTATCATTGTTATCTGAACAGTAATAGTCTAATCCATACCCTTCATCTGTTCCAGCAAACTTGAGGTTGATAAGAATATTAGGTATAGATGGATAAATAGATATATAGATAGATAACATAAGCACACACCTAAATATACATATACATATACACATGCCCATAAATATATAAATGTTTATGCACACATATGTGTGTGTGATTTTTTGAAAGCAGAGCTGTACACTTTCACAACTATTTCTCTGTTTAGTGTAAGCAAGACTATCCAGGAGCTCCTTTTAGCCTCTTTGCCTGGTCAATTCAAATTCGACACTTATATTTAATAGTAATTCAGTATGAGAGAAAGAAAACACCTCTCTATCCACCCTTGAGTTTTGAGTGGCAAAAGATAAAAAGTTATGATAGCATTCTGGTTTTGAGAGACTCAGAATGCCTATTTATTTCTCTTTTGTGGAAGTGCACTTGAAAAGTCAGACGTGAAACTCTACCCCAGTGTGAGATTAAAAGCAGAGGGAGATTTTCCTCATAACTACAAATGATCTACACTGAGAGAACAAGTAATGATGAGTTTTTGAAAATGATAAGATTGTAGCAATCTGACACACTGCAAGAAATTGGCAAATTGTAAAAGAACCGCACACCAAAAGGAGTAGCAGCAAAGCTCTAATTTCGCAGGCTGTCCAGCCTCAGCAAACGGAGGCGATACAGACAGCAGGAAGGCTTTTTTTTCTCTTCTTCTTCTTCTTCAGGGGCCGCCAGACCTTCTAAATCATGAGATACAGGAGGTTAGCTGTGTGCTCTTCATCTGAGAAAGTTAAAGGATAATGGCCACAGGGCACAGGGCAGTTGAGATATCTGTAAACTCATTTCTGTCATTGCTTTAGGGATACAAATCCTGTTGGCTTTATTGAATGCGGTGACTGCTGGCTTGTTATGAACACTAACAGGGTCTGTGGAAGTGACTTCCCTCATTGACTAGATGGCTCCCTTTGGAACAAGGTTACAACTTCTGGGGATCAAGCAGTGATACCAGTTTAAAGAAAGGGAACTTCATAAGCAGGTAAAATTAAAATTAGCTAATGGTTATCTATTAGAAACTAACTCCTTGACATCTATAGATCACAATCCTATCCCAGGTTAAAATTCTTTACTGCTTTTGAATAAAACTAAGTACAAATAAAACCATAAAAACTAAGGACTAGGGGTACAGCTCAGTGATAGGTTGCTTGCCTGGCATGCACGAGGTCCTAGGTTCCATCTCCAGCAATACACACATACACTAATAACTGAACAAGGAAGTACCCAAATGGCATATGTACTTTGAGACCCACTCTCAAAATTTTGTTAGGTATTTGGGATTCTTGTTTATCATCATTTAAAAAAAAAATGGACCTTGGAGTTTCTAAAATCCATGATGTTTTTGTTCAGATCACATTATCCTTTCACCAGTCAGCTGGTTAGGCAGTCCATTCTTCCCTGTTCTGCTGCAAGTGCTATGCAAAGCCCCACAGACCCATCCCCCACTGCTTCATATTGTATCTTCCTGGTTTCTGATATAGTATCTTGACTGCATTTCCATGGTTGCCACCTTTCTTTCTCAGCCTTGCCATGGTTCTCCAAGGCTGCTCTCTTCCTCTGCAAGAAAGTCTTCCATGCCTGATGATGACAGAGCAATATATTATCTCTAGAAAAACAAATGATTACTGTTTCCCCTTCTCTACCATTATGTTCAATATAAAGTCTTCATTACTAATAATTTCCCAAATTGCTTCCCATTCCATTCTGTTTATTTATTTATGTACATTTTCGTTCTTAAAGAGAAGACATAAGCAATCAATGTAAGACTTTAAAGGTAGTAAATTGAAAAGTGAGTCTCATTCTAAACCTCATGTCTTAATTTGGTTGTTTTCTTGTGGTAGTATATTGACCTCTTCAATTCATTTTTCTTCCGTAGATTCATTCATTCAACAAACATTTACTCCTTCCATTTTTTTTTTTTACTTCCTGCATTCCAAAATATCCTGTCAAAGAGAGTTCTACTGTGTTGGTGAGTCATAACTCATGTTTTCTATTCATCCAATTATTTCACTGGAAACCTTTCCAAAATGTTTATTATTTTCATTGATTTTTACACATTTTGATCATCTCTCTTTTTACTCATTCTAAGAAATGAATATTTCTTCCTCTGTATGCCTATGTTTAAATATTTCCTTTATTTGTTATATGCACCTTCCTTTTGCAAAATAATTATAGCTACAGTGTGTAATTATGGTTTAATCATTGCTTCCATTCTGTTCAATGATCCTTTTACTAAGTGGAATTACATCTCACTCTAACACCCTTATCGAGTGCTAGTTTTCAAAGAACAAGCTATGCAGTCTTGCTGAGTTTTTCCCAGCACTTGTCTTTTCCAGAACAAAGCATTTTTACAGAGTAAACGGTTTACAAAAATCTGATAGCAATTCAGTCTGATAGAAAAATGAAACTGTATTTTAGTCATGTTGCAGACAAGAAAGAACTGTGAAACCGAATTTATCTTCAAAATATACAAATTGGTGACTTTTTAAAGATGTATTATATGGTTTGCCTTTTAAGATTCAACTTCTTAACGTATTGGAATTTAGTTTTTGAAATTTTGACAGCTATTCTAATGATTTCTGTTTTCTTTTCAGATATTTTGCTGTGAAGAAACTTTATCCAAAAAAATAAAATTAATACATAATCCTTACTTTACCTTTTATTTTTATCACCTCAAATCATCTTTTATAAAATAAAGCATAAATCAATAAATATTAAATAAAGTAATGTCTTTATTAGCAATATTTATTTTTAAGCTCTTAAGTGCTGGACACTCTGCTATAAGCTTTACATGGATCATCTCCTTTAATCTGCAGACAAAATGATGTTGGTCTTATTATTATCCTCATTTTACAGATGAGCTAACAGGTTTTTTAAAAGGTTAAATGACTTCCCAAAGTCACACAACCATTGTGATTATAGCATCAATAATAAGTGACCTCATTTGAACCCACAGGCTGATGAGGTCTGTGAACTTTTGGGTTATGTAAGTTAAATAGCATTTCAAAGGGTCATCATGGGAAAATCATAATTTATTACCTTAAAATCACTCAGACATGAGAAGCTCACATTGTGGGCATACTTCAGGATCCAACTCAGAGGTGTAATGTGCCCAGAAGGGTTTTTGTAGGATCACACCATGTACGTAATAGATGAGAACTTTAAATCACTTTTTTGTCTCTATATACAGTCCATTGACACCACCTGGCTGCTGTATTGTCATTTTTTATTTTAACCAAAGGGTTTTCTATTAATTAGATTGCAAGTGAGAAAGACTGACCATAATTTTACAAGCTTCAAATAAGCAAAATTTTGATTTGCTATGTCATAATATGTATCTGTATATATGTACATATTTATATATAATATAATACATTATAGATATCATGTAAGACTAAAATAGTTTAGTAGTTTGTATATCTTTAGAGACTATGAGTTAGTTATTTGCTGTTACCATAAGACGTGTTTGCATCCCTTTTAGTGCAAATTCTTATTAAACATGATCTAAATGTAAAATATACTACATATGTCACAGGAATTATTTTTGCTTAAAGAATTCAAAAGCAATAAACATCAAAACCCAATAAGACTCTATTTATTGTCTTTCTTAAGATCCTAAAGGAGCTACAGGATTTTACAGTGTTTCAAGCTTATGATATAGATTAATAGCATCGTTTCCTCAATGAATCACAATTACGCCAATTAGTGGAAATTTCTAGATAATGAGATACTGATAGTGGCATTTTATTGTTTACACACACATTATACACACAGGCAACACACACATACACACAGGCAACACACACATACACACACACACACACACACACACACACACAGCATCCACAAATAAAATAAAAAGGATAGTTTAAGCTCCATTTCTCCAGCAAACATTCAGTAAAATAATTCACATTATTTGTAGCCTGGTTGCCATAAAACTTTCAACAGCTGAATAAATATCTGAGTTGTACCCTGTCTTTGTTTCAATTTACTTGCATACCTGTGAGCCTCTTTCCGTGGCCCCAGCAAGAACGCCGGGAGCGTAGTTCTAGTGGTGTTAATAGGAGTTGAATGCTTAATTTCCTGCATGCTGCATATAAAAGCACTCTTATGTGTCGGGCTCCAAAAGCATGATGCAAAAAGGAATAAACACTGATTTTTATATGGAATCCCTCATATACAAATTATCCCAAAGAGCTTTGCAAACAATGAGTGCAGCACTGGTAGTGTAGGGATGGTATAAACAAATGCGGCAGCCATCGAGTGCTCGGCAATAACTCACACAGAGAGGCCTCCTTGAAATGTCAAAAAGTGTATTTCTTCCCCAGTGTTCCTTCCCCAAACAGAGTGCCTGACTATGAAGCTTGCTGTCAGTCACAGAGCTCCACTCATAGTTAATGTAAGGGAAGTGAAAATTCCTTATTTCAAGCATTGATACCATAACTTGCAGAGGAACCTTTCCCAAGGGGAAACATGGTGTGCCGAAGTTAAATCGATTTACTTGGTGCCAGGTCACCAGGCTCATTAATTACTGGTTGCTGCTAGGTAGGGTTTAAATATGACTCATCACACCCATCCACTCCCAAGGTCACCATTCCCCTCTACCCCTAAGTATCAGTTTTGAACAACCAAAGAACAAGTACTTTAATACTTATCTCATAGCATTTTCTTGTGATTCATTTCATTTTGTGAATACTCTCCATGTTTTTTTCTCACCAAATTGACACTGTCATACGAAATCAATCACATCTTTATAGTCATTGCTTCACACTGCTACCCTTGACCAACAGCATCCACCCAAATTCCACTAAGTTATTACCATCCACAAATAAAATAAAAAGGATAGTTTAAGCTCCATTTCTCTGACTAACCAAATACAATTAAGTTATTCCAGAGAATATACATTAAAGGGAAGAAGGTTAAATTTTATATCTTTAGTGTTTCAGTACCTTTATCTAAAGCACTAAAATGAGGGATGGCTTTATTGGGGGGCAGGGCAGTGTTTTTTCAAATGTTAGTATTAAAAAAACAAGACTCCAACAACCCAAGCAGCCAATAATATTCAGATAGTCCTCATTAAAATTTCCAAGTTCCTTTGGGTCCACAGCAAGCTGCTTCTGATGGAACAATGTAAAAAGTAGAACTCCAAACCCCGGTTTATTGCCCTAGGGAGCTCCACCAAAGCATTAGTTAGCATCAACAGCTGCTCAGGTCTTCTTAGAACAAGGGACCAGCGCTGCCAGGATTCTTGATGTTCCCTGTCTGCTTGACAGTTTCCAGGAAGAGAAGGAGAAGAACAAATTTTTCTTCTCCCCTTGGTTTTGTCAGCATCTTTAGGATGCTGTGGTCTTGGATCACCTTGCACCAGTGCAAGCATTTTTAAGATCAGGAGTTAACAGGAACTCAGGGCCACAGCATAAAATGTCCCAGTCCCCAGGACATTGCTAAAATGTCCCCTCCCCTCACTGCATCTTGTTCTCCTTTGAGTGGGAGGCTCACTGAGGGATCAATCAGACAGCAATAGGACCTCCTTTCCCTTCATTTTCAGGGATTTCATTTAGGGCACTGGGCAGTGCTCACTCAGCCTGTCTGTCCCTCCTGCCCCCAAGCCTCCGGGAGCTCAGACCTTAATTCATTTTTATTTTTATCACCCCAGGACCCTCCTCCCCCCAGGACCCTCCTCTCCACTTTCCTAAAACAGTTCCTTTCTTCTCTTATCTGTGTTCATGCCTCAGTGACACCTGTGGCCATCAGAAAACTAACCAGGGGTGCCAGGTTTGGTGGCACATGCATGTAATCCCAGTGACTTGGGAGGCTAAGGCAGAAGGATCATAAGCTTAATGCCAGCCTCAGCAACTTAGTAAGAACTTGTCTCAAAGTTTGGGGTTCAGCTCAGTGATAAAGCACCCTGGTTTCAATCCCCAGTGCCTGGGGGAAAAAAAATAGAAGAAAACAAAAGTTTTTGAATTTCAAATTGTTCAATAAACAAATAGTGTCTAATTGCTCTTAAAGACCTGCTTTAAGAGCAATTAGACCCTATTGACTCATTTTGAGTTATCAACTGTAGACGTCATCTCTTATCAACCACAACCCATCTTCCCCTGTCAGCATGAGGCAATGAGGTCTTCCAGGTGGATGGTTGTAGGGTTTAGGGAGCCAGGAGAGAGTCTTACATTTCCAGATTCATTGTTTCTTTGTTATAAGGAACTATAGAAGAAGAAATCACTAAATCAGATCTCTAACCTGGCTCTCTAAGTGGTAGTCGAAAGAGGCACAGAGAAGTATGCCCAAAACTCAGAATAACTACCCCAACCTCACAAATCCCACAGAAGCTTCCTACCACACACTCTCTTCCACCCTGTGCTGGAGAGTCCACTGGAATTTAGATGGTCTCTATTCTGCCAGGCCAGGAATGGAACCATCTTTCTGTGGTCAAGGATTCCCTTCTCTTATATCCCTCTGGGTTTAGAGCTTCTGATACCTGAGGACTCTCTTTCTATCTTGAGATAAAAACCACAGTATAAACAAGTTCTCAGGACTGGGGAGGTAGCTTATCACTGGTAGAGCACTTGCCTCACATGCACAAGGCCCCGGTTTACTCCCTAACAACACAAAAAAAAAGAAAATGTTCCCATTCCAAATTTCCACTTCTTCTTGAAGGTTAATGCTTTTGTATGAAAAAGAAAAAAAATCAAAAGATACAGTTTGCATAACCATAAGCTCAAATTCAATAATGACTTCATTCTTCAAGAATTTATCTTTTCCAGAGCCCAACTCTGCCTTGGTCTGATGGTAGCTTTTGATGATATTTTTCTGTTGCCAAAATTTTCTCAAATCATTAGGGACTCAAAAGGTTTGACTCTGATGTTACATAGGTTATGGATTTAGCTCACCCTTCTCCTTGCAATTGTTCTCTTCAGGCAACATAACTTTATAGCTAAGAGTACCACTCTGGAGATAGACTGCCCAGTTTCAAATTTTGTTTTGGTCAGTTACAATGACATGTTGTGTAACCTTCATCCAGTTGCTTATTCTTCATGTGCCTCAGTTTTCTTTCATATATAATTGGAATAATGACAATAATATCTATTTCTTGAGGTGTTTGTAAGCATTAAGTGAATTTGTATATAGAGAATGTATAGGATAGGGTATGGAATGTAAATATTTGCCATCATAATTGTTAGCTGGGGTTCCCCATTGTTCACTATGTCACAGACAGAGTTATACATAACATAGCAAAAATTGCCACCTGTGAGCTATGAATGGAGATGTCAGGGGTATAGATCCTCTCAATCATCAAAGAGGCTGGACAAGATTTTTAGTTATCTCCTGCCATGAGCAACCTCAGTACTTCACTTCAAAGTGCTATATATAAATATTATTCTTTTCCTATGTGCCATGGTGTAACAAAGAAAGAAAACACTGCCATGAAAGTTTCTATAGAGACTGTGAGCCAAAACATGAGATCTTATTCCATTGAAGTTAAAAACAGCAAGAAGCAAGGATATACTCACCCGATTTTCCACCACATTAAGACTGTTAACTTCTGACCCAGGTTTCTGAGAAATCTTTCTCAGGACAGAGCATCACATCAGAGGAGAGAAGACTGAGGGATGCCAGAATTTTTTTAAGCACTAACCTGAAATTTTCTATAAGTGGCTTCTAAATCAGGAGTTAAAGTATCTGACAAAAGGATACTTTTCGCTTCCCAAGGTACCAGAATTCACCCTAAGCTTAGTTGGATTCCCATGGGAATCCCTAGTGCTCACTCTACTATTCTTGGAGAACTCTGACTCCCCCACCCTTGGAATCTGTAGGCTGAATAGCACCTCTGTGCTCATACTGAGAACCATGTTCTCTAAATCCCCAGCCCTGTCTCCTCCCAGTCATTCATGGAAGAGATCAATAAAGGTAGTAGCTCTCTGCCATCCATATGTCAAAAATCAAAAAAAGAAAGTATGTAGTCAAACTGTGCCCACACTTATGGATTTGAAAACAGTAATGGTAAGACTGGGTTTTGTAGAACAAATTCAGGAATTTTATCAGACACTCAAGTATCATTCCAATATTATTTGAAAGCAAATTTTTCACTTCTTTCAGGTCTCCTCAAATTAGCTCTCCATCAAGTAATCTTTCAACAAAATGGGCAATTAACATGGTACTTGTGTATCACCCTTTTTTTTCTGGAAACAACAATCCTGTTTTAGAATCAATGATCATAATGCTTTATTTTGTATAACGCTCAACTATTTCAATGTTTCTTACATGTATTTTGACCATTGAAGAAATAAAAATCCATTTCATTTATTTTTTTCCATTTTAAGAACCCTCCCAATGATAGGTCCTCCTGGTCATAATAGGATTTAATTGGGAGGCAATTCTTTTCTGGAGTCCAAACATCAAAAGGAATTTTTTTTCATTTGAAAACCAATATAATAAGAGTAGGTACTTCCTGCACTTCTACTGTAAGCCAAGAAAATGCCTCTATGGGCCTTCTCACTTCCTCACTAGGGGCGAAAACAAATATTCTTTAAATGATAAGGAGATTTTCATTTTCATAATCAAGCTCTCCACAATTTCCTTGAGATGATGTCTTGGATCGTTTTCTGCTGCTGTTATAGACTCACTGAGGCTGGATAATTTACAAAGGAAATTGCTTTATTTAATTCATGATTCTGGAGGTTGGAGGTCCAAAACCAGGTAGGAGAGGAACTGGTGCTGCGTTATAATATGGCAGACAAGCAGAAGAACAAACAGGTGGATATGGAAGAAAGAAAGCATGAGGAACAAACTGCTTTTATAACAACTGGTTCTCCCAGTAACTGGTCCAGTCACCTAAGAGGGAAAGTTATTCCCAAGAGAATTCACTCAGTCCAATTGGAGAGGCATTATTTCCCTTATGAAGCCTGCAATCTCACTACCTAAGCACTTCTTAAAAGTCCCACAACCTCTAAACAGCATTAGAGTGAGAATTAAATTTCAGCATAAATTTTGGAGGATACAAACAACAGTCAAACCATAGCAGATGCCTTACTAACCTCTGAATCCCTGATGATATATACTAGGTACTGATCAAGCTTTTGATTAATTAATTATTTGAATAATTCTTTAAATGATTAGTATATATACCTGCTCTGAGCTCTTCCAAAATTGATGTCACAGTAAACTGCACAGATATTTCCCATTTGAAGTTGATGAAATTGATAAGAAAAACATGTACCTTCAAATCAGTGGAGGTGTTACTTGATACCCAAACCAAGCCATTTTTCTTCACTATGTTAATGCTAATTCACACCAGTAGTTCATGCAGTTCATTAGTTCAAAAATTTTAAGATATATTAAAATATGCACTTTAAATTTGTGTTGTCCATCAATTCTTATATGAATACATGAATTTTGCATTCTTGTTTTGATGAGTGATTTACTTAGAGCTGCTGTAGTCAATGCACATGATTTAAAAAGTAAATGTACTTCACCAGTTTATGATCTAGTGGTTTTATATTAAGTTTATATTAGAATTTTCAATCAGTTCCACCTTAAATTTTTGTCTAATACTTTTTTTCAACCTTTGTAGTTCTAGGGAAATGTGTTTTAAATAATCATTTTAATAACTTAATGGGTTTGGTATTTTATGTCTGAGTGAAATTTAGTTGCCAATTTCACACAAGCACACTGAGTGCTTAATAATGCTCTGTTACCATGGGCAAATCAGAGATATTTAATTAATCTGCTTTAATTTATCCTTTTTGGAGTTTTAAATTCTTGTTTTTCTTTTGAAAGTTGCTTTTGGAGTCACTTTTTACACACTAATTTTCACAAAACCATTCTAATATTTTTAGAATTTGCACTCTACTTTTGTTCACATGAATATAATATTGTAATCAGACAATACTCAAAGACAAAATTAAATTCATCATTATTGCAATGGAGTATTTACCATCATCTGCAGATGTTTATGATTTCAGTGAAAATATTTATATTGCCATTTTTGTAGGTCAAAATCAACCTAATGTCAGAATTTTCATATAGTTTTACCTAATATAAGCATACACTAGCTGCTTAAATTATAGGAGATAAGTTTTAAAATGTAATAAATGTGTTTCCTGGAAGGCTGCATGGTATAACAGAAAGTGTAAGTTGGAGAGTTAATCGAACATAGGGTTTTTTGTTTTTGATATTGTTTTAAGTTAACTGTCAAACATGGTTTTGAATCTCAGCTCCTCCTACATATCTGCTCTTAGTTATCTTGTAAAAATGGTTACCCTCTCTGAGCCCTTAATTTCCTCACATGCCAAATAGCATTTACTACTTGGAAGATTATAATGAGGATTAAATAAGAAAACACACATAAAGCACCAATCACAGTACCAGTCTGGCACAGAGAACACATTCAAAAAAATATGTCTTTTTTCTTTCTCTTCCTAAATAGAAATCTAATTGGCTCTAAAAACAGTAGTCTGAAGGGTAATTGACAAATTGATCAAATAAGCATCACTAATTTGCTGAATGAATCAGGGGTGTGTGTGTGTGTGTGTGTGTATATGTGTGTGTGTGTGTGTGTGTGTGTGTATGTGTGTGTTTGAGATGAACTACTTATCACACTTTAACTTGATTTGCCTTTCTGGCAGAAGCTGCCCTTATTAAATGCCTCCCATTTATTTTTATCTCAAGCATATATTCATGGAAATTTTCTTTTTTGTTACAAAAAGACTATTTTATGAATTATTAATCATTTAGCAAATTCATTAGATCCTGTCAGGGTCAATAACCTAGTGCTTTTAAAATATATTAGCCACCTGAATTTTACTACTATGACAGTGACTATCAAAGAAAATTGGAGATTTTTTTCCCTTCTAAATGATTTTCTTATTGTGCACTTTGGGAAACTAATGGACAGTGAGTTTCAGTCTTTCCTCAACTGGAATTTTCCTTTAAGACATCCACTAAAAATTCATATCACGTCTGCAGTGATTTTATTGTAGAAAAAAATGGTATTTTAAATTATTTCTACTTTTCCAAAATTGCTTTCAAAGAAGGCACAATGAAAAGAGTAGCAATTTTTAACATACCCATGTTCATGGGGCCAACTGCTTTGTTTGTAGCTTTGTGTTCTTTTCTTTTCTTTCTTTTTTTTTTTTTTTATTATGTCCAGTTTCATTTCTGAGTTTTACTGAAGCCTTACCAAGTTTTAGGTGTGGGCTTCTGTGCTTTATATAGTCGTGTTTTGTTCTTTGATCTCCTGCTTTAGTCCTCCAGAGTCAAAGTGGAGGTCGTAACTAAAACCTCCTCAATTCCTGCCTTTGAAAGGATGGGAAGCTAGAGGCAGTTAAGTTTAAGAGGAAAAAATATATATATTCAAAGCACTCATTCCTTAGTTGACCAAGTTTTAAATTCTAGTTAGTATATAAAAAAGTCATTGCACTATTAGAGATACCATATTTCTACTGTCTAGTGTTGATATTTTTCTACTTTGTGACAAAAATCAGAAAGTTACTTTATTTATACCAAGATATATTCAATAAGAGCTGCTCATATGATCTTTATTTAAAACACAGAACTATCCACTTCCACATCAGAACTGTCATTGACCTCCCATTGCTATCTAAATAAAACCTACCTTCCTCTCTATGACTTGGTGGTCAGTTGGATGCCCAGTGCTAAATTCCTGTCCTATATGGAGAGAGGAAGATTCCAATTGCATAAGTCTTCCTGAATCCAAGGATCCAAACATTCTTTTTCCATCCCTTGGCAGCAGCATACATACCCTTAACCCAGGTTTGGCCAGTTAGAATTCTCCAGGTAGGGTTCTAAGTCCTGAGAGAAGACCATAGAACTATAGATAGGAACTGGTAGCAAATTCTTCCCTGCAGACATCAATTGGCAGCATTAGGCAGTTTGTTTTGGTTTTCTATTGGGGATTGAACTTGGGGCACTTTACCACTGAGCTACAACCCCAGTCTTTTTTTTTATTTTTCATTTTGAGACAGGGTCTCACTAAGTTGTCCAGACTGGTCTCTGAGCTTGCAATTCTCCTGCCTCAGCCTCCCACGTAGCTCGGTTTATAGGCATGCACCACCTGGCCCCACCCAATTGGCAGCATCAACTATCTGTGAACAGGCACGAACACCAGCAATATCCTGAACACATTGTTTCTCCTTACCAATCTTTGTTTCCTGCTCACTTTTCAAGGAAACATTTTCCATGTTTCCCATTGGTTGTGGACACTACATACTACCTTATAATAAATTCCCTTCTGCTTATAATAGCCATCGCTGATGTCTTAGTCCATCTTGTGCTGCAATAACAAAATACCACAGACTGGGTAATTTATAAAGAAGAGAAATTTATTCTCACAGTTGTGAAGGCTGAGAAGTTCAAAATAGATGTGGGCATCTGCTACAGGCTTTTCTCACATGATAGGAAGCAGAAGGGCAAGAAAGAACAAACCCACTCCAGAGCCCTTTTTATAGTATCACTAATATACTCCTGAGAGCTGAGCAGTTATGACAAAAACACCTCCCAAAAGACCCCATTTCCACTAACTGTTGCATTGGGGATTAAGTTTCAACCCATGAATGTTGAAAGGCAGATTCAGATCATAGGGACCCTTTTTATAGTTTGCAACCAAGAATATGACGGATGAGTCAACCCCCATTTTTCCAAACTACCCATCATATTGATAGTATTCAGGTTCACTGGGCTTCTTTCAGTGCCTCAAACTTGATTTTTTTTCCTTGTATGCACACTTAGTTCCCTCTGCTGAGAGGTCTTTCCTTGTATCTGTGGCTAACACTTTTTCTTCTTCTGGATCTTAGTTCAAATATCACCAATTCAGAGAGACCTGTGGCTAGAGATGATATCTCCCCTCTTTCCTCTCCTCCCTACATCCTTAGCATGCAAATTTTAATTGCTGGGAGCATACAAACAATAAGCCACGTATTCCCTTGATCATAAATGAAGAAAAGGCTAAAATGTTGTATCTACTACCTATATCATTTAAACTTAATATATATTGTATGCAGAGAGTGCACATCATGTTGAACAAAAAATGTAACTGTAACAAAGGTATGAATATCACATTTCACATAGCTTTTCTTAACCACGGGTTGGCAGGTATAATCTTCAGACCACAAGATAAATTATCTGAAAAGTCGGACTTGAACACTTGAACAAAAGGGACCTGGAAACTTAGAGATATTTGAAATTCTCAAATTCAGAATATATGCTTTAATCTAAATTTTATCAACTTTGTGCCAAAGAATATTTTCTTGATATTTATTTTAATGCCAATAAAACAAAAGATGGATATCTCAAAAATCTTTAGCTTCTCTATAAAAGTGAGCTTTAAAGGTTGTCTGCTGTTTTTGTTAAAGCAACACTGTTACAAGATTCTTATATTTTCCCCTATGCTTGGGGACATTAAAATGAATATTTTTCAGACTATAAATTGGAAATTCTGAGACTTGGGGGACACTGAATTAATCTGTGCTGAAGAAGCAAGTAAAGATGACAGCAGAGATTGAAAGATCCCCTTGGCTTCCTTGAGACCCCTGCGTGGTAGATATATCATAAATATGATATGTATATTATATATGTACTGTGGGACTTTAGCATAGAGCTTTCTGAGAAAGGCACAATAGTAATAGGCAATAGGTATGCTAAAGAGCATGATGCTTTGGGCACAATGCCCATTTTTTGGAATAGAATATTCTTTTTTTTTTTTCCTCTCTCTCTCTCTCTGGAGCAGCAAGAGTGCCTCTGTACTTTGTCGACTCCACCCCACGTCATTATGCTCTTCACCCCTTCATTAAAGCACTGGTATGCAAGTGATCATTCCTAATAATAGGCTCTCCACTATTAGAAGTGGGCCTTTTTCATTTTTCACCAAATTATGAAATAGCTTCCCATTATAACTTATGTTCTGTATACTCCAGCCAAGACTTTTCTCTCATCTTAAAATGCTCTGCTTTAAATGGGCCTCTAATGTATAATTTTATTGTTTGAGCATTTCATTTTCTTTTTTGATTTATGTTTCTTTATAGCTGGTTAGACAGCTCTTTGTGATCTTTTGATGAAAGATTCTACATAAATAAAATTGACTGAGAAGAAGGACCCCGATAGCAGCATTGGAAGATGCTCTCTGCACTCTGAAAACTCAAGATCAAGATTCAAATCTCATGTGAAAGACTTGAAGAATGCTCCCACTTTCCCTTCTAATTTTTACTTTAAAATTTCAGATTAAAGTTGGTTATTTTACCCTAAGCTGCTGTGTGAGATGCAGTTTTAGATTTTTGTTTCACCAAAATGTATTGAGCTGCCAAGGCTACAATAAGTAAATAATTATGGTTATGCTGACTGAATTCAACACCACTCAGCCACTGAACTTCCAATTTAAAGAACAACAATACTTTGTATTTAGAACAGACAACCAAATAGGTACCAGTCTTCTGCAAACCAATAATTATCTGAAAATTTGAAGTCTTTGTTTTATTCTCAAAAATCTTTACAACAGACTTTTTTCAGTACTCCCCTATTTATACCTTGCATTTATTTAACTCCATAAAATCAACTGTCTTAATTGTTCATGAATCACAGATATCATCTAATAAAACACACTTTACTCACTACACTGTCAGACATTCAAAAATACCTTGCTGCCTAATTTTTGTACCTTTCATCTAGGGGACTCAGTCAACAGATTCTGCTATAATGAATGCAGAGATCTGATATTTTTTAGTGAACTTATATATTATGCTTCTGATTAAACATTTTTTTATTTTTTTTGAAATAGCAGCTTTAAATTTTGAATAACTACTAATTATTAACAATTGTTTTTGAAGAGCCATCGTAAAGATAAAGAAAAATGTTTTACTTCACAAATATGAGTGGTTAGGACCCCCTTGTTATAATTTGCATCTAAAATGTCCCCAAGAAAGCTCATGTGTTGAAACTATGGTCCACAACAAAGCAAGTTTCAGAGTAGGGCCTTTAGGCAATGATTGGTTCACGAGGTCTCTGTGCTTATCATTGGATTAATCAATCAAATGGATTAATCCATTGATAGCTGCATGAATTAATGGGAGGTTGGACCTAGTTTGAGGAAGTAGTTTACTGGGGGCAGAGTGTTTACTACGTTGTTTTTTTCTTTCTGGAATTTTTTCCCTGTCCCTATGTTTCCCTTAGCAAAACACACACATGCATGCATACACGCATGCAGACACAGATACAGAGACACAAACACACACACACACACACACACACACACAATCTTGTTGTATTCATGATATCAGGAAAAAATGTTATTGTGAAACACAATGAAAAAGACTCTGTATAACTAAAAAGAACAAATAATTTTAAAAAATTAAAAAGGTATTTATGAAAATTTGGATGGACTTAGACAAATAAACAAAATGAAAAGGGGGAAAAAGGCTTTGCATTTTCAAAAACTTAGATTCTGATAGGACTCAGGTGAGATATAAAAAAAAATAGAAGAAAAGAAAGAATGTGGCTATCCTACCCATAGGCTGGTTAATGAAACTAAAAGAGGAAGGCGATAGAGAAAAAAATGGGTGGTAATAAGAGAATCCATAGATAAATTGGAGAAATCTGAGAGGAGGGATGCCTCTCATGGTAAAACCTGAGAAAATAGAAGATCTTGGGGATTAACTGACTGTGGGTTGTGTTCAAGCAGAGAGAGGCTAAGACAGACACATAGAGCATCCTACAGGGCCAGGGGAAACAGGAACCACCCCTTATATACTTCTTATATTCCTGAATTTCCTGGCTTCCATTCAGCTCAGCATTCTGAAGTTATCCTTGGCAGAAGAAGAACACTGTCTTCAGATCTGCAGATCCAGGTTAGAAATGCCACTAAGTAGCCGAGGCCAAGTGGTTTAAAAAAAAAAGGGGGGGGCACATCATGGACAGAGAGAAACCAGGAGTCTGAAGAGTCCCAACAGTGATAAACAAGAGTGGTAACAGAAGCTAGGGAAAAAACTAAAGATAGAGATAAGGACAATAACAGAAAATACCTGAGGCAGGGAAGGGGAGAAGGTGTAGAAATCCATAATTGGAGTAAGCTCCACAGGGTGACAGAGTAGCAAAGAGTGGTCCACAGCAGTCACAGGGTGAGAGGTTGTAGATTTCAAACATTTTTTTTCCTGATATCATAAATGCAATAAAAGAAATGCAGAAATAATGTCAAATAAAATGGCCCTAATAGTCACTAATCCCAACCATGGCAGCCAGAATAAGTGAGTGCTTACGCAATCTGAAACAAGCAAAGAAAATAGGCAGGAAGCAAGAGAAGGACTAGAAACAGAGGTGAGAATAAACGTGGGAAGTGTAAGTGCCTGGCCACAGGGATGGGAAATTAGACCTGGGACAGGAAGAAGCAAAATGGGGTAGTATGCTAGCAAGTAAGCCCAAGGAAAAGATAAAAGGATTTTGTCTACAAATAAAGCACACAAGAGAGAATGTGTTGAGTTAATAAAGAGAAATAAATGATGATTTAAAAGCTAAGGAAATATACATTTAGAGTGGTATTTTGACACCTGTTGTCCCCAGAGTTATGCTCAGAGCTGAGACAAGAAGTGGAAAAAAAGATGTGACGTTGGCTTTTCAGAAAGATACAGGGCGACATGAGGAGTGAGGGATGGAAACACACACTCCCTCACAAACATTCTGTTTTAGTCAGTTTTCTCGCTGCTGTAACTAAAAGACCTCACCAGAACAACTGTGGGAGAGGAAGAGTTTACTTGAGGGCTCACATTTTCAGAGGCCTCTGTCTATAGAAGGCCAACTCCATTAGTTGGGGCTGGAGGTAAGGCAGGACATCCTGTGTGGCAGAAGGAAGCAGCTTACATGATGATCAGAAAGCAGAGAAAGAGAGAGAGAGGTCTCCATTCACCAGATACAAAATATACCCCCAAACCACAGTCCCAATTCCCCCCTCCTGTAGCCACACCCTTACAGCCTTCAATTACCATTCAATTACCATTTAATCCCCACCAAGGGATTCATTCACTGATTGGATTAAAGCTCTTATAACTCAACCATTTCTCCTCTAAACTTTCTTGCATTGTCTCATACATGAGATTTGGGGGACACCTCACTTCCAAATCATATCGTATGCCAGGTCTCATTTTCCTGACATATAGAAACATTAATACCAGTACTTGGAGAGGTGTTGGCCAAAAGGCACAAAGTTTCAGTTGTACAGGATCAATATGTTCTAGATAGCGAATATACAGACTAGGGATGATAGTTAATAGTTCTGTACCATATATTTGAAATTTGTCAAATTTATAGTGTTATCAAGTGTTATCACCACACACACACACACAAAAATGATAACTATGTGATGAGATGGATGTATTAATGAGCTTGACTATAATATCTGTTCACTTTGTGTAATATACCAAAACATCACATTGGAAACCTTAAATATAAATGATTTTTATTTTAACAAATTTAAAATTTGTATTAAGGCATTCAAACTTAATATAAACATCATGGAAGAAAATAGAAAATTATAAAACTTCTAACTTCTAAAAACACATACAAAAGGGCTGGGGATGTGGCTCAAGCAGTAATGCACTCGCTTGGCCTGCGTGTGGCACGGGTTTGATCCTCAGTACCACATACAAACAAAGATGTTGTGTCAGCCGAAAACTAAAAAATAAATATTAAAATTCTCTCTCTCTCTCTCTCTCTCTCTCTCTCTCTCAAAAAAAAAAAAACATACAAAAGATATGGTACACACAAATTAAGGTTATAAAACTAAAAAATATTACCCTGATTACTGGTTTTC
The DNA here is from genome assembly GCF_052094955.1 of Ictidomys tridecemlineatus. Lineage (NCBI taxonomy): Eukaryota > Metazoa > Chordata > Mammalia > Rodentia > Sciuridae > Ictidomys > Ictidomys tridecemlineatus. The sequence continues at coordinate 63,287,383 of NC_135484.1, read as the reverse complement.
TATATATTTTAAAAATACTAAGTAATAAATACATTGCTTCTCATCTTTTATTAATATTGTTTTTAAATCATTTTTTATTTCTTAGTTGTCAATGTTATGATAAACTGAAAATAATAAACATTATTGAATAAAAAAGTGATAATGGTGATACACAAATTAAAGAATAGTCATAAACCTTCTCTTTCTCATACATGGTCTAAAACCACTAGGATGCAGAATTATTTCAATAGGGATTCAGTTTTATGGATAATACAAAATTAATTCCAGTGAAAGTAATATCAATGTCCGAATTAAGATAGGAAGGTCGGGGCTGGGGTAGTGGCTCAGCAGTAGAGTGTTCTCCTAGCATGTTCGAGGCCCTGGGTTCGATCCTCAGCACCACATAAAACAATAGATAAAATAAAGGTATTGTGTCTAACTACAACTAAAAAATAAATGAATAAATTAAAAGATAGGAAAGTCTATGCCAACAAGAAACCGCCAAGTATCAGTTACTTCACATTGCAGGGTTTATTTCTGTTCATAGTACCTGTCCTTTGCATCTCAACAGCAGGATCTGAAATATGATCACTTAAATTGACAATAGCCTAATCATATCAGGTGGAAAATAACTCATCCTTGGTCACTGGTTGGGAAGTGGAGGAAAGAGAGAGAGTAACTCACTAGCAATGAAATGCTTCATCCCAGTGGAAAAGCTTCTCACTTCTTACAGTGACTAGTTTTATAAGAATAAAGTAAGAGCTAGGACGTGTCATTTTCCTTGTTTTCATAAAAGAATGAGATATTGGTAAGTTCTAGTAAAGTCTCCCGCTATGGCTTTTGCCATTTCTTATTGCCAAATATCTACCTCTTTATCCAAGGTTCTATCTAACTCTACAGAAAAATAGAAAAAGAAGAAAAAAAAAAAGGTGCACTCATACAATGTTGGTGGGACTGAAAGTTGGTGCATCACTCAGGAAAGCAATATAAAGATTCCTCAGAAAACTTGAAATGGAACCACCATTTGACCCAGTTATCCCTCTCCTCAGTTTATATCCAAAGGGCTTAAAATCAGTATATTATAGTGATGCAGGCACATTAATGTTTATAGCACCTCATCACAATAGCTAAGTTATGGAACCAACCTAGGTGGCCTTCAACAGATGAATGGATAAAGAAAATGTGGTATATATACCACAATGTAATATTACTCCACTATGAAAATGAATGACTTTATGACTTTTGCTCGTAAATGATTGGATCTGGAGACTCTTGTGCTAAGTGTAATATGCCAAACCCAAAACACCAAAGGTTTAATGTTCTCTCTAATATGCAGATTCTAACACACAATAAGGCAGGTAGAGGAGAAGAATAGAAGTTCATTAAATTAGACAGTAAAGAATGAAGGAAAGGGAGGGGAATAGGAACAGTAAAGACAGTAGAATTAATTAGTCATAAATGTCTTATATTTATATGACTATATATGCAGTGTAACTCCACATCATGTACAACCACAAGAATGTGATCCTAATTAGAATGAGTTATACTCCATGTATATATGTCAAAATCTTCTCTATTGTCATGTATATCTAAAAAAAAATAAAGAGAACTGAACTCCAATCTTACCTTTCCTGTTAACAAGTCAGTTGTGCAAACTTGGACAGGTTACTTCTACTCTTGGATTTGGATGCTATAGCTATAAAATGAGCAGGTTGAACTAGATAATGTTTAAGATCTTTATGTAACTAAAATTTTGTGAATCTACTTCATATTTTTTGGGGGGTGGGGGGTACCAGGGATTGAACTCAGAAGCACTTGACCATTGAGCCATATCCCTAGCCCTATTTTTTATTTTATTTAGAAACAGATTCTCACTAAATTGCTTAGCACCTTGCTTTTGCTGAGGCTGAATATGAACCCATGATCCTCCTGTCTCAGCCTCCCAAGCCTCGGGTATTGCAGGCATGTGCCACAGCACCCAGCTGCTTCATACTTTTTTTATCAAATAAAATAATCACCCTACTCATAAAAAAAAATAACTGTTTTCTTACTGTCATGTATAATTAATTAGAACAAATCAAAAATTTTTTTAAAAACTATTTTCAAAAGTTACATACTTCATGAAAATTCTATTAAAAATGTATTGCTTTGTCCTCAATTATGCATATAAATATATTTATAATCCTTATGTTTTAGTTCCCACATCTATAGAGAGATTTTGATTACTGACTATAAAAGGCAGTATTAACATTCTCACCCTTCCCCTTAGTTTTCCTTCATGCTACAACTTCTAACAGGTGTTTTGCATTGTCTGTACATTGATTTTTAAAAGTTAAAAATTTGATTATGTAAACTATGTAAACAATATTCATTGGAAAAAAACAGTAGTAAATTATAATTACATTTGCATTAATATGCACCTATTTCTTTCCAGGAAATTCTCATTGTTTTCTTTCTAGCAACTATTAGTCTCTCTTTTCTTCAGTCTGCTAATTCTCCATCTAAATAAATTCATTTCCACCCTGTCCTCCCAGAATGTTGCTCTTTCATAACTTCTCTCACAAGTTTCTCTCTCTCTCTCTCTCTCTCTCTCTCTCTCTCTCTCTCTCTTGAATGGCACTGGGGATTGAACCAAGGGGCATTTAACAATTGAGCCACATACCCCCAGCCCATTTTTTACATTTTATTTAGAGATAAGGACTCACTGATTTGCTTAGGTCCTCGCTAAGGCTGGTTTTGAACTTGCCATCCACCTGCCTCAGTCTCCCAAGCCACTGGGATTACAGATGTGTGCCATTGCACCCAATGCTCTTCCATTTCTAACTTAGATTAGTTGCTCCCTGTTATGTTTTCTATATGAGGTGTCCGCCAAAAGCTCATGTGTGAAGCAATGCAAGGAGGTTTAGAGGGGAAATGATTGCATTATAAGAGCTTTAACCCAGTCAGTGAATTAATCCTCTGATAGGAATTAACTAGGTGGTAACTATAGGCAGGTGGGAGTGTGACTGGAGGAAGCGGTCCCTGAGGGTATGCCTTTGAGATATATGTATATTGTCCTTGTTGAGAGGATCTCTCTCTCTCTCTCTCTCTCTCTCTCTCTCTCTCTCTCTCTCTCTCTCTCTCTCCCTCCCCCTCCCCCTTCCCCTCCCCCCTCTCTCTCTCTCTCTCTCTCTCTCTCTCTCTCTCTCTCTCTCTCTCTCTCTCTCTCTCTCTCTCTCTCTCTCTCGGTGTAATGCCCTGAGTCTGTCCCAACCAGTGGAGCTGGCCTTCTGTGGTGTGCGACCTCTGAAACCATAAGCCCCCAAATAAAAATTTTCCTCCTCTAATTAGTCTTGTCAGGTATATTTTGGTCACAGTTGTGAAAAAGCTGACTAAAACACTCCCCACACATGCCATTTTTCTCTAATCCTGACTCCCCTTGATGGCTTCCTTGGGTTTGTTCTACTGTTTACAGCCTTGCTCGTTTATCTTCTTTCTACATTTTATTCTGTCAGAGTATATATCTTCAAGGACCTCTCTAATAAAGTGGGCTTAGGAGGTATCACATTTACTCTGCTCTTCAGGATAAACACAGCCACTTTTACCTGCAGATGGTATCAGTAACCCCACAACCTGCCCATATCACTCAGAACTCTAGTGTCTTCCAGACACATTTCAAAATCAGGTCTGCACTCCAAGCCTGGAGACTTTCCTGGACTACAAAAAAAAAAAAACATACTGTACATGACCAGTAATCCAGAAGTATATAAAAAAATACAGAGAGATTAATACCTGATAGGAGCACACTTAAGGAACTCTCCAAGATACACAGGTACCCAGGTCCCTCTGCCAGAGTATCCCATGGGCTCTTATACTACAGTTATCCACAGTGATAGCTGGTGTCTTAGTCCTTGTTATACAGCTATAACACAGTTGCACAGGGTGGGTAATTTATAATGAACAGAAATGTATTTGGTCATGGTTCTGGAGGCTGGGAAGTCCAAAAGGGGCTGCATCTGGTGAGAATCTTCTTCCCACATCATAACACAATGGAAGTATCACATGGCAAGAGAGTGTATGAGAGAAAGCAAGAGAGGAAAAAAAAATGGATGGCTCAGGATCCACTTCAGGAAAAACCATGAAAAAAAATGTAGAGATTACAATAATATAGTAAAAAAAAATATTAAAAAGTAGGTTTAGGAGGTGTCACCTTTTTTTTTCTCCTGCAGATGGTATTATACTATCTTATACATCACTAAGATGTGAGAGTGAAGGTCAACTTGCTGAACCTGAGGCCCAATTCCAGGTGCTTTCTGCTATCCCACATGGTCCTGTACCTAGTCTGAGGAACATGCACACCTCCTGGAAACCTCTGTCCTATTTTTGAAGACGGCCCCAAACCCCTAACCCACACCAAGACTGAAAATCTTTTTCTTTTGCCATTTTACATCCCTTATGGAACTACACAGTATTCATAAATATATTTCTTCTATACCTGCTACCTAATTTTTAATAAGCCATCCCTAATTTCCTTCAGGCCTTTGGCCTATGTAGGCCAGTGCTTATTTTCATGGCTGATTAATGGTTCTGATTAGTCCTTGAAGCAGGAAATCCAATATCCCTTAGGGGAACCCTAAAGATGCAGATGACCATGAATTCAAGGAAGCCTATTCACAGCAGAAATCAATGGAGAAAGGAGGCAATGTTAATGCAGACAACGTTCCACCAGTTTCTAAATGCAAGTGCTCAGACCCAGAGTGGAGGGAGGGAGGGGATAACAGAGAATGTATTCAGAATACCACATTGCAGTTTCATCACTCTAAAAGCCAGCTTTAACAACTCCCTTCCCAATGTGGAAATTTAAAGCTTCCTTTTTGTGAATTTTGACTGGTTTATTGCTCTGAAAGAAAACTTCACCTCTCCCAGAGATTACCTCTTGGATTGGATATGTCCAGGAGGCGAGAGAGCTTATTTCACAGAAGCCCCATCACAACCATAGCATGGGCATCATTAAAATAATATCAAGACTATGAACTTCAAAAAAATGTAGAAATGTGAAAAAACACCAGTTTTTGTGACCTGAAGTTTATCTGAGTGTAGATATTGTTTTAAGATGATGATAACACTTTCTAATAGGTTTTAGATAGAATTGATTTTTCAAATCTAACTAATATAACTCCCCTACTCGTTATTTGATTTTACTGCAGGTGAATCCTTTACAGACACAGAGACAATATTGCATCCCTCCCACCTCCTTCTGACTGTCCTTTGGAGACCAGCATGAAGAAGTGGGAAGAAGGGTAGGTTTTTTTCAAGGTCGGAATGACAAGAGAGGGGCTTTGCTCAGTAGCTGGTTGTCCCTCTTGTCTCTTATGCCTGACTCAGCCACAAAGCACTGTATCTTCCCGGAAAATCTTTCTTTTATCCTCCACAAGCTCCATTCAAACTGTCAAATAACAGCCTGAAGTTGTAATAACTACATGACTTATGAATCAGAAAATTTTACTTTTATATTTTGAAATGTTTGTCAACAATTATCATTCTATTTGGCACCTGGCTAGACAGTAGGTGGAATACAAAATGACTACTTTCGCTTATATTTGAATAGCATAGTACATATACATAGCTTCAGAGTGCTACCCATTCTCTGCAGGGCTAAGACCTTAGAGGGAAGGGACAGAATAAAAAGTCTGAAGCTATCTATTTCTGCAATGTCAAATGTTCTTTTTTAAAATATTTTTTTAGTTGTAGATGGACACAATGTCTTTATTTATTTTTATGTGGTGCTGAGGATCAAACCCAGTGCCTCACATGTTTGAAGCAAGCTCTCTACCCGTGAGCTACCACCCATTTCCTGTCAAATGGTCTTGCATGGCTTTTGTTGTTATTGTTGTTTCTATAATCCATGGGTCATTTATTCACATATTCATGTTACAAGGCAAAATTTTTTTTCCATTGAAAAACAAAATTAAAAAGTCAACTTAAGGAAAACTGTGACTTCATATCCAAGTCACCTTAAGGAGAAGCCTCTTTCTTTCTCTCTCTCTCTCTCTCTCTCTCTCTCTCTCTCTCTCTCTCTCTCTCTCTCTCTCTCTCCCTCTCTCTCTCTCTCTCACACACACACACACACATACACACACACACACAGCAGGACTAGCTTATGAGACAGAAAATATCACCAAAAGAAAAACATTTTTAGTGCTACATTGAGTAATATATGTAAAGCACTAACATACTGCCGAGGATAAAGTAAAAATGTAATAGATATTTGTGCTTGTGTGTGGCATCTGTTGTTTCTGCTGGCTAGCACTTGACCTCCATATTGGCCTTTGGAAACAGCCCTGACTTTATTCTCAACACATGTACTTGGACAGGATTAAGCTCACTGCCAGTTTCAAGAATGGGTCCTGGTTGGCTTAAACCAACTGGCACATCTCATTCCTCTCTAAGTGATCATGGACAGGCACATGACCCTATCTGAGCCAAAGACACTTTCACTGAGACTTATGGGACAGACCAAGGAATCTTCCCAGAGAACTTGAACCTTGTAGAACAGAACTTGTACTGCCATCTTTCTTTCACATGAAGTCTGAAAAGGAAACAAGGCCAGATAAGAGCAGAGTGAATGGATGAAAAGAAACGACCAACGATAAAAAAAATAAATAAATTTAAAAAAAAATAAAATAAAAGAAACTAGATCTTGATCACTTATTTAAGTCACAATTTAAAAAGCAGTGTTCCTGGACCATTTTCAGCCAATCAGACAGAATTTTGGCTTAATCCAGGTTAAACTTAATTCTTTGTCATTTGCAATCTAGAATGAGTTCTAAATGATTTGGTGTATAGATCCTCTCTTCCTTTCGAAGAACATGGAAACTCTTGCATTGATATGTTTGGAGTACAACATCCAAATTACCAATATTATCAGCGCTTTTGGCACTTCATACCTGTATGTGCATAGTGGCAGACTGTACTCTTCATATTAGTTATGCCCTTTGATTCTACAATCTCCCTTCCAAGACATAAAAAAGAATTCACTTCTGTCTTTAAGAACATGGAATTATTTTTAAAATGCAGACAATGGCTAACAAGAGGAAACTAAAGTTGAAGGCAGGATGACTCCTCCAATCTAAACCTGGAATTTTAGAGAGTTATGACATAATCTACTAAAATAAGAACACTTGGCACAAAATTAACTCAGATAAAATTCTAAGAACACATGAGTTCAGAGTTACATTCAGGATTTTAGCAAGTTCATGAAAAGTTTTATATCAAAACATGCACTGCCCCCTTCAAAGGCTATACTAGTACTACAACACTGATTTCAGAGACTAGTAGTACATTCATTTGAGCACTTTCAATGGTAGAAAAATCTTTATTGTTAAACAGAGACCTTGATTTTTAGAAATAAAATTTATTCATTGTTTTAAGAAGGTTGAATGAACTGATCAAAACCATTTTGCTCAAAAATAATATAGAATGAGATTCGGTTTTCATGTGACATAAAAATGGCTATTATAAAAAACCTCCAAACATATTATGAACAAATATTATTAAATAAACTTCTAAAATATAGCTTCTTTGAAGATAAATAACACTTGGATAAATATTTAAGATTTTACATGCATATAAAAATACCAGTCTCATTACTTTTGGGCTGGTCCATTAAACTTAACATTTTTCTTCTTCAAAATATCAAGTTTCAAAATAACAAACTTGTGCAAAATTTGTTCCATAATCAAAGCTATTTATATATTTAGTCCTCCAGTCATGCATATTCTAAGAGTAATTGAGGCTAAATTTTATGCGGTTTCACTAATAATCACAATTTGTGGTTATCTATTAAAGGAAATAATACCTCCCATGGTATTTTCTTCCTGAATATTTGAATGATATGAAAACTAAGCCCAAAATGTGAATTTTGAGGAAATATTTCTAAAAACAGACTCATTGAAGCTAAAACACAAATTCACACAAATACAAACTGCATCCTAGATATAAGAAAAAAATGTTTTCAAGTTTATATCTGTTTGAAGGAATTTAATAAACTTCTGTTCATATAAATAATGGAAGGTTTTACATCTTAGCAAAAGGGAGCAGGAGAAAGGCCACATTTCTTTCAAATTGTTTTGTGCTACTTATTGATTTACCCATCAGGTTCATTCCTGGGTAGGAACTGGCAGCTCCATGACAATATGCAAGATTTTTAGCCATAATTCAATGGCTGGATCAGAGAAAGAGCAAATAAGAGCATTTCTCAGCAATGCTCTCTGAAACCCCTAAGCCTCATACTGCACAACTCAAGCTATACTGGGTGGGTTTCAAAGGCTGTGGCAGTGGCAGCAGCAACATTCTGGAGACCAAGTTCAACTTGAACAACTCAGTTCAGTACCTAAGTAGACACACACTGTCTAGCCCCAAACCTGATCCTACTAAGGTCAAGAAAGAATATCACATAGCACAACTACCAGCGGAGAACTAACAAGCTAATTGTTTGCCTTATTGATACAGTGACCATTTTTTCTAAAACCAGTACCTATTAAAATGATGTTGATAGTTTACACACTGAGACAACCACCATACAAATTGCCATCTAATTCCATTAGAAAACAAGACAATTATTTTTGCCTTTGGATTGTGCCTGAATTGATAGCCAAGTAAATATATCAATAAGTCTCACAATATTAAATCATGTGAATATCAAAAGAGCTTCTAAAAATGTAAAATATGAAGAAGGATAATGATCCTATTGAGTTATAAAGGAATTTAATATTTTAACAAAGAGTATTTGAACTTTTTACCTTCTCTGATAAGTTGAATGGTGCCAATTTGTTTAAGATAAGAGAAAAATTTGAAGGAAACCCAAACTCAGAAATGAAATAGGTATATATGAAAAGATTTAAATGTCAATTGACTGTCTATGGAGATGGAAGAGTAAGCATTTGGTGTGTCGTGATTCAGTGAATGAGGATCAGATTGAAAACTTTCTGCATCTGTAATTATTATTACAGATGCAATATGTGTATATACACGCCTGAAAGAGCAAACCTTTACCCCATATCATCTGAAAGATACCCCATATCACCACAATGCCTAAAAACATAAAAATAGCTTTTCAATATCAACTAATAATTAAGTGGAGTTCTGATATCCTTGATTATCTCATGAATGTGTTTTGCTTAGTTTGAATAAGAACTACATGAGATTGATACATTGCATTTAGTTGAACTATCCTGAGACCTCCTGATAGAACAAATCTCCCTCATTCTCTAGCCTCTTTTGCTACTGATTAGATAAAAATGGGGTTACTTACCCTGGAAAGTTTTCCACAGGCAGAGGTGGCCTGAGTGCATCCCCACAGTGTTGTATATTCCTTTATCCTGTATATTTCCTGAAAACTGATGAAGACTGTGACTGACTCAGGTTAAATGCCCAACTTTTTTAGCAAGAATCCTTCACAGGAGGTACCATGCACTCCCTCCACCACACGTGAGAACACTCAATAACTCATCTTCTCTTCTGTGATGGAAGCTCCATCAGTGAGCTCTCTGCTATTACTGGTTAGAGTTGCACATCTGTCTTCCACCAAAAGTTTCAGCAGCCATTGATGATCCTTGCCCAGATCCATTATCTCCAAAATCATTCTTCAGTTAATCTATGTGTAACATTTGATATTTGAGAACATATTTTCACATCCATTATTCTCATTAGATGTCTCATTCAGTTCTATTAGGCTTCTTTCCAAAAGCTACAACATGCAAATTCTAATACGGACTTGCCACATTTCAGTGAAGTTTCATGGCATTTGAGGTATGTTTTCTCAAAAATAAGGTTATTTTCGCAACTGCATCACAAACTTTATTTAAATACCTTTGAATTCATTTTTAGCACTGCTATTTGCATGTTTACATTATAATATTTTTGTTTCTTTTCTGTTGTTTTTTTAGTTTTATTGATTTTATTTTTTTAAATACATGGCAGCGGAATACATTACAATTCTTATTACACATATAGAGTACAATTTTTCATATCTTTGTATATAGAGTATGTTCACACCAATTCATGCCTTTATATATGTACTTTTTTGCATTACAATTCTTATTACACAAATATACCACAATTTTTCATATCTCTGTTTATATATAAAGTAGGTTGACACCCAACTTGAGTCGTCATACATATACTTTGGATAATGATGTCTATCACATTGCACCATCCTTGCTAATCCCATGGCCCCTCCCTTTCCGTCCCACTCCTCTTTCCTATCTAGAATTCATCTATTCCTCCCATGCTTCCCCTCCCTGCCCTACTATGAGTCAGTCACCTTATATCAGACAAAACATTGGCCATTTGTTTTTTGGGGGATTAACTAACTTCACTTAGTACTATCTTCTCCAATGCCATCCATTTACCTGCAAATGCCATGACTTTATTCTATTTTAATGTTGAGGAAAATTCCACTGTGTATATATGCCACATTTTTTTAATCTATTCATCTTCTGAAGGGCATTTAGATTGGTTTCACAGTTTAGCTATTGTGAAGTGCTGCTATAAACATTGATGTGACTGTGTCCCTGTAGTATGCTGTTTTTAAGTCCCTTGGGTATAGTCCAAGGAGAGGGATAGCTGGGTCAAATGGTGGTTCCATTCCCAGGTTTCCAAGGAATCTCCATACTGCTTTCCATATTGGCTGTACCAGTTTGCAGTCCCACCAGCAACGTATGAGTGTGCCTTTTTTCCCACATCCTCTCCAAAACTTATTGTTGTGTGTTTTCATGATAGCTGCCATTCTGACTGGAGTGAGATGAAATCTTAGAGTAGTTTTGATTTGCATTTCTCTGATTGATAGAGATGATGATAATTTTTCATATATTTAAATTTTTTAACTTTGCATTGAAGTAAAACTTTGAAACAGAAAAGAGCATAAATTCCAAGTAAAACCTCAAATATTTCCCCCATATGCATAGAGCATTTCATAGAACTTTTAGCAACCCAGAAAGCTGCCTAGTAACATTTCCTAGGCAATAACCCCAACTTATCTCATCTACTTTCACAGACTAATTTTGTCTGGGTTTTGAGCTTTATATAAATAAAAGTCAAACAGCAGATACTCTTTTGTGCCTTGCTTCTTTTGCTCAATGTTATTATTGAAGAATTATCTATGTTCTGGTGTGCACAAATAATTCATTGTTTTTCATTGCTATATAGTATTCTAAGTGTATAACACAGCTTATATATGCATAGGGTAATTAAGTCTTATTTTAGAAAAATAAGTGAATTGTATTAGTGCATGTTTTATGTCCTCTTAGATTATCTCTATTAGTTTTGAATATTTTTTAATCTACATTAGTTATCACTCTATGTGGTGTGGTAAAATATATCATTTGAAAATAAATTGATGTGATAGGATTTGTTATAGCTAAATTATATCAGGGTAAAAGATAATTACCTTGTCTCCTAACTGGCTATCTCATTAGTTGGGGAAAACTTACGTAGGCATAACACTGGAGGGGTTTAAAATCATGACCATGAACTTACTGTGTAATTGTTGTTCTCTTTGCCTAAGAATATTCTCATCTATAAAATTAGTGTAATGAAATTTGTACTTTCAGAAAACCATAATAATGGGTGTTAAATTTAGAGATTCAATTAAATGAAGACAAGAAGTTTAATTAATGTGACATTAAGACTAGCAAAGTATTTTAAGTATCAAATATTACCTCATTTATTCGTCAAATTAATAGTCATTTAGAACCTACTCAGCCAGGTGCTAAAACAGAGTGTGTTGGCAATGTATAAATAGTAACGTCAAGAACTCAAAATATACTATACTAATTTTATATGCATCATCTCACTTAATCTTCAGCTACAAAATTGATGGTACTATTAAACCCATTTTACATGTGGGGCACAGAAAGATTAAGAAGCTTGTTCAAGCTAGGCACAGTGGTGCACAACTGTAAACCCATCAACTCAGGAGGCAAAGGACAGAAGGATCACAAGTTCAAGGACAGCCTGGGAAACTTAGAGAAGAAACCCTGTCCCCAAATAAAAAGTAAAAGAAAAAAGATAGCTCAGTGGTAAAGGGAATCTGGGTTCAATCCCCAGTACAAAAAGAAGGAAAGAAAGAAATTGCTCAAGATCTCATTACTAATATGCTGTAAAGGAGTGATTGGAAGACTAATGTCAGTGTTAATAATACAAAACTAAAATTATGATCATCATTGACATACAAAACATATCTAAAGTTGTGCATTTCAGGGTAATACCAAATTTTCTGGAATTAGCCCAAATATCTAATAATAGGTTTATTAAATAAATTATAGAAAAGCACATGTTAGAAGAATTGAAGTTTTCTATGGCCGTATTTAAAATAATGTTTAGCAGAATCGATTCTTGTAAAGGGGTTGAGTGGGTGTGTGTTTATGGGTGTATGGTGAGCATTTGCTGTTTAGACTACACAAGGTCATTCCTCTTCTTAGGGAACCCATGATCTCCCTATGAGCCAGGTGCTCAGAGAGAAGTTGCCCCCTCCCAGGTGAGGTTTGTCTGATCTGAGCAAATCCCCATATCCACAATTGATCAGGGATGGGCACATAATCTAATTCAGGCCCATGAGACATGAGATTTTTCTGGGAGCTTCTAGGAGGCAAGGAAAATAAACTGAAAGGCCATTCTGCCTTCCTCTGGTTAGTACAGTATAAGAACATGTCATTTGGTACTGCCACAGCCATTTTGCCTTAGAGCAACTCTAAGGCCAATATCAGTGCAAAGAAGAGGAAAAACAGAGCCAGAGTCCTGTGGTAGTCATGAACCCCTGGATTAAACTCTGCCTACAGCCAGAGACATACCTTGGCTTGCTGGGTTCCACAAGCTAATAAATTTCCTTCTCTTCTTAACCCATTGTGGGTGAGAATTGTTATGACCTAAAAAATCTCAGTTGTACAGATTCTGCATACAAAAAATTGAGAATGCCTGGGATTTTTCTTTTTGTTTTCCTCTATTCTGCATATTTTTCACAATACACATTATTTTATCATCAGTAAGAACAATAAATACTATTTTAAGTAGACCATTCAAATGCCCCACATTGAATATATTTCTTGATTATTTATATCTGAGCTCACCAAGCAATTGAAAAATCAGTCTGCTTTGCAGAACCTTAACATTTGAAATAATGATAATAATAGCACACATTTGTGTGAGACTTGATTGTTTTCAAAGCACTTTCCCATTTGGTAATCTGAACAAATCTATGAATTAGGTAAGAGTGTGGCAGAGACTACTCAGCTTATAAGGCCTATTTCTTTTCCCTCCTGTATACATAGATACAAGGTGTTTCCCAGCCTCCCCTGGGAGTGGGTGACACACTGACTGAGTTCAGCCTAATGGACCATCAGCAAAGCAAGGTGTAAGAAGTTAAAGTGAAAGAAAGCAAAGTGTAATGGACCATCAGCAAAGCAAAGAGTGCTGGAACCTGCCCATAGAAGCCTCCGTGACACCTCTTTCTCTTTCCCTCTCTTCCCCCCTCCTCCCCCCCCCCTCTCTCTCTCTCTCTCTCTCCCTTTCTCTCTCTCTCTGGGCCAGTCTGAAGCAGGGGATCTAGAAGGAACCTCAAGGACCTAGAAATCAATAAAGTTGCAAGATGAAAGGTGCTTGGATCCCTAACTAAATAGAAGGCCATGTTCTGTCCAGGAACGTCTGTATTAAGTTTGCAAAAAAAATGAGATTGTACTTTACTAAAATGTGTTATCAGAGTTCTCCAGAGAAACAAAACCAATATGGGGGGGGGTGTATATGATGGAGAAAGAGAGAGATTTATTTTAAGGAATGGAAACTTAGCAAATCCAAAACCAAGATTTTGAATGTGGGCCTGCAGGCTGGAGGAGAGTTGCAGTTTGCTACTGGCAGAATTCCCTGGTGAGATCAGTTTTATTTCTATTAAGGATTTCAACTGATGGGGTGTGTTCACCTATGTTATGGAAGGTTATCTGCTTTACCCCAAGCCTACTGATTTAAATGTTAATCTCATTAACATCCCAGAAACACCTAGAATAATATTTGACTAAATGTCTGGGTACCGTAGCCTAACCAAGTTGACACATAAAATTAACTATCACATAAATTCTGTGGGGCCAGGTGTGGAATTACACTGCCTGTAATTCCATCGACTTGGAGGCTGAGACAGGAGGATCATGAGTTCAAAGCCAGCCTCAGTAACAGCAAAGCACTAAGCAACTCAGTGAGACCCTGTCTCTAAATAAAATAAAAATAAGGCAGGGGATATGGCTCAGTGGTCGAGTGCCCCTGAGTTCAATCCCCAGTACTCCCCCCCCCCAAAAAAATAAATAAATAAATAAAAATAAACAAACCAGTGGGGACTACTTGCTAGGTCTGAATGCAATTGTTGCTGAGGAGCCCGAATTTCAGGCTCTCTTGATGAATCCCATTAAATGTCCATGAACACAATCATTCCACTTGGTCAAGAGTGTGTTCAGCCCGCTCCATCCCCTGGAGAATGGCAAGGGTTATTCTCACCCTTCTTACCTCTACTGATTGCCTACAGACCTATGCATGTTTCCTGCTTCACAGGGTTTTTTCTTAACTTTATCCAGGAAAACTATCGATTCTCAGTTCACTTTTCTTCAAAATAGGATATTAGGGAGAATTTTCCTCTCTCTTCCTCCTCTCCCCACCTTTTTTCTTTCCTCCCTCCCTCCCCACCCCCCCTCTCTCTCCTCTCCGTCTTTCTCCTTTTCACTCCTTGTCATCATTCCTTGCACAATCTCTACATCCTAAAGGCCAGGTAAGGAATAATCTTTCTCTCGACTCCAGAATCGTCTATTTTTTTTTCCTTTCACCACCACTGTGTAAAGCTTATTAATATGAAGTATATCCTTATGCCCTTTTCCCTTCTTGACTGCTGTTGAAATTTTGAGTCAAGATCCTTTAAATTATTTTAAAGTTTTGAGAGGAGGGGACTCTGTGATCCTGCCTTCTCTACTCTGCCATCTAAATCCATAGAATCCAACTGTTTACATTCAAAAGGAAACTATAAAAATATGTTCAAAACGTTTTGCTATATTGCAAAACAGACTCATAATTTTAAATAACTTGCTCAGAAGATAATCAAATTTAAAGCTTAGAGTTATATGCAAAGTCTTCTGAAGCCATAACACAAATTCTGAAAATTTCATTATTAAAAATACTTTTATTTCAATATACACCTTTGATGGCTATTTTAATTCACTCCTCTATAACCTTAGGATGAAGCTGCTATTTATGAAGCTAAATGCAATTTCTCTAAATTATTTAACATATAGAATTTAGATAAGTTCTGAAAGAGTTATGTATTTGCTAAAGGCCCTAAATTCAAGTGAAAATAATCTTATTTTTAGATAAGGCAGTCATATTGCCCTTAACTCACCTGCCTGTGCCTATCATTGCACCATGCCTTGTGTTAACTGCTCCCCTGTAATAGCAGAAGGATGGGCCTGATGACCTCTCAAGGTCAACTCAAGCCTTTTGATTATATGAATTTTGTGCTGAAAATTACATGCTAAAATATCTACACAAAAGCTATGTCATTTTCTTTCTACAACTGTCATCTTTAATGCTACCTTGAGTTTTATATTTAAGGTGTATACCCATGTTTACTTGTTTCTAAAATGGTTTAAAAACTGTTACAGGCCATTCTCAACTTTCAATAGCAATAGAGGCAGATTTCATACAAGGTTAAACAAAACTGACTGTGAATGTTGCATTTGGTAAGTGTGATTATAGCTCTTTGTTTTATTCTCTGTATCCCAGAAACTAATATATCCATATACCACATCCATTTTTTAATTGTTTGTTATATTTGTATCTTCATATTTAAGACACTAACACCATAATAAATTTTCTATAAAATAAAAATCATTACAGTTGAATTTATTAAACCAAAATTTATCATATAAATTAGGTTGCTAGAATTAAGTTTTTAATATTTATCTGCATTAGATAGCCACCAAAACTTTGGAAGTAAATATTTTAGCAACTCACATTGAGGGATAACTGCCAGTTGGGAGAGGACTCAGAATTGGTAAGACAAAATCAACTTAGTTGACATGTCAATTTTAGTTATCATTACTTTTGAGTGCCTAGAATTTTCTCCCCAAAATTCTGATTAATGACAAAAAGTTCAACTAAGATTTTAGAACTTCCCTTGAATACTGAGACTTCTTTTCATATAAAACTTGTTTTCTCTGATAGACCTTAGTTTACCCTTAATAAAAAAACGAACTGTACATTTTCTTTATCATCTAAAAACCCTCTCTTTTTCACTACCTCTCTTTCTCCCTCCTCTTTCATCAGTTTTCTTGGATCTGATCTCAGCATCTTTGCTCAGCAACTTTGGTACTTTACTCTTTCTCCTTTGGGAAAACATATCCCAGTTTCCAAAATTTGACCTTCACCATCTTATCTGTCACCAACGCCTTCTCAAGTCTGGGGGAAATCCAGGAGCCTTTTTAGCAAGCTTTGTTTTATTCTGTTTGTATTTTCTCCCTTAGCAGCCTTCAACTGCTGATATTTTCTTAGATCTCTTTTAATAATGCATTATTTTATGCCCTTTATCTTGATACATCTGTAGTCTTTAAATTAGTACTTGGCTAATTCACTTAAGCACTGCTATGACTTTCAGAGAAATTTTATTGCTGTGTTTTATTTTTCTTGCATCAGGTTTTAACCTATTCCGAAGAATTTCTACATTCCATTAAAACTAACCATTTCAAAGTTTGCTTGTTTCTGCTCTATCTTGTTTCACTTTCGTTTTCATCCTGATCCCAAACACAATGAGATCGCTATTTCCAAGGTTCCTCTCAACCATTCTGCCTGCAGTCAGACCCCATGCATCATACACAATACCTATGCTGCCATTGTTTCTGCTCCTTGGCTGAGGCTTGTGGGCTCACAGTGAATGAGAAAGCAATGCTGCCGCATCAGAGCTATAAGCACTGGCCTGCCTTATCTGGTCTGCTTCCTAAAACAGTCTATTCATAAGAAATTCAGTTTTGCTGACCACTACTGTCCCCTAAGATGTTTACACTTTTTTTTCTTAATAATTCAGTAATTTTTGAGTGATATTTTAAATTGTGTGACATAAAAAAAAAACTACAATAAATATTTTACTCTCCAGCAAAAGAACAGTCTTGGGGTTAAAGAAAAGTATTTCCTCTGTCAACTGCAATACCATATATTCATCATTTTGCATTATTCATCATCTATAAATTGGTAGTAGTGAAGAGATTTTCAGTCAATATCAAAAATGTAAAATATGAAATAACTTCCTCTAATTTTTCACCAGAAACAAAAATCTAAGGTCTCTAGATTGCTGAATAGAAAAAAAAAATTTTTTAATTTAGAAAAAAAAGGAGAGTTACAAAATGAATACCCATCAGTAAAGGATCAGTAAGGGTATGGTTGTAAAGACATAAGGTACCTGCAGTTCCTAGAATATAATGTCATCATTAACAAAATGGATTAAGCACTGTATATACCAATTGATTTGAGAATTATTTATAAGATTCTGTTCAGCCAGGCATAGTGGCCCACACCTGTAATCCCAATGAGTAGGAAGGCTGAAGTGGGAGGATTGTAGGTCCAAGGCTAGCCTGGGCAACAAAGAAGGACCCTGTCTCAAAATAAAACACAAAAAGACTGAGAATACAGCTTGGCAGTCAAGCATATCTGGGTTTAGTTCCCAGTACTGCAAGAAGAAGAAAGAGAGAGAAAGAGCAAAAAGGATTCTGTTAAGAAGAAACAGATATAACAAACATTTTTTTTTCACTTTTTGTAAAGCAATTGCAAAATTATGCATATATACACATATATATTCCCTGCATATGAACATACATCACTGTATATGTCCATGTACATACACAAGTATATATACATATATACAATTTTCTGTATTTTATAAACATATAATTCTATATATGTACATGTATATATTTCATAAAACAAGCAATGATAATGATATAGGTATTACAATATTAAATGTTTTAGTTGATAAATTTGAAGAAATCACAGAAAAATATACCAGATCACAAATCTGGGTTCCTTGGATAAGGGAGGATGGTTTGTAATGGGAAAGAAATCAATGAGAAGGAAGAAGCAAGAAAACATTTAAAATTATTTAATGTCCTATATCAAAAGATAGTCTTGTAACACAATCTCATTGTGTAAAATGATGTGTTGGATCTTGGCATATAGAGAGAGGTGCATGACACTGTGCCAGGTCAAGCAGGCAGGATTTAAGTCAAGTTTTATTTTCCTGCTCACAGTTTTTTTGGCATTATTTGGATTTTTTTTTTCAGTGAGCATGTTATCAGGGGAATTATTGAGGGCAAAAAGTACAATAAAGCTATTTCCATTGTGAATGAAAAAGAACTTATAAGTTGTTGTCTGTTGTGATGGTGGGATTCTCCTTTGCTCTGATGCTGCCCTGTTCTTCTGGGTTGACAGACTCAGTTAAGACGTACCCAACCTGTAGGGAACAAACTGAAGTGGATTGACATCATGAGCTTTGCTTGAGGTTCTGACATGCTTGGTGGCCAAAGAGTTGAAGCCCTAACAACTTATGGCACAACTGATCAGTATGAACACATCCTCCTAAGGGAACATAGTAATAGAAAGAAACAATCAGTCCTTCTCCTGTGCAGCACGGGATCCATTTCCAACATGCTTACCTGCCAACAACTGCTCACTCAGGTGCTGGTGCTGGGCTCTGGAGGTGGTTGCCTGGGTTCAGGTCCTGCTCCCACCACTTCAGTTTTTTCACATACAAAACAGGTGCAATCACATAACCTCATTCATAAGTTAATTGTGATAACTGAACACCAGGTACATACTTAAAACTATTCCTACCTCATTGTGGGCGGTCAGTGTGGATGATGCAAACATGCCCATCATTTCAAACAGAAAATCTTAATTTGATGCATTTCTTTTAACCATTATTACTTAGTTAATTAGTCATTCTTATTTAATGATTTGCAGCTAACAATCCACATTTAGGAGAATTCATTTTAAATTTGGATTTAATGTTGGATATATTATTTATGCAACAAATATCAAATCCTAGAATGTCTAGGTGTGGCTACATCCAGGATTAGGCTAGTTGGATATAATAAGCCTTGCCTTTTTTCATATCTGCAGCAATTGAGTCCCAATTCCCAGTCCATACTTAATCAAAGCCTATACATCAGTGTATGATATTGAAAGCATTTTCTCTCCCTATAATGAAATAAAAAGAGAAAATAATTTTAGAAAAATAATTCTCCAAGTTGCTAGGGATAGATATTGATCACTAGCCCCTGGAGTCTCTATGAAAGGGCTTTTCTTCATAGGTAACAGAAAAATATGGAGGTAAGCACAATGCTGAGCTACTCCTAGTAAGGAGATAAGTTTCAAACAGTGTGAGCTATTTTCTCCATCTGCCATCTTGTGTGTATGGTCCTTCTTAAGCTTGCCTTTAGCTTGCAGGAATTTTCCACATACCATAATGCAATTTCTTGTCTCGAAATCCAGTTTAAGGTTCTTAGCTGGTACCTATTCTCCCTCCACAGAAAGAGCAAAGAACTTGATGTCAAACATTTTAAGTTGAGAGAGTTTTTACCTACTTCCTACTCGCATTAGTGTTCACAAACAGCAGAGCAAGGATCTTAAGCTACTGCTACCTGGGTGGTCACTAGGGTTACTAGTGGGGTAGGGATATGGGGTGTCACTTTTCCTGTGATGGGAAATGCATTCAACACCTTCTGACTTCTCTTTCCCCCTTATTCCTCCCAGGGAAGGAGACCGTACATTTGATTGTTAATTTAAAACAATGATCCTCAAATGTTTTGATCTCAAAAGTCCTATGCACTCCTAAAATGTATAACTACCTACTAAGGGCTTTTAGTTATGAGGGTGATATTTGCTGCACCAGAAAGTAAAACTGAGAACTCTACTCTTTTATTAGAGCATTATAGTTATGCATATTTGAGTTTATCCTGACACAATCATATAAGCATGGAATTCAATTTCAGTTCACATTCTGCCTTTTTTTCTTCTTCCCCTCCTCCCTCTCCATTCCTGTTCTTATTCTTCTACTCTAATGGTCTTTCTATTACTCATCTATTTAGTGCCTCACATATGCAAGACAAGCACTCTACCACTGAGCCACAATCCCAGCCTGGGATACCTTTCTTTTTAAATAAACAATAAATTCACTATATGTTAACATAAATAAGATTTTATGAAAAATAACTTTATTAGGATTAGGCTAGTTGGATACAATAAGCAAAACTTATGATAAAAAGAATAACACTGTTTTAAAATTTTAGAAATCTCTTCAATGTCAATTTCTCCATTCAATTATTCCCAATATCATATGATGTAGCCTCTGGAAAATTCCATCATATGTTTGAGAGAGAGGGGTAATATGTAAATAATACCTTACTACTGTAAAAATAATTTTGACCTCCGGGAACCCAGGACCATACTTTGAGAACCAGCAATTAGGAGAAAGAAATGGGCAAATATATGTTCTTCCTTAAGGACTGAACTGTCCCTAGCGAATAATCCTTTTCATTTCTTCTCTCTGTCCTGCCTGCAGTTCTCCTGTGTTGACTGAGAGGCATAAGAAACACTATCCCACTCTGGGCTTGGTTTCAGGAAGTCCTTCATAGCTACTTGACTCGATTGTATTCTCCAATGTCTCTGTCAAGAATAAAGCTGGGGTTCTAATCTTCATGTGTCTCTCACTCCTTAGTCTTTCTCTGGGTTCTTGTTCTAAACAGCATTGACTTTTTTTTTTAAAGAGAGAGAGAGAGAATTTTTTAATATTTCTTTTTTAGTTTTCGGCGGACACAACATCTTTGTTTGTATGTGGTGCTGAGGATCGAACCTGGGCCCCGCACGCATGCCAGGCGAGCGCGCTACCGCTTGAGCCACATCCCCAGCCCAACAGCATTGACTTTGATTTTAGAGATAGATACAGAATCAAGCTATGCCCTGACCTGAACCAATGTTCTTGTTCTCATCTAGTGCAAGTCACTTGGTTATCTGATATTTACACTTGTCAAGTGTAAATCAGAAGGTGTTTTACACCAAGGTTTCACACACTTGGGGTTCCAAAAGGTATCATCTTCAGGAAGTTTGCTCCAGCTCCATATGACCTGTATCTCTACAACCCCCACCTGGGGGAGCTCCAAGGACAAGGAGCTGATTATAATAAACATGTGCTCTGTAGAAAGATGTGTACAAACATTGCTGGGCAGTGTAATCGACTAACAATTTTCACCTATCCTTTCCCCTTCCATCCTGAGCATTAGTCTTGACCCACCTGTCAAGTATATAATGCCAACCCAAAGATGCATGTATTTGCTTAATGATCATTTGGGTAGTATTTACTGTGTTCAGACACCATTAAAAGCATTTTACTAGCAATAGTTCATTAATCTTCAGAACTTAATGAAGTAGGTACAGTTATGCTTCCCATTTCATAGACAAGGAAACTAAAGCACAGAGATGTTGAGTAACTGCCCAGTGGCTGTACTGGGACTCAAACTCAAGCATCCCCCTCCAGAGTCTGTATGATTTGACGTCTATCCCTACCCTGAGTGTGGAGGATGCTGCTCTGGAGTTTTTAACATAATTCTCCTGAGTAAATGATTGTTTCACCCTGGCCCTTCCTTTTGTAAACTAGACATTGTTCCCCCATCAACACATATGTGGGTCCAAATATCTGTTCCTAGAATGTCTGTTCCTTCCCCCTTCCAAACATTCTCTTCATCCAATATAAACACCAATGGTCATGCAGCACATGAGGCCTCCCAAATCATTGAAGAATTGGTCACTGTGACATTTAAATCTTCTACATATTTTCCCATAGTGGAATCTTTTAAACCTGTGCAATATTCTGAAGGTCACAGGTATACTGTGCAACTTCACAATTTCAATTTCAATGTCCTGTAGAAGCACGTGATAGCATTCTGTGTAATGGAATCCCCAACAAACATAATTGTTCTTATAATCCTTACTATATTTCATTTTAGGCATATATAAAATATCCTTCCCCTATTGGTAAGAAGTTTCTGGCTCAATCTACTGGGTGAACATTGAGTTAGATCCTGGAAAATCCTTTCATTTGTCTGATCTGTTAGACCCTCAATCTAAGTAAACTCCAAAAGTATAACATTTAAAATAAGTTCATACGCTTTATTTTAAAATAGCACCAGCATCGAACATATAGAAACTCAATTCTGTTATTTTAAGAAAGATTAAGCCAGTTTGTGTTGAGAATACGTAAAATGGTCCACTGGGTCATTCTGCTCCAGGGCCAGCTCACATTTTCACCCCTCCTGAAGCCTCCAAATACTACCTCCACCCCACCACATGGGAAAGCTGATTTCACGAAGAACTTCAGGATCTGGAACTTTTTAGAAAAATATCTTTACTTAGGCACACCAATTCAAGCTGTGGGAGGAAAAGTGAATTTGTTATACGAGACATCTAAATCCAAATATGTCTAGGTTAATTGGCCATTTATGATTCATCAATAGCCTGATGTTTCTGTCATATCTGAGAGTTACATACTTTCAGGTGAGAGTATTAACAAGCTCCTGGATGAGACTTTGATAAAATTTATGCTTCTTTAACTGATCCAAACCCTCTATTTTAAAAAAATAACCAATTTAACTGTCAACATAAAATATTCATTTTGTAATTCATATAAGTAATGATTCCCTAGCACACAAGCTAGTTTAATTTTCTATGTGAATTTATTATTTACTTTTTCTTCCTCCCTATTTCCAGACAGGACTGTGACAGCTGTCCAGGAACCCCAATTAAAACACTTGAACTGTCCCTATTACACCCTCCAGAGCATTTAAAAATCTCCACCTGAAAACAGCCTTTGCTAACAGCCCATCCAAGTCTGCAGCTACCTAACACACTCTTGACACTCCCCACAAGGACCATAAAAATCCACTCACCTGGGCTATCATGTTCAGAACCTTCCACACTAGCCAGGGGAAAAGAAAAAGCAATGAGATCAGCTACCTGGGGTGCCCACTTCTTTATCAAAGATAAAATCTACATCTTTCAGATAAGCAAGCTCTCTCCAGAGGCACTTCCCCTGAGACCCCAGTATATTTATTCACTGGATATACAGATGGCACTAAAGGTGCAGAGAGCTCCCAACATGGATTCAGCCAACCTGGAAGCAGTGGCAGCTGGGCATGTCTCTGTGTACGTGAGACACACTCATGGAATTCAGAGAGGGGCTCTGCAAAGATTGTGTTTAGGAGTCTGTAGCATTTTACACATTCACTCTTCAGGACAGTGAAGAGTGGTATAGCAGGACCAGAATCTACCTTCTGATAAGTGTTTACCAGAGTCATGGATTTCTTCTTCCTAGTTTGTGAGTAATTAAGAACCAAATAAATGTTCTGTGAAAAACCTTAAGAAAATACTATAAAACTATTCACCCCCAAAACATAATAATCCTATAAGAAGCAGAAAGTTTTCCTGTGCTTTTCTTGTTTTCCCATGGTCATACTGATAATCCTATAAGATCTGAAGGCAATTTGTCACAGAGAAAAAATTTTTGAAAGCCAATGATCAGGAAAAATCAGACAGGTGGTCAGCTTTTATAACCACAGTGAGATGCATTCTTCAGAATCTCATCACCCCTTTTTGTTTGTTTGTTTGTTTTGTTTTGTTTTTTTTCAAAACAAGAGGGAACTTAGTGCAGTTTATCCAGATAAAACTGCTTCTGTTGTCTTCAATGGTACTTTTTACCTGAGATTCCAGGCAGATTTTATATGGTAGGTTGGCTGGGATTTCTATTTGTAAAAGCTTTTGAAGACTCTAAGACCTTCCATTTTGTGAGTTGATGCTGGTTGGCAGGAATACTTTGCAGAAATGAGTCAGGGTTGCTCAATATTATGGGGGAGTAGAAACAAGATTTGTAATGAGATAGTAACTGGTGAGGTGGGCAGGGTTGGTGAATGAGTATGTCCTTATGGATATTGATTAGATTCTGGTGGGTTATTGATCTGGATTACACTTGTTGGATGGTTGTGATGAATGGATTATGCAAATTATGTCTTTGACAGTCCTCTAATCTTAGATACCATTCCCAAATTTTAGCAGAAAACTTTATTATCTACAGTCCCCGCCTCTTGCCCTTTAACTAAATGATATCCAGGAAGTACATGGATATTTATGAGCCCTTTCTTAAGACAATTTTGCTTTTATTTCAAAAATTTTACATACAAGGAAAAATGTTGATTTATTTAAATTAGTAAAAGAAAATTCTGCAGAGTACCCACTTCAACTAAAATTCCAATTACTTTTTTCCTTCTGTCATCACAATCATTTGAAAATTATAGAAGTCTCAGCACCAAAGTTTGCAAACTCAAGAAATGGAGTATTTTTGAGAATACACGTTTTAAAAATAGAAACAAATATTCCATTAAGCCACTTTATCTTAAAGGTAATATAGATGGTTCAAACATATTATTAAATTATTATTTTATTATATTAAACATATTCTGTACCACAGTATTAGCCCTCATAAGTTACCCTCTGATAACACACACACACACACAAAAAAAACATTTTTTCCAACATAGATGTTTAGAACAGGTCCTGTGAACACAGATTCTGTTCTTCTCCTTGGACCTGAGCCGTTCAATACAATAGCTACAAACCTTAAGTAGGTATTTAAATTTAGTTTAACATAAATTAAAACTTTACTTTCTCAGCTTCCCTAGACACATTTCAAGGGCTCTAAAACCATGTGTGGGTGGTGGCTACATTATTAGCACAGATTATAAAACATTTCCTGGATTGCAGGAAATTCTACTCAATAACTCTGCTTTAGTTTAGGCCATGAGTTCTTTCATATCAAAAGCCATGGCTAATCATCAGTAGGAACAGAGCAATTCTATAAGAATATAACATTTATTTCCAGTACTGCAAAAGTAGAAAAAAAAAAAAGAATATACCATTTAGTCCTAAAACATTCAAAGTCCAATTTGCTCATTGCATGTTATGGTTACAAATCCCTTCACATTTTTATTTAACAGTTACCACATGTCTGCTCCCCAACTAAGCTGGAAGCATCTTAAGGACAGGGACTACATTTCAAAATTTTTTATTTTTTCACTGCCTCTCTGATTAATACCAAGCACAAGACTTTTTATTTTAATTTAAAAAAAAAAAAAGAAGTACCTAGGGCTGGGGCTCAATGATAGCACACTTGCCTGGCATATGTGAGGCACTGGGTTCAATTCTCGCACCACATATAAATAAATAAAATAAAGGTCTGTCAACAACTAAAAAAATAAATTTAAAAAAAAAATATGTATATATACATATATATATATATATATATATATATTTAAAGTGCCTATTGGGTTTAATTAGATGTAACATGGCCTATACTATGATTTGGATATGATTAGTCCCCCAAAGAGTCATGTGTTGGAAGCTTGGACCCCAGAAGAGTGGTGTTGAGAGGTAGTAGCTCTTTAAGAGGTAGGGCCTGGTGGAAGATGATTAGATCATGGGCAGCACCTTTGGAAATGATTAATGTAGTTCTTTCAGGACTGGGTTAGTTTCTACAAAAATAGACTGCTATAAAAGAATGAGCCAGGACCCTCTGTTTTTTGTTTCCTTGTTCACACACATGCCCCTTCTGCCTGCTACCAGTTTGCTTTCAGCTTCTCTACCATGTTGTGATGCAGGCAGGGGATCCTCATCAGATGCTAGCACCATGCTGTTTGGACTTGCCAGCTACCAGAATCATGAGACAAATAAACCCCTTTTCTTTATACATTACCTAGTGTCAGGTATTCTATTAAAGCAACACAAAACAGGCTAAGACACCAACCTACCTATGCTACTGCTAAGAATTCTGGGTATTCAATAAATCCTTGCTGGTTGGCTATCTTAGAGAAGAGTCTCACTCTAGGAAGAATCCTCCTGGTATATGCAGAATATTTTTCCATTTGTAATAGCAACCCTTACTGGAGGGTAGTTGTTACCCAATGAAGCAAAGAGTAATAACAGGTACCACGGCCATATTCCCAGTAGACAAATTTCTCTTTGCTCTTGCTGAGAGCCAAGTCACAGGGTAGATGCTCTTAAACCCCAAACTCACTATTCAGAAAGCTGAGCACTTGATTGGCATTCAGCTTCCCCTTAATTGTGCTCCAAAAAAAGTTCTCAGCTTCACCTCAAGCCTGATACTGACAATCATTTTTCTAATAATCCTGACAACATTCTAAAAATACTTATTCATTCTGCAATTGGGTATTGAAAATCAATCCTTTGTTTCTTTCTCTCCCCCACCCCCACTCCAGATCCCTGGCTGGGGCAGAAAGTCAGTGATAGAGTACTTACCTACCAACACAGAAAGAGGGAGGCAGATAACAAATAACAAACCAACATATTATTAAGACGTGTGAGATGCTACAAAGGAACAGAGGCAGGTGGGTCTAATAAAGAGTCATAAGAGTGAGGTGGGACAAACCTTATGTTCAACCAGCAGGAAAGACATTTTAAAGAGATGGCATTACATTGAGACCAGAAGGATGAGAAAAGCTAAAACCACACAGAGTCAGGCAGAAGAAACAGCAAATACAAATGTGTTGATAAAAATAACAAGGGTGGTTTATTTGAGGAAGGAAAGGCAACCAGTGTGATTCAAGAGAGTTTAAAGGAAAGTGGTAAGAGGTAAGGGAAGAAAAGACCATATTACTGTGGCCTTTTCAGTCATAAAAAATAATTGAGATATTATTTAATATGCTTTGAAAAGCCCTGAAATGTTTATATCAGGGGATTAATGCAAAAACTAGATTAGTGGGCAGGTAAGTAAATGAATGAATGAACAAATGAATGAACAAACGAAGGAATCTAGTTAATGCCCAAGAGCAAGTGTATTTAAAGTGGAAGGAATCTTATATTAATGTAGGGTGCTTATTTTCCTTAAATAAATACAGCATTTCTTTCTATTCAACTGTCCACTTTCTTTCAGATGAGGAGGGTGATGTATTTGGCTGGGACTTTGGAACCAATTCCATGATATCCTTACATTCACTTTTTAAATAGAGCAATAACATTAACTGGAAGACTTCCCTGACCCCTTCAGGCAGAATCAGGTCCTCTCTCTGCTGTGTTCTCACACTGCTTAGCACTTTTCTCTGTGAAACAGTTCTCACCACTTTGAATTATAAGTAAGTGTGTTTTAATAGGCTGCGAGCACAGTGAACGCATCTCTGTAACTGTACTTCCCAGCTCAGCATCCAACACACAGTGGGCCATCACTGGATGTTTCCTGAACAAGGGAAAGAATGAGACAGATGAGACATTATTTAAGAAGTCTTCTTAAATAAATGCAAACTAAGAACCAAGTTTCCATCATGATTAGTACTAAAAGAATATTAATTTACAGTCTCCATAATCAGTTCCTCTGACCTGATTATGTGTTGAAGTCCCGAGGTCCTCTACAAATATTACATAAATAGCAGCATATAAATTAAGACAACACTTGGAAAACTGAGAGATTTGAATTCCCATTCTATAATAAAGCTGTTCTCAATTAATTCAAAGTGCCATTTTATAAATAATAGCTTCAGAAGCAGGGTTGGTCCCATCCAGCGGTTCCTATTCTGTGTACCCAGACTGTGGCCTTTGACCCCTCCGATCCAGAGAAGGTAGGCATCTCTGTCTTATAAATGAAAACCTAGCCCTGCCAAAAGAAAACTCATTTAAAGTTACCCAGTTCGTGTGCCAGGGAGCTGATGTTCCTAAAATCTTTTTTTCTAAGATTCTCTTCTTTTTGTAATACCCACAGTGTCTGGATCAGTCGTTCTCAGAGTGTGAACCTCAACCAGCAACAACAGCCTCACCTGGGAACTTTCTAGAAATGCAAATTCTCAGCCCCACACAGACTTAATGAATCAAAACTTTCAGGATGAGGAGTTGCCAGGTGAGAGGAGGGGAGGAAGAGAAGCCAGCAATATTTTAACAAGCCCTCTGATGATTCAAATTCACAATGAGAAACACTGCTCCTAATAATATATTTTTTAAATATTAATAATTTAAAAATGGATCCAAAGTATGTTGCCAAGGCCAATGTCTCGGCTTGGCACCAGAATCACGAGGCACTCACAGCTTTGTAGGTTCAAACAGCAATTCTTTATTCCAGCTCTCACACCACCTCCACACAGGTCCAGGGGCAAACGCGTTCTGCTGTCTCCCGCACAAACCACCTACTCCACGAGGCTCTCTCCAAATCCCATTTTAATCTCACGAGAACTCAATGGGAACAAGCAGCAGGAACACCCTAATCCCAGCAATAATCTTCAACCGCCAACTTCCCTAAAACCCATATCTTAAACTGGCAACGCCTTAAACTCAAGGAGCCGGTTACTTCCTCAAACCTGATCAGCTCTAAACCCGAATCTGCCTTGGTCCTTGAGCAAGGTCACCTTATTAAAGCATGCATGCAATGTTCCATCAAATGTCCTCTAAGCAGCATGGGGTACGCTTGGCAAGGAAATTTCGATGCGTCATTCCTACTTGGTAATGGCCCTCAGCATCTCCCCCCTTCTGATTAATTAAACAACAAGCAATGCGGCTTAGGACCGTGCCTGGTAGGTTGTCCAATTCAACATATGGTTCTTACCCGTCATCGGATGAACTGACCTCTAGGCGTCAGTCCCCTGTCTTAGGTTGAATCCACTGCAATCAGATCAACCCGTCGCTGACTACCGGTCCAGCATTCAGCCATGCTTGTGGATAGGCCTAAGCACCAGTGGGGGGGTGAGGTTCTTGCCTCACCTCTGTTGGCCCCCAAATTTAACCTTGGTGCCAGTGGGGGGGTGAGGTTCTTGCCTCACCTCTGTTGGCCCCCAAATTTTAGACCATCACTAGTAGAAGGGAGGAAGATACAGAAATGCCACGACACCAAGCCAATTGACGGCTCCTTTGGAAAAATTGCATCACTGGTGACACCATCAGCAAAGATGTCAGCATTACCACAATTAACATGGGGTGCGCTGGCAAGGAAATTGCATCACTGGTGACACCATCAGCAAAAATATGCCAGCAGTACCACAATTCGCTGCACCAGACGATAGTTCACAATGCATGCAACTGATATATAGTCCAGGCAAGTTCTGCAGGCAGTTCAAATCGGAGGAGTCTATCAATATGTTGATATTACTTGTTGAGTTATATTCATTGATGCATCAGTTTATACAGTTTACTGTGGTAGCTATCATAGAAGCTGTAGTTTGGTTTTCTTAGTCTTCACCGGCACTGGGATGGAGATGGGAATTCTGGCAATGATGTTAAAGAGACATTATCCTGAACAGAATTATTAAATATGATGAAAAGGAAAAGTGAAAGTAAACAAACAGATCTGTTAATCACCTTTAAAAACAATAGTAAGCAAACAGATCTATTAACCACCTTTGAAAACAATCATTAACAGCTGTTTACCTAATTAGATTAAACCACTTAAATCACGTGAATAAAAAAAAAAATTCGGATCCATTTTTTCATGAGCGCTCCTCATATAAAAATATGGACATACACACATACTGACATGCAACACAAAACAGTGCAGACATAACATACAACACATAAGACAATAATAACGGCCTTGTAGCTTTACCTAGGTAAAATCTCCATTGCAATGTTTAAAAACTCCACAGTCAAAAAATAAAAAACAGTCAAAAAACAAAACTGATCAGAAAAACATTAACCTAGGTTTGTATGAGCTCAAAAATAAAATAGAACTTTACAATGTGGGAAAAATGCAATAATAAAATAGATATTGAAAGAAAAAAAAAGGCACCATGGTTAATCACTGTCGCAGATGTAAGAATAGCCAAGCTGGAGCTCTGGATTTCAGCTGTTATGGATTTCAGTCAAATCATCTTCTTTTTCTGTAGAAATTGTTTTGGTTAACCTCTCTGGAATCCAAATCGGCTGCTGTTCTCCCTGTGGGAACACACAAACGGAACCCCGACTCCAGACAATAACTGGGTCGGGACCTTTCCATTGTCCTGTTAGAATATCTTTCCAAAGTACCTTAGGCTTATGTACATTTTTCGGATACATATGTCTTTCTGCAGCACTAAGTCCTGATGAATCCAAATTTAGAAAGTTTAGAGTAAAAAGAGTTATTTTAAGTTTATCTTTGGGGGATATATACCCCTTTCCAATTCCCTCTTTTTGCTTTAATAGGTACGTTTTAATAGTTTGATGAGCTCTTTCAACTATGCCTTGTCCCTGTGGATTGTATGGGATTCCTGTTATATGAGTAATACCAAATGATGAGCAAAATTGTTTAAAAGATTTAGACGTATAACCAGGACCGTTATCAGTTTTTAACTGTTTAGGAACACCCACAGTGGCAAAATTTTGTAAGCAATGAGCTATAACATCTTTAGTTTTTTCTCCGGCATGAAGGGAGCCCATCAAAAATCCGGAAGAAGTATCAACTGTAACATGTAAATATTTTAATTTTCCAAATTCTGGCAAGTGTGTGACATCCATCTGCCAAATATGGTTAGGTATCAATCCTCTAGGATTGACTCCAAGATTAACTTGTGGTAAAAAGGTCACACAATTTTGACATTGTTTTATTATATGCCTGGCTTGTTCCTTAGTTATTTTAAAACGCTTCTGTAAAGTATTAGCGTTAACATGAAACCTTTTATGAAAATTTGTAGCTTCTTCTACAGTAGAAAAAATATGTATATCATGTGTAGTTTTATCTGCTAAATCATTGCCCAAACTAAGGGCTCCAGGCAATCCTGTATGTGCCCTGATATGTCCTATAAAGAATGGATCTTTTCTATCCCAGATTAGACTTTGTATAGTGGAAAACAAAGAGAAAACAGTAGAGGAAGGGGAAATCCTACCAGCATCTTCAAGGGATATTATAGCATTAACTACATACTGGCTGTCAGAGAATAAATTAAATACAGAATCTTTGAACATCATAAAAGCTTGTAGAACTGCATTAAGCTCTACCTTTTGAGCTGACTGTTTGGGAACTAAAAATGTAAAAGTTTGATCAGGGGTAACTACTGCAGCTGTACCATTATTAGACCCATCAGTGAATATATTTGGAGCATTCACGATAGGTGTTTTTCTTGTCATTTTAGGAAAAACTACAGGATGCTTAGACCAAAAAGACAACAAAGGATTAGATGGTAAATGATTATCAAATGAAACATTCGATTTACACATGATTATTGCCCAAGTATTTAATTCATTAGCTAACTCATCAATTTGCTCCATAGTATATGGAGTAATAATTTTATTGGGAGAAATTCCAAACACTGTCTTTGCTGCTCTTATACCTTTGAGTATTAATTGTCCTACAGCCTCAGGATACCTAGTAAGAATAGTGTTAGGAGAATAAGATAAATGTATCCACAATAATGGACCTTCCTGCCAAAATACTCCTGTAGGAATATTTCTTGTTGGTAGTACAATAAATAATAAAGGCAAACTTATATCAATTCTATCTAAATGCATATTTTCCATATATGTCTCAATAATTTTTAATGCCTTTCTAGCTTTAGGAGTTAACATTCGGGGTGAATTTGGATCTGATGGACCTTTTAGAATATCAAATAAAGGTCCCAACTCTCCTGTTGGTATGCCTAGATAAGGCCTTATCCAATTTATATCTCCCAACAACTTTTGAAAGTCATTAAGTGATTTGAGTTGATCTACTCGTATTTGAATTTTAGGTGGACGGACCATGGTTGAGGATAATAGAACTCCTAAATAATTAATTGGAAAATTTAATTGTACTTTGTCTATTCCTATCTCTAGATTATAGTTTTTTAACAGGTTTGTAAGTGTGGCATAACATTCCAGCAATGTATTTTTATCTTTATGTGCCAATAATACATCATCCATATAGTGAAATATTTTTAGTTCAGGATTTTGATTTCTAAGTGGCTGGATTGCTTTATTAACATATATTTGACACATAGTTGGACTGTTAGCCATTCCTTGAGGGAGTACTTTCCATTCATATCTCTCATCAGGACCTTCATGATTTAATGCAGGGATAGTAAATGCAAAACGTGGACTATCCTCGGAATGAATTGGAATCGAAAAAAAGCAATCTTTAATGTCTATAGCTAAAACATGCCACGTTTTTGGTAAAGCAGACAATTGAGGAATCCCTGATTGAGCAGGTCCCATAATGACCATTTCATTATTAATTGCTCTTAAATCTTGTAATAATCTCCATTTACCCGATTTCTTTTTGATAACAAAGATGGGAGTATTATGGGGAGATACGGAAGGTTGTAAATGTCCTTCCGCTAATTGTTGTTTGACCAGATCATGGGCTACTTGTATCTTTTCTTTAGTCAGGGGCCACTGAGGAACCCACACTGGTCTTTCTGATTTCCAAGTAATTTTGATTGTCTCAGTGGCCCTTTCTGAAAATCCAACCCATGTCTGTCTGTTCCTTGATCTATTTGAATTGGCGCTGCTATACCTTGTTCTTGTTTTCCTAATCTTTTTTCTTTCCTGATACCTTGTCTAGCCCTAGTAGTGGGCACATTAGGATTGATGTTATTTGTTAACATCAAACCTAGTTGATCTAGGACATCTCGTCCCCATAAATTAATAGGAAGGTGATCCAAAACATATGGCTGTATAGTTCCTTCACATCCTTCAGGATCCTTCCAATCTAATACCATAGCACTTCTATGGGGATTAGTCGCCACTCCTAGGCCTCGAAGCGTTTGAGTGGCTTGTTGTAATGGCCAATGTTTTGGCCATTCTTGAAGAGATATGATGCTAAGGTCAGCACCTGTGTCCAGCAGTCCATTAAAGTCACGACCCTGAATATTTAGTTTTAACATTGGGCGAGAATCTAAATTTAAAGACAACATAGCCCAATCTACACCTGTGGAGCCTAATCCCTTGGAACCTCTTTCTACATTAAGACTAGAGAACTTATTATGTAGGCTGGGTAGTATTAACAACTGTGCTATTCTATCTCCAGGTGAAATTACTGATATACCTCCTGGAGAACTAGCTATAATTTTTATTTCACCTACATAATCGGGATCAATTACCCCAGGACTTATCATAAGTCCTTTTAATGTAGATGAACTACGTCCCAACAATAAGCCTACTGTTCCTTGGGGAAGAGGTCCTTTTACTCCTGTGGGAATGATTTGAACTCCCATCTCTGGAGTTAATACTGCTCTGGCAGAGGCGCAGATGTCCAACCCTGCGCTCCCTCGGGTTTGTCTGATGAGGGATTTAATGGACAATGTGTCCTGGGCACCACCCTGATGGGGTTTCTGGGTTCCTCCACTGCCCCGTATATTTGTGGTTGTGGGCCCCGGAGCATTGGGCCCCCCGGTCCGTTTTTTGGCAATGAAGCCTGGTGCCTTTCTCCACGATATCGTGGGTAAATACCTGATCCTTGTCCATTTTTTGATAAGGGAGTACCTTCTATGGTGGTTTGAGAACGGCATTCATTAGCCCAATGTCTCCCTTTACGGCATCGTGGGCAAATACCCGGTATTCTATTCCTTTGATTTCTAGTTTTGTTAAACCCTCCTCTTATGGGGCAACTCCTTTTAAAATGTCCTGTTTGTTCACAATTATAGCATGTTTCTAGCCTGGCATCTAAAGCCTGTTGTACTGCAGCTGCCAAGACTTGCCCTTGTTCATTAACATCTCTACATAATTTAATATATGTGTTTAAATCTTCATGTCTCCATGGTCTAATAACCTCTCTGCAGCAACGATTTGCTTGGTCATAAGCCAGTTGTTTTATTAATGGCATTGCTTGTTCTGTGTCACCAAAAATTTTGGCAGCCGTTTGAATAAGCCTATCTACAAAGTCAGCGTAAGGTTCATTAGGTCTCTGTATTACCTTAGATAGCTGACCTTGTAAATCTCCATGTCCTTGTAAAGTCTTCCATGCCCTAACTGCGTCTGCAGCAATCTGTACATATACAGCAGGATCATATTCCATTTGTTGCCGCTGACCCTCATAAGGTCCCCTTCCTAATAACATTTCAAGATTTCTTTGAGGGTAACCGGCTGCTGCATTTCGCCTAGCTGTCTCCATGCAAAATTCCTCATTGGCAACCTTCCATAACAAATATTGTCCTCCATTTAGCACAGATTTACACATGCTAGCCCAATCTGCTGGCGTCATGTCCAAGTTAGTAATGGACTCCACCATGCTTACCGTGAAGGGGGCTTGAGGACCATAGGTTGTTACAGCCTCCTTTAACTGCTTCACTGTGTTAAATTCTAAAATACGGTGAATTCGCCGCCCTCCTGCCTGTTCAAATACAGGGCATGCTAATCTTTGAGGTCCTGTCTCAGGATCCCATCTATCAACTACGGGGTTTGAGGGCCACTCAGCTGTCTCCATCGGTGGGGCTGTTGGTTGAATTACACCCTCTGGTAAAACGGAGTTAGTGACAGCCTCTGGTTGTGGCCTTTTTCCTAATAACCCCTTTTCCTTTAAATTTTCTCCCTTTCTCTGACTAGCTCGAGAGACCTTCTCTTTTGCTTGACCTAAAATGTCTTCCTCCATGGTCTGAATCTCTAACAATTTACTTAACACTTTTTCGGCTTCTTTTTTAATAATTTCTAATCTTCTATAAAGATAACGCAACCCAATAAGATAACACAAAACAAAACCACAACTGAATGAAACAAAAACTGAATAAAAATTCACTGTATCAATTTTCTCTTTCTCGGGGCTAACAAACTTCAAACCTTGAGCCAACCATTTTTCCCAGTTTGCCTGAGAAATTTCTAGGGATAGGCAGCTTGAAACAAAAACGAAATAAATCAAAACAAGAACACATTGTTTTTTGAAATGGTCACCCATTCTCTCGCCTTCCCTCAGGGGCGAGCTATTTTACTCACCTCCAAATTCAGACGTTCCGCGTACGGGCCACCAAAATGCCAAGGCCAATGTCTCGGCTTGGCACCAGAATCACGAGGCACTCACAGCTTTGTAGGTTCAAACAGCAATTCTTTATTCCAGCTCTCACACCACCTCCACACAGGTCCAGGGGCAAACGCGTTCTGCTGTCTCCCGCACAAACCACCTACTCCACGAGGCTCTCTCCAAATCCCATTTTAATCTCACGAGAACTCAATGGGAACAAGCAGCAGGAACACCCTAATCCCAGCAATAATCTTCAACCGCCAACTTCCCTAAAACCCATATCTTAAACTGGCAACGCCTTAAACTTAAGGAGCCGGTTACTTCCTCAAACCTGATCAGCTCTAAACCCGAATCTGCCTTGGTCCTTGAGCAAGGTCACCTTATTAAAGCATGCATGCAATGTTCCATCAAATGTCCTCTAAGCAGCATGGGGTACGCTTGGCAAGGAAATTTCGATGCGTCATTCCTACTTGGTAATGGCCCTCAGCAGTATGTTCAGTTTATTTCATGTATTATGAAAGTACTTGATTTGAAAAAAAAAATTGTACCTGAACACTTGGATTTACTCATTATCGATTCATTATCCATTATTTTGTTAGATTGACACATTAAATATCGTTTGTACAAGGGCATACAATTTTTGTTTTATATAATAGTACCAAGCATTTCATCACAATCTTCTAATTGTAATTGAAACTGAATGAAGTAAATGTAACAAATTAAAAATTGCACTTATACTTAATCTGATATCCATCAACATTAATATCAACTGTAAGGCATATGGCTTGACCATCATACTTATAAGAGCAAAATGATGTAGCAAAAAGTATACTACAGAATCCATTTCAGGAAGAATGTTTATTGGTTAAAAAGTAAAACAAATGGGGCAGAGTAATGCATTTTCCTTACATCTGCCAAAAGAAAGTCTTTGCTGAAGAAATTGCATCCAAAAACGAAACTTGGCATTTTTCCCCTGGAGGACTCCAGCTCAATCTTTTAGGGGGACAGAGTTCCTGAATGATCCCTGACTTACAGACTTCAAGCAACTGAGAGTTAATCAAAGGTCTATGAAAGAGTCTCCAAAAGTTCTACTTGCACAGACATAAGCAATGTGTGCTATTAACATGTACAGCAGAATAAGACATCTAAACCCATGAAGAAAGTGGAGCAAATATTCTTACAATGGGTTTCAGTTAACAAATATCCTTAGGGATGAATACTTTAAGGTAGTATGTTAACGATCCTAATTGTATATTTTCAAATGAGTAAGCACTCTGGTGTTCCTGAACAGCAGCTGTTTGAGACCTAAGTTGAGAAGTTTTGGTTTTCATTTTGGACCTTTACTAAGGAAATCAGTGTTAAAATTAAAGTCAACTTGGAATATTTTGGAGTTGATAATCCAGGCTAAACATTATGGGCTTTTCACATTTCTACTTTTGAACACTTAGCTACCAAATGGCCTCCTTCACCTTCCTATTTCACACACACACACACACACACAAATATAAAAGATTCAAAAAGCTGTTAATACTCCTTGATTAACTTTGGCAGATTCTATAGTCTCTAAATCATTTTCATGTTGGCACATTGCATTCCAGGACAGGTTATCAATTTTGTGTCTCAATGACAGTCCTGTCCTTTTCCACTTACATCCTTTACTCCCTTCCCAGGGGAAATTGTTCCTAACCAGAAGGTAGAAAAGTATTTGAGGAAAGTGTCTGGAAGGTTTGACTGCTGAGAAGACCAAAAGTTTGGACTTAACATAAGTATATCGGATTACTTAAAGACTCAGTTACAATAAATAGGATGAAATTAAGCCTTGATTAAAATATGAATAAGTTAAAAAATAATAATAGTTGTCTGTTATTGTGACATACTTCTGTGTGCCAGGCTTATTTCTAAGCTACTGGTCAACATTATCTCTTTCACCCACTCCCTAGGTAGATGGAAACAGTCTCAATTTACAGCTGGAAACAAACTCAGAAAGACTTGTGCAACTACAACCATAGCAGGACTTTGTGGGAGAAACTTTAAACCCAGGTCTTCCTGACTTCAGAGTTTATGCTCCTTTTAATATACCACAATGAATGAAGGAATAATTGCTTTTTCATTGTGCGTTTCCAATGAGAGTAGAGAGCACTGGACACTTGATGGCTCCTTCACTGTTAGCAGAGCTATTCAAAGGGGGCTCTTTGTTAAGAAAATGTCTCTTGCACAGTCTTATTTTTTTGGGGGGGGGGAGTCTTTTTAAGTATATGTGACAGTAGAACTGCACAATCTTTTTGAATACTTTTTAAAACTTTTAATTGACACATAGTAATTGTATATAGGTATGGGGTACCATGTGATGTTTCAACACATGTATGCAGTATGTAATGATCAGATTAGGGTGATTGGCATATCTAGCACCACAGACATATGTCATTTATTTGTGGTAGGGACAATTCAAAATCCTCTCTGCTAGTTATTTTGAATATTCAATTAATTTTTGATAACCTTAGTTATTCCTATGACCAGCAGTCTTGGAGAGGGTTAATGGTATTACCAACTTCTCCTATTGTCCAAAGCTTTAGTGCCTGTATACTATGGTGTAGATCACTTAGTTGAAATGGGACCAGAGGAATCTAGTTACAGCTCAGATTGAGTGTAAAAGTCACTAAACTTCCCTCGAAAACAGGGGAGAGGAAAACATGGAGCAGGAGTCTTGGGAAGGATGGCAGTAGTTTAAGCTGGGACAAGCAGAGGTTAACATAAAAAGCAGAGAATTCCAGAAGGAGAGGCACGGTGTAGTAGGGGCTCTAAACCCAAACTTCACCTGCTTTGACAATTTCCTCCAGTTCAGCAGTACTGATGCTTGCATGATCAGACTCAAAAAAAAAAAAAAAACTCACAATACAGAATTACTCCCCAGCTCATCAATAAGTTTTAGTATAAAGGGGTATTAATGCATGCATCAACAGCACAGTATGAGAGAAAAGAAAGAATTATTTTTAAATTTTTTTTTTCTGGATATTTCACATTTTCTAAATAAATCAAATAGAACCTAGCCTAGGCTAATTTTTATTAGGGTAACATTGTATTCATTTTGCTCACATCAGCAGGATGGAAGTTCCCAGAGAAGAAAAGAGATATGCATCCCAAACAAACTGGCTATTTTTCAATTTGCAAAATTATGAAATCTCCCTTTGGAATATTATTGTCTTTCAGGGAAAAAAATCTTTTATGGTACTAAGACAACAAGAGGCCAAGAAAAAAAGAGTGCCACAATTAATTCCTTCCTTTATCAAATGTTTATTGAGCACTTCTTACATGATAGGCACTGAGGGAAATAAAAAGATGAATAAGACCTTCCACTCTGACAGTCTATTTGAAGATGTATATACATAAACAAGTGTGAACATTAAAACAGAGGCTGTAGCAAGGTTTGTACAGAGTCCACTGGGTCACAGAGAAGGGAGTCATACATTTAATCTGTCTCTGAGAAAATTTCACCAGAAAAAGTATGTTGAGTTGCTGCCAGTGTGCAAAGGGATTCTGCACATGTGCTCATGTGCTCCCCATGACCATGAGGCAAGACAACATGTGGACTCATTGGAGAAATTCTCTCTGTGCACAGAGGAAGAGGGTTTTTTTTAATTAATGTTATATAGCTAACATCTACTCTTTTAACACTTTACATGCAACATTAGCTCACTTAATCCTCAAAGCAATTTTCAGAATAATTCAAATTTTGCAGGTGAGAAAAGATGAGGTTGAGAAAAGCTAAACAACATGATCGATGTGGGAAAAACTAACTCAGGAACACAGACACTAGAACATAAGTTCTAACCACTGCACAGCACTGCCCGTGTGGCAATGCCCATAGCACATGAGGACAGAAATGTCCAATGCAAAAGACTATATGTCTTGCAACAGAGTTTAAATTTGATAGTACATAACCATCAAAGATTTCAAGGTAGAATAACAATCAGATTTTTATTATAGAAATATTGCTCTGGTAGACCACGAAAATTGGAGGTTGGAGCACCTGTTAAGAATTTGTTGCAAAAAGACAGGCAATAGATGATGAAGGTTTCCTTGTGATTGTAGTTTGCAAAGAAGAAATACAAAAGACAGTCATTTAGTGGTAGTATTAACAGGGTTTGGTGACACTGGGAAGATTAGGTGGAGAGTATATAGAGATAAGGTCCAGGATGCCTGAAGTGATTCCCTCCATCAAGCATTAACTGAGATAAAAGTGTAAGGAAAGTAAGAGTTTGGTTAAGGTTGTTAGTAAGTTCACTTTGGACATGTTGAGTTTGTAATACTCCTAGAATAGAGTTCAGGTTTTGAGGAGATATAAATTCTTTGCCAAGTCATGGACATAGCTGAAGGCTTGGAGATGGATAAACTGAATAGTGATGATCAATCTCATGCAGAGTGAAATAAAAAAAAAAGTACCTAGGGTGCAATCCTAGGGCATAAGAGCTGAGAAGAGGAAGAAGGACTCAAAAACAAGGAAGGAAGGGAAGGAGGGAGGGAGGGAGAAAAAGGGAGGGGAAAGGAAGGGAAATTGAGGATGAAGGAGAAGAACTTAAACAAAAAGAGTAACTTCATGACTTTTGCTTGAAATGGATGGATCTAGGAGACTATTATTTAAGCAAAATAATCCAATCTCCCCAAAAAACAAAGGTGGAATATTCTCTCTCATTTGTGGATGCTGAAACACATGGGGCAGGAATAGAAATTCAGTGGATTAAACAAAGAGGGATGAAGGGAAGGGAGAGGGGACAGGAATAGGAAAGACATGGAATGAATCTGACTTAACTTTCCTATGTACATATATGAATACACCACAGTGAATCTTCACCTCATGTACAACCACAAGACTGGGATCCTAATTAGAATAAGATGTACTCCATGTTTGTATAAATATGTTAAATATACTCTACTTCCATGTATAACTAAAAAGAATAAAAATAAATAAATAAAAGAATAGGATCATCTTAAATTTCTGAAATATAATATTGCTTCTAATAGAGATTTAGGTATATGATTCCCCAAATATTTCTACTTATTTTTCATAAATTTAAATGGTACCTTAAAATACAATTATTTTAGTAGAAGAATTCACTATATTATTTTCAGGTAACCAGCAAAGAGATCTTCTAAGGCACAGATTCTCTGCCAAAATCAGTAATTTCAAGATGGATTTATTTTTTTTATTTTTTTTTTTTTTTAGTGTTCTTAAACATACAAAAGTTTTGTCACAGACTTCAGGGGGGAAAAAAGCATTACAAAAAAAATTCTCAAACACTTTCATGTTGAATCTGTTCAGGCATTTTCTACCTTTGGTTTTCTATAAGAGCAAGTTCAGATCATTTAACAAATAGTATTGGTAAATATTTTTCAATGAAGTGAAAATTTCCCCAATTAAGTAAACATTGACACTTAACAATTCTCAGCTTGAAACTTGCCTCCACTAATTAAAAGAAAGATGAATATTTGCATTACTCATAAATCACTATCATTAAAAGTCATATTTTCTAATACAAAAATGACTGTATTTTATTAGAAATATATTCTCAAAGATATCAACATGGATCTATGTGTGAGAAAATTATACATACTCAAACACTGTGGATGGATCTAGGAGAAAATCAGTATTTATATTTAATATCCAAGCCTCTGTTTCCTGGATGGTGTATCTGAGTCCCTGAACAACCAGAGAAAGTATCATCGATGTGTCAACACTGGTTAACGTGACCTCAAATGTACAGTTGTGTTTTAAAAAAGCAGAATCACAGAAATGAAAGATAGTTCTTTTGATTTCCTTACTTCTCTTTTTGGTTATTTGTCCTTCCCCTCATTAGATATCAATAAAAATCAAAACTATAGGTAATACAAATAAAAATTATAGGCTATACTATAGAAATATTATTTTGCGCTTGTTTAAATAGGATAATAAAATAAGCAGCATAAATTACCCATTCGTGGTTATGTTTCTCACACATAATCAATATATTCTTTAAATGTGTTGCATAAATAAATTATGGAAATTAGCTAATAGTTTAAGTGCTTGCTACTTAAGGGAATACTATAAGGAGTAGAAGTCTCTAACAAAATAATCACTTAAGTTTGCCTATGGATTCTGATGCCAAGGTGTCATAAATGAATCAAGCCTCAGTTTATACTCTGAACCAACTTAAATTTTCTAAACTCAAAGTAGAGTATACTGCAGACACACTGTAAACAGCATTATATCAAACCAGTAGGTAGTTTTTGCAGCTCTAGCAGGCTGGAATCATTCATGTAAAGTGATTTGGTTGATATGTCTAAAGGACCATAGTCTGAAGTATGGGGAATGGAGTGCAGGGGATTGAGAGGAAAGTGGTGAGACTAAGAGGAAAGATGGTGTCCTGGACTAGAATTAGGAGGTGGAAATGAAAAAAAAAGTGAACAGTTTGGGGATATTTTACAGTCAACTGGACACATGCACTGATGGATAGAATCTGGGGAGGAAAAGTAGTGAGCAGAGGAAATAATTGGATGAATAGGGTGCTCCTTTCTGAGTTGGGAGAGAATTCAAAGAAGCAGATATGGAGAAAGAGGGTTTTGATGTTGTTGTTGGTGGTGGTGGTGGTGGGAGGTTTTGGTGTTTTGGGTTTTTTTAAGGTTAAGTTTAAAATGCTTACAAGACATCCAGATAGACATTAGTTTTCTCCTCCATTAGGTATTTATAATAATGTACACTTTGGAGGGTTGTTATGTAGAGTAGAAATAATGTATTTAACTCACCTAGCAACTGGCTAGACCACACAAGTGCTAAATTTTAGCAACCATTTTTTAAATTATCATTTGAAATACGCAGAAAGTGAGTAATGTTGTTGGGACTAGAAATAGAGAAAATTGGAATTATTGATTTAGACATTGGAATCATCTGTATAGCTTAAGGTCAAGTCAACAAACATTTTCGAACACCTATCATGACCAAGTATTACATGAAGTACCGGAAATGAGCATAAAAATTACAAAGACAGTCTGTCTTTACAAGGCTCAGGGTAAATTATGGAAGAGAACGGAATGCTCAAAGGTCAGAAATTATAGAAGAAAAAGAAAGGCAGCAAATTGGTTAATACTTTGTGCAACATGCAAGAAGGCAAA
Source organism: Ictidomys tridecemlineatus (assembly GCF_052094955.1). Taxonomy (NCBI): domain Eukaryota; kingdom Metazoa; phylum Chordata; class Mammalia; order Rodentia; family Sciuridae; genus Ictidomys; species Ictidomys tridecemlineatus. The sequence continues at coordinate 63,245,274 of NC_135484.1, read as the reverse complement.
TACGTAGAGCAAAGCAAGAAAGAACCAGTACAACACAACCTCGGTAAATTCAGAGTCTTTTCCACAAGAGTAGGTGTGTATTTCAACAGTGAGGAATTAATGAACAGCATTAGCTAGACAGATGCCTTGTTATGGATGTAAGTGTCCCCTAAAGGTTCCTGTTAATACATACTCAGAGGTAAAATATTCAGATGTAAAATGATTAGAGTATGAGAAGTGCAACCTAATTGGTCCATCCACGTTTGAATGACTAGGCAGTAACTGCAGGGCATGGTTGGAGAAGGTGGGTCAGTGGAAGAGTACCCTCGACGTGTCCCTATCTCCTGCAATTGCTTCTCGCTTTTCTTTCTCTGCTTTCCAACCGGGCCATGAGCTGAGCAGCTTTCCTGCACTGAGCCCTTCCCCCTTGATGTTCTGTCTCACGTTGGTCCAAGACCAATGGAATGGGCCATCTATGGAGTCAGACCTCAAAACTTTAAGCTGCAGATAATCATTTCCTCCTCTAAGATGTTCTCGTCAGGTATTTTGGTCACAGAGACAAAAAAAAAAAAAAGTGACTAACACACAGTTAAAGGTAATTCAAAGCTAAGAAAATGTCAGATCACAGGTGATTTTCATTACCTGTATGCAGAGTGAAGAAACCAGACACTGGATTGCCATGGAGCTAAGAAGCCTTGTCATTTGGGATAAAGGAGGAACAGAACAGAAGATTGACAAGTCAAAGAGAGACAGAAGTGGATGCAGTTCATATGGCAGGACCTTGTGTGTAAGACTCAGGCTAATGAGGACACAGATGAATATTACTCATCCTAGCATTCTATTAGAGAAATACTAAAAATTGAACAAAATTCTGGACCCAAAGCAACTAGATGTATCAACAATTATATAATGTCTTTCTCAATGCTTCATTTTATTCAACAGGCTATATAATTTATATGTGTGTGTATAGACAAATGTGGTAACCTTAAGGATCTCTTTTTATCAAATTCCTTTTACTTCATGAGAAAGTTAGACTAATGAAACCTAAATTCATGATTGTAGTTTCAAAAAAACCACCATATTTTATATTTCTATACTTGAGTTTTTCTTTTCTAATAATATACTACAGTATTGTTTTATTATGAATCCCTGACTTCAGTATTAACTGTTGAACATCTCTAAACAAATAACTGAGCCTTGCAAGCTTCTATATTCTTATATGTTAAAGATGGTTGGAAATATCTGCATCATAAAAAGGTGTGAGTGCCTCAGGCCACCCTGTATAGTTAAAGAAGCCGCCCAAGGCTCTAAAACTTGAAGAAAATCCTAATTTGAAAATCAGCAAGTCTAATACTATCAGATTTTAAAGACTGGCATGAAGGCAGACACAGTCAGCTTAGAAGTCAAATCTACTGCTGGGGCTACTGGGTGAGGTCACTGTTAAGAATACACAGGAAAACAATGATATAGGTCAGTGTGCGGGATGGCACTAGCCCTGTTCTCCAAAGGGAAAATTCAGATTGGCAATTATTTTATTAATTAACTTATCATTTCATATAACTTTTGAGTCACATATTCAAATTAATATGTACAACTGTTTTATAAAGCTATGTAAATACACGCTCGTTTTCAGCTAGTGATGGATAGATATAGACACCTATTATTTTTAATTATCATATTAAATGCTTTAACAGATAATACTAATCAAATGAGTACTTACTCTTTGTCATGCAGTGTTCTAAACACCTGACATTTATTAATTCAGTGCTGAAAACGATCATACAAAGTCAGTAGATGATCATTTTCATGATAAAAAAGATAAGAAAGCTAGATATAGATAAGAAAGCTAGACAAAGTGTGGGTAAGTAATTTATCCAAGGTTGTACAGCAAGTAATTTGCAGCCCCAGAATTTGAATGCATCACTCTATACTCTGTGCTATAAATATTCATTTACCAACTACTATCTTATAAGCATTATACTGTGTATAGGGAAATAAGAGAGATTTGTCCCTGCTTTCATGGACTTTATAAAATAGTGATAATGCAAACAAATGAGTAATTAAAATACAATGTGCTAAGTATTATAATGTAGGAGGTACATAATGCCTTGAGAGCACATAGTAGGAGCACAACTTGGATATTGAGGTGGGGGTGTTAGGTAAGGATTCCTTGAAACAGTAAAAGTGGTTCATCAGGAAAAAGAAAGTTGGAGGTCAGAGGGTGAAGAGGAGTAAGAGAAGGACAATGCCGAAGGGCAAGAGAAAGCATTTGCAGAACAGAGAAATCTGTAAGTATTTCTGAAGTTGAAGAAAGGATGCAAGAGACAGGAGGTGAAATGGGAGATATGGAAAAGAGCCAGATTTGGATTCTATCCTAATACAAAAAGAAGCCATTAAATGGTATTAGAAGAGAGGATGTTTGAAATGCATAAAGGTTATTATGGTATAATCCCAGTAACCCAGGAGGCTGAGGCAGGAGGATAGCAAGTTAGAGACCAGCTTGGGCAAGACCCCATCTCAAGACAAAAAAATAAAAATAGTTGGGGGTATAGCTCAGTAGAACAGCATTCCCTGGTTCAATCCCCAGCTAAGGGGGAAAAAATAAAAATATTATAGCTTCTGTGTAGAGCTTGGATAGTAAGAGGACAAGAATGAAGGCAACAAGCAAGTTGTGTTGAAAAAAAGGCAACAATACTATCCTGGACTAGCATAACAGGGAAAAAATGAGGACAGAGCAAATTTAGAAAATCTTTAGTTAAAAAAAAAATAGATATAGTAAGGAAGAGAAGTGAAAAGAGCTGTCAGGGTTGACTATCAATTCCCTGGTTTGACAATTTTTTTTTTTTTCCAGCAGGGCACAGCAGCCTGACATAGTATTAGAGGATACAAAGAGCTACACTGAACCATGGTCAGGGTTCTGCAGGTGTGTAGGACCCTAGGACAAGTGGTTGGAGTTGCAGCAAGAGAATAATTTAAAAATGGAATACAAAACCTAAGTTCATTAGGAAAAAAGAGAGAGAGACGTTAGAAGGTACAGCGTTCAAGGAACTAGAGGTCTTTATCTGGGCGAAGAAGAGATGTAGCAAGTGAGAAAAGAAAAAGATTATGGTCTCTGGTCAGCCAATAGGGTATTTAAAATATCAAAGTGGCAGTGGTTCCATGGAACATGAGGTCTAAAGGATGACATGATCTTTGATAATGCCAAGAGACTAAACAGTAAATACAGTAGCAATTGACATAGAACAGAGGAAATATCAGTCCTGAAAAGACACCACACTGGCACTGTAACTCAGGACATAACAAATAAAGCTTAATGTAAAAGGTATTTTTTAAAAAAGAAATAAGCAAATTATCGTACTTCTCATTATTTTTTTTCTTACATTAACACCTTGAAGGAAAAAATGAAATTTGAATAACATAAATATGCAAAATCATCAGCATATAGGAGATGATTTTTCTATTTTCAAAAGACTCAAGACTCATATTTAAGTCACAAAAAAACAAATATATTAAGCACAGGAGAAGAACTATAAGAACTATACTTGTTACCCAAATAAATCACAATTTTAAGAAAATAAGTAATCATTTATAATATATTAAAACACTAATAATTTGGATGTGAGATCATGTTTAACTCTTTCTCCTCAATAAGTAGAAGATGTTCAACCTGCAACATTCACAAAAGAAACTATTTACTTCTTTTTTGTTTGTTTGTTTAAAAAGAAAGAAGACTCTGAAAATTGTTCACTGGTGGAATGACCCAAACATCTCTTCTCCATTGATAGTGAATTTTATTTTAATAAATTTATAAACATGCAGCTCATTAAAATCTTCAGTCTCAGCAAAGCCTACGGAATATCAAGATAATTTTAATGCCAAATAGATGACAAAAGAAGGTAAAATGTTTTTCAATTGTATGAGCACAGCTACGGCACTCGGCTTGAAGTTACAGGAAAAGATGTAATATTTTCTCTGCCTGCTTGCTTATCATCCTATTTATCAAAACCCAATTTGAACATATTATTTTAGATCAGGCCAACATAATTTTAGCAGACTTAGGCTTGCTACTGAATAAGGTATATGGTATCTGTATTCTCCATAGAAATAATGAGAAAGAACCTCATCTATATGTATGTATACATATATCATATCCCTCAAATAGAACACAGATTTTTTTTTTTTAAAGATGGCAACAACCCAATGATCTTCCCACTAGTATGGCTAAAATACTAAACCTCTAGATAGTTTCATGTGGACTTGAGCTTGATTGTTTCTTATTTCTGCTTCAGAACCCCATGTTCATGTGCATGTAATTTCCACAGAGGCGGAAATGTGGATGCTGTGGGTCAGTGAGCATTCCTTTCCAGGGTGCTTCTGAGATGAAGCCCCACGATTAACACAGGGCCCTTAATGATGGGCGGGGGACTAAGCATTCCAAGATTGGCCTGGATTCCTGCCAGAAGGGAGAGAAAGGGGTCTTTGTATGTGGACATCTGAAGGGCGGGCATAAACATGTTAGTTGATACTTAACACCCAAACCCAGTGCCAAAACCGTTAGCTCCCCTCAATAGCCTACTCTGGTTTCAACTGTCCACAACAATGGAGCAGCCACCTCAATATACAAAACTTGCTCTTTAAACATCCTCAGAGGAATTCCCAAAATAGCAGCTGTTAGAAGCAAACAGACTCTAATTCATTGACATATGCAGACCTTTTAATGTTTTCTGGAGACAAGATTTTTTTTCTTTTGGTACCTACACGATCTATGCATTTTTAATAATTACCTTGTGGATTATGTGATGCAATTCCTCCAGGCACTTGCAGAAGGAGCCCTGGATTCATAGTCAGATGAAATTGTTAGTTTTTACAGCGAGACGCCCAACTAATTTATGTGGTGAATTTTTTTTTATACATTTTCACCCTGGTTTCCCTTCCCTGCTGTCCTCACCCCCTTTCTTCTTCAGTACATTAAGAGATTCTGATGTGCCCGCAGCAACATGCACCCGGTGGTGGCTGAGTGTAGAGATCCCAGCCAGACTACCCTGCAGAGGCGCCTGGCCATGTGTGCCGCCTCAGCAGAGCTGGCTCCCTTGGAATCCCCTCTGGGACTCCTCTTCCACCAGGGCTCGATCTAATCTCACACCTTCAATAACTTTTGTGGGCTCAGCTTAGTTCCCGGAAGACAGTTATCTATGTTACATAAATTCCATATGGGAGGTAAGCAACCTCCTATCTCTAGAGAACCAATTGGCCAGGCAGGTTGCTGGGGAGGCAGCTCCAGAAACTTCAGCTTATAAGTAGCCATGTGTAGCCAGATAAGAGAATAAAATGGTATGCTTGCAGTTCAAAGGGCTTTCTCTTCTCTTCTCCCTATATTTATTCATGCAAAATAGTAACTCTACATTAAGAAGTCATTGGGAGTTATATATATATATATATGGCAAACCTGTACGTGAAAGATGGTTGACATATTTCCAAATGAACCAGGGTACACCTCTGAAATATTGGTTCTCATCAGGCAGCTCATTTCTAGCTACTACAGGACATTGGCCATGATATGGATGCCTATTTAGGAAGGTAACATCAGCAGTTCTAAGTAGATAATTATTCCTAATGAGAAACTCATTTAATAAGTGCAATTACAAAACCCTACTAAAATTAAAACTATTCAATACATTCATAAAACTAAGTATTTCTAAGAATACATATAGTGATTTTTAAATATCAATCTGATAATATCTTAGATATTAGTAAGCTGTAAACTTTATCACTCTTCCTTTCTAATTTTTAATCAAATGCAATATTTCTGGAGATGTTGCTAAAAAACACTGGCTTTTATGAAGTGATGGTGTGTAGGAGAAGTTTTATTTGAAACAAAATATTCAGAGAAGAATAACAGTGTTATAGTGGAAAATGACACACTTCTGATATAACTAGGAATTCTGGTAAAGGTGAAAGCAGACATTACAAACTTAACAAGCCTTTTGTGTGACCTAATTGCATTAGAATATATTAGTAAGGTTGCATATTGTAGGTTTTATGTTTCATTAGAAAGGTCATCACCGATTTGGGTTGAATCGTTAAAGAAAGGAAACCACATTAGCAGAGTGCTCTTTGAGGGGCTGAAGGGTGAATATGCTTTGCTTCATTAGAATTATCTCACTGTAACTCAATATTCTAATTTTACAGTAGGAAGAGACAATAAGAGAGTTCCAAAGCCCCAGATTCCATGTTCCTCTTATTGTAAACCAGTGGGTAATTGCATCATGACATTGTTTCTCTAAAATATAAACCTAGTACAATAAGAGCAGTCAACCTATTTATTTTTCTGATTATGATCAAAGATATCAGGCCCATGACAAACTAAATCATAAAAGACTTTACCCTACAAATCATGCTATTTTTAACATTTGAACTCTTTTTAAGAAGTCTTAGGCTATTTTAAAACAGCACAATTTTTAATCCCATAATTATTATTGAAACAAAGATATTATAAGGTCTCTATGTATAATCCTTAGATATCTTTATGGATGTAACAAAAACATAAGCCTTACTGATCTTAATTGGTGTTAATTATAATTACCCCAGGAGGAAATTTTAGTTGCTGTTTTTATCACTGATGGCAATGAGAGCAAATATATATGGTGATTCATCCTGGTAAGAATTTTGTTAGAATCTTGAATTTCTATAAAAGAATAATAAACTAGTCAATCATTTAATCTCCAGATTCCCTGAACAGACAGTTGTATTTGACTCTTCTGGGTTACAGAGAACAAAACTATGAAGATTATCTTGTACAGTGTGCTTTATTAGAAGGATTCCCGAGACAGTCAGGACGCAAAAAAGGCTGGTGAAGAAACTCAACATGGCTTACCATGCCACGGTGACACCTAAGGCTCCATAGCAATGTCAGGAGTCTGCTTTCACTTGCCACCACTTCCCTTGACTGCTTCCTCTCTACTCCCTGGCTTCGGCTTATCATCTAACAGAATGCTCCGTGTCTGAGCACTCTTTGGTCTCTACCTCTTTTTATATGTTTTCATGTCAACAATTCTAAGAGCAAAGATGCCACTTCAGTAATCAGTCCTTGATAGCTTGGGCCTAACATAAAGTGCTGAGGGCCATTACCAAGTAGGAATGACGCATCGAAATTTCCTTGCCAAGCGTACCCCATGCTGCTTAGAGGACATTCCATGGAAAAATTGCATGCATGCTTTAATAAAGTGACCTTGCTCAAGGACCAAGGCGGATCCGGGTTTAGAGCTGATCAGGTTTGAGGAAGTAACCGGCTCCTTGAGTTTAAGGCGTTGCCAGTTTAAGACAATGGGTTTTAGGGAAGTTAGAAGTTGAAGATTATTGCTGGGATTAGGGTGTTCCTGCTGCTTGTTCCCGTTGAGTTCTCGTGAGATTAAAATGGGATTTGGAGATAGCCTCGTGGAGTAGGTGAATTGTGCAGGAGACGGCAGAACACGTTTGCCCCTGGACCGGTGTGGAGGCGGTGTGAGAGCGGGAATAAAGAACTGCTGTTTGAACCTTCAAAGCTGTGTGGTGCCTCCTGAATCTGGTGCCAAGCCGAGACATTGGCCTTGGCAATAAAGAACTTTTTAGCACATTATCTCACATGATGACCTAGAAGATGGTCTTGGACTCAGTTACAGATCCCAGGCCCAGCTCTGGCTGTGGCATTAGAAACAAGCTCACAGGAAATGTACCTGCTCATAAAGGGACTGTGGGTAGGAGGTGGGCACTCAAAGTGTGATGAGCACTTACTACCTCAATACACAACACAGAACACCCCAACAGGGAATACAGCCTTGAACTGCCTGTCATCCATGAGAAAACATTTTGAAGGATGTGCTAGCTATCCTTTCCTGTAGAGCTACCAAGGTGAATTTCAAAGGCTCTCATTAGTAACATATTGTCTTGACCCCTTATGGAATTGCTTATACTAGACTGTTTTATAGTCTGCCCTCAGCTTTTATATTAATGAAGAATGAACCCTTATCATTGGAAATCCTTTGTTTCATTGACTATAGGAATATTGTTGAGGGCATCATTCAAGGCTTTCTCATATACACTTCTATGACAGAAATTTCCTTTAGGACTTTGTGCTAAGAAAAGTGGTATGTGCAGAACATAACACTGTTTCCTTGTCTTAAACAATTATCAAATTCTCCATCTTCACTTGGGTACAGTTATTTCAACTATGCCATACTTTGTTTCTGATCTTATCTTTTGTTTCTAATTTCTATTTTCCTTAATCCTATTTTAAAATATTGTCTGTTTTATCATTCTTCTTGTAAATTAATTTAAATCCCTTGAGGAAATGCATACAAAATAATATTTTTAAAAGATATATATGACAAAAATTAAAGATGTTAAGTTTTAATCATTATGTCCTATGAGCTTTTCTAAAACACAAGAATATAATATTTATCTTATCTTACTAAATTTCTGAGGCAGTTTACAAAGGTTCCCAATATCTTTCTGTGTCATTGAACCAAGAATTAAGTTCAGAACTACTACAGAGAAAAACTGGATCAAAAAAGGAGAATCATAAATATCAGAAGCAAATTTATATAGGTAAATAACATAACATTGTCAATCCTTATAACAGTTCAAAGACCAATTTAAATGATCATAATTAGTTCTTAATACAATAAAATTTATAGTCAACACCATTTCTAATGAAGTTTTGCCATGGAAAATATTATATAAAAATAAGAAGCCAAATTAAAACTGACCACATATTGTTGAGCTAAATAGGAAAATAAAAACTAACCAATAAAAAGGAAGAGGGTATATCACCTTTATTAAGTGTTAAACAACAACAACAAAAAAGAAACTTAAAACTACTTCAAAACCCTTTTTTTATCATTATTTCTATAGCTCAGTAAAATAGAGTGAATAAATAATTCCCATTTTTAGTAGAAGTATATATAGTGATAAAAATGTTTATACAGATTCTGCTTCTCCAATGCCCTTGAATGTTCGTTTGTTCATTAATGCACAATGTTCTACTAACCCTAAACACCATCCATCTCACAAAAGCACCTCAGGTAACCAGGCAGTCAGTGTCCAAAACAGTCCAGTCTCAAGAAGTATGTCCCAGACAAATGTGAAAATCCAATAAAAAAAACTTTCTCAGATTGAGTTAAATAGTTATTTTGAGATACCATTCCAAATATGATCTCTTTATAGCTTAACACATTTACAAACACACACACACACAAAAAAAAAAAAAAAAAACAACTCTCCCATTCTTCCTCTAAACAAGGCTAATTTGCTATATCCACTAATCCAGGTGACAGGTTGCCTCACAAAATCAAACAAGAACAATAAATTACAAAGAGATTTTCATTCAAGACAGAAGAATTTTCAAAGTGATAAAGGAGACTCATAAGTTTCATATCTCTCTCTAATGAAGATGAAAATCATGTTAAACACCAAATACACTTGTCTAATTACATCAGGAAATACTGTTCTGTATTTGCTAATGAAATGTGATGCTACTGTATTCACTGAGAGCCAAAACAAAGTGAAGATATAACATTCTAATTACAAAAAGGCAATTGGTAAAATGGTTGTATGCTTTGAACTGTAATAAAAATTAATAAAATTATGTAAATACAAACACAGTCACTGAAAACTTGGCACTCTAATTTTAGAAAAGCCACAGAACCTAATGACTTAAGAAACTTCAAACCATTTTTAACCTCATTCTCTTCACGGAGAAAAGACTAATGAGAAAATGTTTGTCTGAAAGGCTAATATTTGTTTTAATATATTTACTTCATTGCTCTAAGTATGAAAACCACCCCATATCCTTTTGGCAGTTAGGGTAGAATCCTAAATAAATGAATATGTAAGCACAAATTTTCCATCCACAAGCATTTTGCAATCTCCCAGCTAAGTCACCAGCGATGCATTCATAAATGTCTTAATGGCCTCACTGTATAGAATCCTGTTATTATGCAGGAGCCAGAGGACACACAGAACCCCCCTATTCTATGCTTTCCAAGTTATAAGAAAAGAGATGCACCACACATCAGTATGTACACAGAGAACATGATTTGACCTCCATGATCAAATCCATGCTGTAACCAGGTGCCTTGTAATAGGTTATTATCATAGCTGGTACTTAGTGATTCTCCACAGTGGGCTTTGTTCTGTACTAATTTTTCATCCTGAAATCTCTTCATAGCGTTCATGTTGACTCAAGAAATGCAGTGTCTTTAAAATTAACCTTAGGAATATATAGTCTATTAAATTTTCTTATAATTTAAACATGAAACTGATTATTAAAATTCATATAGCCTACCCTACATTTTAATTCTTTAAAATTAATATTTTCATTGGCTATGACAGAGATCAGTGAAACGATAAGCTTTCTAACTTTCAGCACGTAACAATATCCTGGTCAAGAAGTGAGTATGGCTCTAAACCAAATAAGCAATCTTAAAACTCTTCAAATGTTGTGTCTCTGAACCGTCTGAATAAATACCATATTCTTTACTAAGAGTCTTCAATGATAAATGTGCTTATTTGCAATACACTTACTCAAGGAGTTATAAAGGGACCAGAGATAATTTAAAAGGTCCCTACTTGCTTTAGTATGCAGGGGAAAAAAATACTACTTCAAGTCTGAAAATATATAATGGGGAGTATATCTTCCATTTGATTCTGATTACTTTTTGTAATCTACTGGGAGTTAATATAAGAGCACATATCTTCTGTGCTGCTCCAGGGGAAGTCTCCCCTAAGGTAGGTATAAGAATTATATCAACTGCAGAGGATGTGAATTTACGCTGGTGAAATGGCTACAAACACACAATCAAAATTATGTATGTAATTTGGGGAATGAAAATTGGGAAGATTTTTATTTTCAGTCACTTTCAGGATGTGATTATGTCAACAACGAAGGACTTAATCCATAAAAAATATATCATTTATTGTGTTTTTTTACATGGATCTTAAAAAAACACTTCAAATATCTAACACACTGTAACAAAATGGGAGTAGTATTTAAAACACCAGGATTAAACATCTAAATGATAAATATTGCATGGTTCTGTACATCTGTTCTTTGTAGTGTTTTCTGGTATTGCAGCATAGAACAGCATTTCAGCAAACCAATTCAAACATGAGAATCGCTACAGAGCAAAAGCCCTTGTCACTGTTTGTGATTGTCTAATGGTATATGGTCCAATCATAAAGGGCAGCTGACAGGCTGGTGTAAGAAATGAATTTTCTTCTTCCTCCTGACACATCAGGGTAAGGCCCCCTGCTGTAATGCAGAAAATCTTTTATGCAAAAAGAATACACCATCTTTCAGCACATGATTACTATTCAGAAGATTCTGATTAGGTTTTTTAGTGCATTTTTAAAAATATTGATACAAAATTGCACAAAGACCAAACTAGATCTGGGCTTATGCCTTATCTTCCCACTTAGTCATTCTGTGACTTTGAACAAATTGCCTTTTTTCATAATGCCTTCATTTCCCTATCTTTGAAATGGGGATGATAATTATAGAATGTGGTTTCTGTTCTATATAAAATGAGAACTTATGAATACTATTTATTAAGAACTTTCAATCTATGTATAAAAAATGATACTATCCAGATAATGTTGGGCAAACAATGTTATCTTTTCAAACACTTAAAGCAGTGCTTGAAAACAATCATACTAAACATAGCAAATAATCATACTAAAAGCCCTAATCAAATGTAAATCAAACATGTTGTATAAAATGTAACATTTCAAATGTTAAATATCTTAGAATTGTTGCCAAAAAATATGAACACATTCACTCTTCTTAAGTCAAATAGCAAGTCTATTGAGTAAGTCCATAGGAAAACACTGTGCCTAAATGAAAACATTCACATCTGTAGAGTGTACATTTATTTTCTCATTTAATCTGTACAGCCTTTTTTCCCCCAGTGCCTGGTATGGAACCCATGGCCTCACACATGTTAGGCAAGTGCTCTACCAGTAAGCTACACCCCAGCCCTTTCACAGCTTCTCTCTGAAGAACTATTATTCACTCCATTTTACAAATGAGAAAACTGAAGCCTAGGGAAAATTTTAAAAGTGTACCCTGGTTAAAATATTCAGGGACAGGAGGATGGAGTATGTTCATTTTAAGAACTCTGGTAGCCAAGCCAGAGTCAACCACTGCTTGCACTCTTAACCACAAGTTCTGTGCTATTCCATATTTAGTCATTTGGAAAGATAGCCGATATTTATGGGAAAGATGGGAGGGTGGGGGAAAAAAAGAGGGATTTTTGAGCTGGAGAAGAGGTAAGAGATTGGTGCTTAGCCAGGACAGAGGACCTAAGAACTCACCATAAAGCACAATAGGAAAGTGACTGCAATGGGGGAGGAATGTTTTGGCGAGTTGAGGGGCAGGTGGGGAGGGATTGTCAGAGCCAGCAGCAGGGGGTTGTGAGCCTCAGCTAAATTGGTGTGAAAATCAGGGAAGAGTGAGGAAAAGGATTGGGCAGGTGGGCTTCTCCTGGGAGAGCCAAGCACAATTATTCCAATAATAGAGGTGAGGCAGAGGTTGGGAGGCAAGCTGGAGGCACACTAGTCACCTGGGAAAGGGACCTCTGAAGGGAAGAGATACTAATGAATGTGATTTATGTGAGTTCATGTTCATAAGGCTGTATAAATGTAAGTTGTTATTGCTTGAGGAGTCTTACATTCACCAGAAAGAAAGTGTTACATAAGCCAGATTTAGGAATAAGATATTCTGTGCAAATTAACTGAGGCTGCTATTCTGTAGCTAAGAACATCCTACCTCTGGCTTAGTATTCCATTGCCTAGTCTGAGATGGTCAGGGCATGGATTAGTGGTACTTGTGGTGTTAACAGAAGTGGGAAGAGAAGTTTTCAAAGCACACTCAGAGACAAAGATGCTGCTGAAGTTAAAAACCAAAAAGGAGCCCCTTCCTCTGGGGAAGAAATGAGCATCAAGCAAAAATATGTAAAGAAGTCTCTGATTGGAGAAGAATCCCAACAGGAGTGAGACAGGCCTGGATGGAAGAAACATATTCAGGAGGTGTTCATTGCAGGGGCTTACATGTGAGTTTGAGGATGCCTGAGTTGAATAAAAAGTCAAGTTTTATCTTTTTATGCCAGTGTTGCTTGAATTGAGGCCCATGGACATATTTTGAGAAATTTAAGAATTTTTATTGAAGAGGAAACTGTCATACCTTCTGAGTTGATCTAATTCTTTAGAAAGAAATGTGTGCATTCAAGGCCTTTTTATGAAAGGGAATTTTAAAACTGTGAACAAAAGTGTATATAAAAGTTAATATATTTATGAAACTAGATGGGTCTGAGGTCTGTAGAGACTTTGTAAATAAAGCATAGCATTTGGTTAGGTTGGGATGGAGAGGGAAGAGCTGGCTATGAATTTCTGCTTGACCCACTTCACCCTGTGGAGAGCCAATGTGAGAAAGAATTACATGGTTGAAAGGCTCTAGCACCTTCCATGACTAGCAATCAAGAAGACTTTGGTTATTGGTGTGGGGAGGGTACCATAATGTAGAAGCCCTGAAGATAACCTGATATTAGTCAAAAAAAAAAAAAGATTTTTTTTTTACTTAGCACTAGAACTTGGGGTAAAAAAATAAAGAAGCCTGCCACAAGGATTGTGTTCATAAAAAATAATTTGCCCAGGAAGGCAATGATGATCTTCCAATTCTACTTCACTATGTGTGTGTGTGTGTGTGTGTGTGTGTGTATTGGGGATTGAACTCAGGGGCACTTGACCCTGAGCCCCAGCCCTAGCCCTGTTTTACATTTTATTTACAGACAGGGTCTCACTGAGTTGTGTAAAGTATCACCATTACTGAGGCTGGCTTTGAACTCGAAATCCTCCTGTCTCAGCCTCCCAAGCCACTGGGATTACAGGTGTGCGCCACGGCACCTAGCTCACTGCTTTCTTAATGAATGCTTTTTAGTATTCAGATCTCTCAATGTCAGTGATCAGAAGTCAATAAATATACCTCACAACATACTGATAATCACCAGGAGATGGTTAGCTGTTTATGGGCACAGTACTATCTCACAAATAAACATTTCATTAACTTATTATACCTAATATTATATATTATTTAACTTTAGAGAGATCAGGCAGAGATTATAAGAAAACCCTAGAACAAGTCTATGAAATATGAATATATTATTTCCTTAAATCTGATTGGCCCTTAACACTAAATCAGAAACAAAGTAAAATGAAGGATTCCAGAAGCAAAGAATTAAATACATTAGATTAGTCCACTATGTTGAAAATTCGGACTCATTTTCAAGTAACTTCACTAAAACTGGGATAATATCCCTTAGAAAGATCCCATTATTGCATTCATTTAGTGACTAGTCTGTTGTTTGAGTTGATTTTTAAATATTCAGGAAACAAACATTTTAAAACTTTTAAGAAGTCTCTTAAAAGCAATTGCAGAGGACTTGGAAGACCAAACCTATAAAATGTAAATTAAATTAAACCCCAAATTATATTACAACCAAAAAAAAAAACTAGGGTTAAATCTAAGTTCTGTGGAACCTTATGCTTATAAATATTGGGGTCTGTTTTAGTCAGCTTTTTCAAAAGACCCAACCAGAACAATTGTAGAGGAAGAAAATTTTATTTGAGGGCTCACAGTTTCAGAGGTCTTCGTCCATAGAAGGCAGGCTCCATTCTTCTTGGCTTCAGGTGAGGCAACCTCATGGCAGAAAAGTGTGGCAGAGGGAAGCAGCTCCTCACATGGTGATCAGAAAGCAGAAAGAGGGACTCCACGCTCCAAATACAAAATATATACCCCATAGCCACGCCCCCAATGAACCACTTCCTCCAGCCACACCTCACCTGTCTCCAGTTACCAGTTAATCCTATCAGGGATTAATTCACTGATTATGTTAAGACTATGATCCAATCATTTCCCCTCCAAACTGTCTTGTATTGTCTCTCATGTGAACTTTTGCGGGACACCACATCTAAACCATAACAGTGTCCTGTATAAGAAAAAAAATCTAATTATGAATAAAAAGCATATGCAGAATTGAATATTTTCAAATAAAGCTAGTAGGGATTTAGGAAAATATCAGGAATCTTGAAGATTAAGCATCATTAGCTTCACAGTAAATCCACCTCCTGGAAGGAGCTAGAAATTATGATGTTTCTTCATCTTCTGAGTCATACAACACAAGGGCCTGAGATCTTTTCACTAGAATAAATTAAAGGTTATCTTTTCTCATAATTAGGGCAGCAATAAAGAGAGGTTACTTGTCATTAAAATTAATGTATCAAAATGACTCCTATAAGCAGACAAGAACCAGGAGTACAATAATCAGCCAGGAGTTAGGGATAAATCATGGGTAATTCTGTAGTTTAAAAAAAATTTAATGAGCATCATACATTAGAAAATTCCATGGCACTACTTTGTAAATTTAAACATTCAATTGTTCTGCTCCCGTGTGTGTGTGTGTGTGTGTGTGTGTGTGTGTATGAGAGAGAGAGAGAGAGAGAGAGAGAGAGAGAGAGAGAGAGAATGAGAAAATGTGTGTGTGTAGTATAAAATTCTGCACCTAGGTATGACTGAACATTATATATATAATGGCAGATAAAATGTACAAGTGTCTCTTCCAGATAAAGTGTAACAAAATCTAAGAAAACCATATCAAATGAAAGCAAACATAATAAATTTACAAATCTGTAAAATATATACTACATTCTCTGTCACAGAGCATGTAATTAATAAGTGGTAGTTGATGGTGGTCATTCCTGCTGTGGTAATGGCTACTGACACTGCCTAGGTCACCTGCTTGTAGTATTACTGTAATGAAAGACTACAGAAAAACTAAAACACATGGCCCCTGCCCTCAATGAGCTCCAAAGATGACATAACCACCATACCACACAGGGAGATGAAATTGCAGCAAACAGCAAGGAGGCATTGCAAATAAAACTCTTGACCACTTCAAACATGGCACCGTTTACAGATTTTAAGCCAAATAAATGCATAGCAAATGCAAACTACAAATGTCAACCAGAGGTAGGGAACATATTGAACAAAACATCTCTCTAATTTAAACAAAACTCAAACATTGAAAGGATTTATCTTGAAAGAGGGTGAGTGCTTCTACCCCTGGTTGAGTTTCTTAGTTTTACTGATCTGTCATCCAGTCTACTCTCCTGAGAGAGGAGCAGAGGAGCAGGGGTGAGGAATCTGTGTGCACGTGAGTGTGTGTCTGTGTGTACCATGTGTCTGAGTGTGCTGTATGTCCAGTAATACCACAGTCAGGTACATCAAAATTTCAGCTGCTTGTTCTCTTGCTCCTGGTCTCTCTCCATGTGAAGAGTGCCATCTTTAAACTCACTACATAGGAACCACCACTTCCTTGCCTTGAGAGCTTTTCCTAAAGCTTAAGAGTTATTCTCAAGAACCTACAGTCCAAAGAAACTTCCTGATCTAAGGGATATAGCTTCTTCTCTCTTAATTGGTAATTGACAATAATTAAGCAGGTGAAACTCTACCTAACAACATAGCAATGCATTCATTACTCGTATGACTGAGTTGTATAAAAATTACACACACCTAGGCAGAGCAGAGTCTACACAGAAACTCTTCCCCAAAAATAAAACAATTTATCATTGATCATACTATTAACTGTCAAGTGTCATCTTTAGACATTTGCCAACTGGTAATATAAATTGAGACGTATGTGGCACTATGGTAGACACTTTGGTGGAAAAGATGAAATATGCTGATTTTTTTTCTGGCAAGTCCTTTTGCTCTTTCCTAAACATGGCTATCCAATCATTAATAACTATTGAGCTCTTACTTTGCAATAGATGCTATTCTAGGACTTTAGAAACAAAGTAGACAAAAATCCAGTCCATGCAGAGCTTCTTTGCTGGTATGGAAAGACTAAGATAGATAGATAGATAGATAGATAGATAGATAGATAGATAGATAGATAGATAGATAGATAGATAATATAGTAGGCTAGGAAGAATAAATGCTATGGGATAAAACAGAGTAGCAGTTAGGGAGTGGGGAGGATATTTGAGACTAGGATGGTTATGATTTCAAATAGGGCAGTTAGGATAGACCTCATTAAGAGATTAGCATATGATAAAGATCTGAATAAGGTGAGGAGATATTCATGAAGATATCTCAATGGAAATGTCCCAAGGAAAGTAAATAGTGTAAAGCCCTGAAGAGGGAGCATGCATGGTATACTGAAGGATCAAAAAGTGGGCCCTAGTGAGAACAGAGTATGAAAGAGAGCAGCAGAAAAGAATGGCAGAGAAGTAGTGGCTGGCCAAATTTTCCTGGGCTTCATGGACCATTATAAAGATTTCAGATTTTTACAGAGAAGATGGAATCTAGGGGTTGTGCGGAACACTTGGAGGTAGGGAGCAGTCTGAGGGACAAGAGTGGAAGCAAGGAATCCATATAAAAGACTACTGCAGTAGTTGGAAAAAGAACAGGAACTCAAACCATATAGCAACAATCAATGTGATGAGGAGTCAGATTCTGGGTATATTTTGAAAGGTAGATTGAGAAGGATCCAATGAGATATAGGGTGTAAAATAGAGACGATCAAGGATGACATGAAGGCTCTTACCCCAGGCAACTGAAAAGGTGAGTTTACCATAAAGTGAGATGAGGACAGACACCTGCACATATTTGGGGTGAGGGGGCAAGGCTCAGGGCATCTGTAGGACAACCACAAAGAGGGGAGAGGTCATCCGTCATGAGAAAGGAAAGAAAACTGTTCCTTCTAACATCAGCCATACAGCCAGAACTTCATTCTGTGGATTTTCGTGTTTGTCTAACAGTTTTGATGCAAATTCCCTACCTCTCATTTAGCCTTGAAAAGAGAACATTTTTAAAGAAATATAGGTAGGGAGGAACATGCTGTATCTGCAGTTTTTAAAACTTATTAAAGATTCACATGGCTGAAAGAGATCAGAACAGTTTAACCTTTGTAATATTTTCATCCTTATAAAAATGTATAAAAGAAAACTTAGTACCCTGTCTAGAAGGTAATATGTCTCTTTTGATATTATATGGCCACTACAGCTTTAGTTTGATTAGCATGGATTAAGTCCCCATCCTTTTGCTTGTAACTTATTCCTGTCTTTAAACTTAAAGCATGTTTCTTGTAAACAATATATAGTTGGGTTTTGTGGTGGTGGGTATTATTTTCTTATCTAATTTGACAACCACTGCCTTTTGAGATATCAAGACCATTAATATTTAGTGTGTTTAGTACTAGTTGCTTTAAGTCTCTGCCTTGTTATGTGTTTTCTATTTGTCCCATCAGTTGCTCTTTGTTTTCTTCTTCCTTTATTTTCAACTTCCCTAAGTTTGGGTATTTTTTATGATTTTGTCTTATCTCTTTCATTGGCTTATTTGATAAGGCTTTTTGCTCTGTTCTTTCAATCATGGCTTTAGGGGTTGGACTGTAACTTATTACAGTCTACCCTTGAATGACATTAAATGACTTCACATATAGCATAAAACCTGCCAGGCACACCTGTGATCTGAGCGGCTTGGCAGGCTGAGAGAGGAGGATCCTGAGTTCAAAGCCAACCTGGCAATTTAGCAAGGCCCTAAGCAACTCAGTGAGACCCTGTCTCTAAATAAAATATAAAAAGGGGCTGGGGATGTTGTTCAATGTTAAGCACCCCTGAGTTTAATCCCTGGTGCCTCCACACACACACACACAAAAAAAAAAAAAAACTTATGATAGTGTGCTTTTATTTCTCTTTCCCCTGAAACTTTTTCTACTTTCCTTATAGCTCTTACTTCTCTTTATATCATGAATCCCAAAACATATTATTTCTGCCTTAAATGGTTAATTTTTTCTTACAGAGATTTAAATATCTAATTTACTGACATATTTACTTACTCAGTGTCCTTTATTCCTTTCTACAGATCTAGATTTCCACCTGTTATCATTATTTTTCTTCTGCTTGAAAGACGTCCATAAACATTTATTTTATATATATATATATATTATTTTAGTTGTAGATGGACACAATTATTTATTTTTTTATGTGGTGCTGAGGATCAAACCCAGCACTTCATGTATGTTGAGGAAAGTGCTGTACAACTGAACTACGATCCCAGCCCCCCATAAACATTTCTGGTAGTGATGAATTCTTCCAGGTTTTATATGTCCAAAAGTGTCCTATTTCCCCATGGCTTTTAAAAAGCATTTTCACTGGGTGTAGAATTCAGATAAACTGCCAAAATCCACTTATATTTCTTCCTTCCCTGTGCTGTGGCCTCAAAACTCCAAGAACTAAGTTGAGACTCCAAGAACTAAGTTAAGACTTACTTCATTAGATTCTAATCTCTCAGAAATCATGGTTATCCCACTGCCTGCTGTCAAAGACCTGAAAATTGTAATCCCATGTTTTTTACAGCTTAGTAGTGTTTAGGGTGGAAAAATAAACCTGGTCCTTCTCAGTGAGGTTTTTTAAGATATAGAAAAAAATAAGGTAAATTCTATTCAAAATGACCACTCAGAGCTATTTCAATTGATGGTTTGTTAAGGAACGGCCGAGGGAAAAGGAGAGAAATAAAAATTGGAAATCGTGTTGATTTTTCAACTAAGGAAAGCCACTACTCACCTCCTGTTTGGCTAATTAACTGTAGTTGTCCCCAGTGGATTCATTATATTTCTATTGAAAATTGAGTTGAATGTAAACTGAAAAAGGATGGGGAGAGAGAGAGTTTGATTGGATATTAACACTAATTTTCCCATGAAGTAAACATTTTTCTTTAACTGGAAAGTTACAGTGTTTCACAAATCTTTTTAATTTATCCCCAGCAAACAAAGAGTGATCTACACTCACATTAAACACTAGTAATGAAAGATAGTATGCATCTGTTGACTTGATGACAATGTATAATAATTATATTTTTAATGAATAATAAAACAATACTTTTATGCACTTGTCAAGAAGAAAAAAAACACCCAGCTACTAAATGCCTTTTAAATATGACTATATTTTCCCAGAAACATGAGCTTTAATAACAGAGCTTTAAGGGGTGGTACAAAAAATATAATACTAAATTAGAAATAGAAGACTAAATTTATGAAATAACCTTGACAGTAAATAATACTTTTTCAGCAGAGATTCAACCTACATCTCTGTTGTAGAAAAAGGACATCGACTTCATCTCACATAGTCCATCAATCAGCTTTGAAATGCAAATTTTTGAGAGATAACAGAGAGATCACATCACCTGTGGAAAATATCTGATCAGTGCTGTGAAAATTTCAATAAAGGTAGGAGTTTTAATCTACAAAGTTCTTCAAGAATGTCTCTTCAATTAATATATATACATGCACACATGTATTAAATTCAAGAATAACAAAATTTCAAGGGATAATGGAGAGTACAACCCAACAGTATTAATAACTATTGTATTTTAAAATTCTTGTTGATAAATTTCAGCCTCTTTTCTTTTGATGCTCTCTACACAGCAAATGTGGAAAGAGGCATGAAGGACACTCATTGATATAAAATTAAGCTAAAAGATACTTTGGCCTCAATTATCTAGATATTTTGAGCAAATGCCAGATGGTTTCCTCATTCTTCACTTCCTTTGCAAGAAACAAACAGCTTATGTCTTATTTTCAGGGGAAAAAACTTTGCTTCCATTATATCACTGACAATTTCAGAAGTATAAAATGACTTGGAGATGAATCATCATGTCTAAGAGACAAGATATTTGAATAGTTTCCCCTTCAAGATGGACTTCTTGGTGGTTTCAAAACAAAGTTCTGGTACTTTGAATCCCAGGATAGTACACACCAAATGGAACTTTAGTGTCTGTAACTGTTTAACCCAATGACACTTCTTGGGGTGTCTGTACTATTTTTCTCTCCTCTTGTCATCTAGCATGACACTAAGATGCTGATCTTCATTCCACCTTCTTTGTTATGTCCAGGCTCCCTGGACAGGCTGGCACCAAGTCACTTTGTCTGCCCTTCCTCAACCCATTCTTATAGCAGGATTTCTGTGTTAGTGGCAGAAAAAAGGAAGGAAGGAAAAAAGAAAGGAAAAAGTAAGTCCATCAAATAAGAAAAATGTCACAATTAAAATATAGTCAAACTAAATGTTTCATGTTATATAAATTCAATTAGGATGTACCAACTAATTTTTTTTTAAATTCAGCATGTGATGTTAGAGACAAGTAAATCCAGCCAATGCACATGTGGTGGATGTCTATTTGATGGAAGCTCTTATATGCCAAATGATTCTGATGGCAATTACTCTTAAGAGGAAAAAAAAACTAAGTTTTTGAAATTAAAATTATAATTCCACTCTGATATTCTCCTAACTTTAAGAGATCAACAACAAATAATTCCATATATGAGTCCAATTCACTATATCATCTGAGAGGTGTGTTCTGCACCCCTGGGAGGCCCACTAGGATGTCATGCTAACATTGTTATACAGCTGTGGATGTCTGGTTAATAACTCTGAAAAATATGAAATCCAAAATCATCTCTCTCTAAAACCAAACTGTCTTAACTTCCTCTTTAGGAAAATCCTGGTTTTGCCTAACGTTCTGTGACCCACTAGGCTAGAACATAAAGTAGTCTCCTTAACTTTATTAATAAATGTGTTGATGCCACCACTTGGATTCCAAAGAAATGTCCTCTGTCCTTAACCTACCGAGGACTCCAGGATTGATGGAGTCACCTTTATGTTTTGGACACTGTGCTCCACTCAAAAGTAAAATTGAAAAATTAAATTTAAGAATGCTCATCAGCCTGCTTTTTGCAGGTCCAAGTTCTAGACATGCATTATATTGAACATCAAAAGATTAAATCCTTAGGCAACTTCTATTCATGACATGACCCTTTACAAAAGACATTACAAAACTGATCTGTATTGATCACACTTTTGTATTATGAAATAGTTATTAGAATGCTTGTCCATTCTAAAACTTGTGTTACAAATGTAACAGTTACAAGTGTTAGTTTGGGAAAGACTGCCTCCACTAAGGGTCTATTGTATCTCCTTTTCCACATCACCAGTTAGGTAATTTACACCATCTCCCTTTTGCCTTAGATGTTAGAATGCTCACAGACCAATTGGGCCCATAATCCTAACCACTGTACACTACACTTATTGTTTCTTTCCTTCTTAAACTTCTTTTCCTCTTTTAAGAATTCATATTTCATCATAGTCATCCTTTTGTAAGCTGACATAATATGCTTCTAGCAAAACAAAAATACATCCCTGTCCTCACTCAAAGCTTATTATCAATGAATTTTCATACACAGATACTCAGGTTTGTTCCCATTTAGGCACATGTCCCCTTTTCCCACCCCATGTACATAATTTTCTATCATCTTCTTTGCATACAAATATGCTGCAGAATTATCAGTATGAAATAAAATTAATGCTTGACCCCACATGCCCCACAGCTGTGTTCATTTCTCTACTTCTCTTTAATAGTAAAACTTCTTAAAATAATTCACTGTTTCCAATTCTTTCCCATCCATTCCCTCTTGAATCCACTCTTGCTAAATTTCATCCTTGAAATGCCTCTAAGCCAGCACTCTTTAGAGTCACTCCTGATTCTGTGTTGCTGAAGCAATCAATCCTCAGTCTTTAACCCCAAGAGTAGGGTAAGGAAGTCATTCATCTCCGATGTGTATTTTAAGGGAGTGCCAAAAAGGGGGTGACAGAAATTAAGTGTTTTAATGTAATATTTTAAGCAAAAATATCATGATAACATTCAAATTTTTAAATAAAGATAAAACCTAGCCAGGCCAAGACTAGGGTAAGGGAAGCAAGATGAGTCATGTGAGTTTACTGTCATTTCCTGTCTTAATCATGATACTTTGCCAGGTGTATCAATCAGCTTTTCATTCCATTGACCAAATACCAAAGACAACCAACTTAAAGGAGGGAAGATTTGTTTTGGCTCTCATTTTCAGGGGTTTCAGTATATTATCAGCTGACTCCATTGTTTCTGGGCCTGTGATGAGGCAGAACATCATGGTAGAAGGGAACTTGTGGAACAAAGTTGCTCATCACATGGCAGCAAGGAAACAGAGAGAGAGAGAGAGAGGAAGGGGCCAAAAACAACCTACAGTTCCCCATGGGCACATCCACAAGGACCCGCCACCTCCAACTAGCTTACACCTCCTATAGTTTCCACCACCTCCCAATAATCCATGAAACTATGAATAGCAATAGATTAATCCATTTAGGAAATCAGAGCCCTCATTATCCTACAACTTCCCCAAATCTAAACATTGCTGCACTGGGAACCACACCTCCAATACATGAGTCTTTGAGGAACAATTCATATTTAAACTATGATATTAGGAATTCTTTATTAATTTTTAATTTTGCCTGAAGACATTAATCATCTTGATGACTGTCTGTCTTGGTGCCCCCTGTAAGTTTTGCACCCAAGGCAAGGAACTTACTCTGCTCTGTTCATTCCATCTTTCTTGACTCACTCCGAATTTGGCATCCAGGGCACCATGTCTCCTTTCTCTTGCAATCTCATTGTTACTCCTTCTCAGTCACTTTTGTTGGTTCCTCCTCTCCTCCAGCTTCTAACTGCTTAGAGCTCAACTCTATGATGTCCTCATCTATACTCATTCATCCTCTTCATGACCTCACCAGGCTCACAGCTTTAAATATCACATATGTGCTAACAACTCCCAAGTTTTTATCTTCAGCCCAAACTGGTCCCCTGAAATCTTGGCTAGGTATATCCATTTTACATGTAATGTGAAAAAACTCCACTTTCTGTTTTATACCTTAAACTTTCTCCCCCTATAATTTTCTGCTTCTCAATAGAGAGCTATTCCATCCTGCCCAAAACTCAAGCCAACAACTTTGAATTACTAAAAATAAGTTCTTCCCTTTAATACTCTCATTTTATGTATGATCCATCAGCAATTCCTGTTGGCTCTATCTTCAAAATATGTACAGATCCACTTCCCACTACCATTCTAATCCAAATGACTGTCAGTCCTTGCTTAGACTAATTACAGTTTTCTGTAAATGGTCTATGTGCCTCTTTCATTTCCCTATAGTTTCTTTTTTAACAAAGCAGCCAAAGTAATCACTTTTAAATGAAAATTCTGTTATGTCTTAGGTTTTAGGAGCTCCTCATTTCACTCAGGATAAAATCCAGAGCTTATAATGAAGCTTTGCACATAGGTTTTCATATCTGTGAGCCAGGTAGTCGTGCTCGCCTATAATCCTAGCTATTCAAGAAGCTGAGGCAGGTAGGTTGTATGTTCAAGGCCAGTCTCAGCAACTCAGTAAGACCCTGTCTCAAAATAAAAACTAAAAAACATTGGGGATGTAGCTTAGTAGGTTCAATTCCCTTTTGTTTTAGTTAGCTTATTCACTGCTGTGACTGAAAGATCTGACCAGAACAATTGGAGAGGAAGAAGAGTTTATTTGGAGACTCACAGTTTCCAAAATCTCAGTCTAGGGACGGCAGGCTCCATTTCTCAGGGCTGAAGGTAAAGGAGAATATCACGGCAAAAGAATGTAGTTGAGGGAAGCAGCTCACGTGATAATCAGGCAGCACACAGAGAGACTCCATTCACCAGATACAAAATATATACCCCAAAGTGATGCCCCAATGCCCACCTCCTCCAGCCACATCCTACTCACCTTCAGTTACCACTCGATTAATCCCTATCAGGGTTAAGACTCTCACAACCCAATACTTTTTCCTCTGAACCTTCTTATGTTGTTTCACATGTGAATTTTTGGAGGACATCTCACATCCAAATCATAACATCTTTACTGAAGGAAAAAAAAGTACCTGTGGATGGATGGATGGATGATGGAGGCATTCACACTAAATCATTCACATTTCTGTTTCTCAGGCTGCATGAGTAGAAAAGTTGATAGAATTTATTGTGCAAACCTGAACAAACCACTTAAATACTGCACCCTCTTCTTGTAAGCTTTTATTGTAAAATCATCTTAATTTGTTTTCAAAAAATAAATTGAAATTAACACAGTGATCAGGAAGCTTCCAAACCCCTTTTTGTTTTGACTACATTCCTGACCTCTTGTGCATACAGGCCACTTAGGGTGGCTAAAAATAAAGTCCTTTTACTCTGTTGTCACCTGCTTCCTATAGCTGTAAGTCCCATCTATTCCTATAGAGAATCATCTCTGAGCTTGATTTCCATGAACTATTTTTTTCTCTGACTCTCCTCTATCATTTTCTTTATTCTTCATAGAGAATTGCTTACTTTTGTCCAGCTAGCAACCATTTTACCCTTCCTCCTTACCAGGTGTAGCTCCAATTAAATTTGGGTGTCCGTTCTGCCCGCATGACTCAAGGCAAATCCTGATTAAGAATCCAATTAGGATAATGCTGCTTCCTTTCCTAGCAACTGCATATCACTCCACTCCAATCTATGGGAATGGTCTGCTGGGGACTTTCAGAAAAGTTAACCTTTCAATAAAGAGACAGATGTAATGAAAGATTCTTCTGCTATTGGACATTGTGCTATCTGCATGTTACACCTGGGAACCTAGAAGCCATTTTTATAACCCTGAGGGAAGTTATCCAGGGACAAATCTAGAAATAGCTAAGAAAAAAATGATGGCAAAAAAACTGGGTTCTTAATTAATCAATGAGCTAATAAATTAATATTACAGTTACCCTTTCTCAGGATTTCTTGATATATGGGACAACAGGACTTTTTTACTGTTTGTACAGTGGGTTTGGAATAGAGAGTCATTATTTGAATCTTCCCTGATACAGATGGCCATACACAGTAACATCACTGTATAAGATTTTAAGGAGACGGAAATGTTAACTGCCTTGATTTTATCATTACATGCTGTATTCAAGTATCAAATTATCACACTGTACACAGTAAATGCAAATGATTAAAATTACAAGAGCCCAGTTGCATACACAATTTGCATATAAGATAAGCTCCATATTACATATATAAACTTGTATCTAGAATACCCCTTTCCACCTCCGTGAACTGTTTCCTCTAAATTAAATGCCCAGAGCAGGGCATCTCATGTTGAGTTACCCATGTTAATTTCATGCAGGGCCCAGTCTCTTTGAGATCCCAGAAAAAGAAAGACACCTGCTTCCTCAGTGTGGCCCAGAAAGAAACTGGTTTTACATTTATAAACCCATGGATTGAAGTAACTAAAGTTTTATTGTGCATAATGACCAAAAACAGAATCATTCTTATTATTATAAAATGAGATCTAAGGGAGAAAATTTGTCTTGAACTTTGTAAGACCTTTACACTCAGTTCAATAGAACCGAGACAGAATCTCACAAAAATGAAACAGCTACAAGACATTTAAAAGAACCCCCACAGAAATGCATAATTTGAATCATTGTGATAGATTTTTTTAAGTTTCAGACATTCTGAAATCTCTGAATCAAAAGCTGTTGGGTGGGATGTTCTATAGATAATGGTTAAATTTCATGAGTTTTTAGTATTGTTCAAGTTTTCTAAATTTTTTGTTGATGTTTTTCCTGGTTTTTCCATCCATTATTGAAGCCAATATATTGAATTCCAATTATTATTATTGAATTATCTTTTTCTGCCTTCAATTTGTCAGCTTTTGTTTCATTTATTTTAGTTGCTGATGTTAGTTTCATATACCTATAATTTTTAATAATTTCTCAATGGATTAACACATATGCCATTAAAGAACATCTTTATCTCTAAAAAAAATCATTATAACAAAACTACTGAATGCTTCAATGGAACTCTGTAAATGTTCATTCTCTCATGAAGTATTTGCTTCACTAAGGATTATTTTTTCTTTATAAAATTCACTTTCAAAGTTGAATCTCTGCATAGAATCCCTTGTTCTCTCTGAGTTGCTGATGAAGTCAGCTAAAATTGTAAAATTCTGCTTTATTTCCTCCCTTTTTGGTCGGCTCTAGCTTCAGCTCCAGTATGGTTTTGGCAGAAATGGTTTTTTTTTTTCCTAGAGTTTTGCTAAAAATCCTCACTCCGGAAACCTCCAGATTGACATTGCAGAGGTTCTACTTGTTTATCTTTTCAATTTGACATGCCATACACAACCTCACTGATATATAAAACATCAGTACAAAATGTAGAAAACTTATTTTGCTTTTTGCCTCCATATGCTTTTTTTATGATGAACTGAGTTGTTTTTCCACAGGCAATGGTTTTCCTAAAGTAAAACTATAAAAAATAAAAGCTAAAATAAAATAATTTAAACAGAAATTTTGCATTGAGATTCTTACAGTTTCCTGTATAAAAAAAAATAGAGGATATTATAAAGTCTCTAGAAAAGTTAAAAAAAAAAGTCTAATTAGAAAGGCACTTTTGAGAAAGCCTGAGGTATGTCCAATTTACATGGCATCATATATTTCAAGATTTAATCATTATGGATCACATTATCAAAGAGGCCTCCACCCTGAATTCCAGAATTATACTTACTATTATTGTATTTCATGTTAATGATAAATAAACATACATTGCCCAATTGTGTTAAATGGATATTTTGAGAGACATAAGAAACAATGAAAAAACAGCCTCTGCAGAATTTCCTTTTATTACAGATATGTAATTTAGTAAATATTTTGAGAATATGGACACAGCAAGGTTTTTGTTTGTTTGTTTTTAAAGAGAGAGTGAGAGAGAAAGGGAGACAGACAGAGAGAGAATTTTAACATTTATTTATTTTTTCTTAGTTCTCGGCGGACACAACATCTTCGTTTGTATGTGGTGCTGAGGATAAAACCCGGGCTGCACGCATGCCAGGCGAGCGCGCTACCGCTTGAGCCACATCCCCAGCCCAGGTTTTTTTTTTCTTATCTGACTTTTTGGTGTTATAATTTTTCACTTGCAAATATTCATCTGAGTGGTTTGCAATATTAGAAAATTAAAAAAAAAACATTGTGAATTCCCTTCTAAGATAATGAAAATAAATAGTCCCATTTCTGACTTTTGCCCTCAGTTGGGAGGCATAGTATATTGGTTTAGATTAGACAAATCTGACAGATCTAAATTTGTACGGTGGCTCTATCACCTACCTATCCATGATGTTGGGCAAATCCATTAACATTCGAGACAGATTCTTCATCTATAAAATGTATAGAAGAATCATCACTCCCCACACTCACTTCCATAATAGGACTTTTCACGCTGAATTATGATCATCTGGTTACTTGTCCATTTCTTCCATGACATTACGAGTTTCTTGGGGAAAAAAAAAAAAAGAGCAGTGGTTCTCAATCTTGGCTGAACACTATAATCACCTGCGGAGCTCTTCAAGCTCCCAATGCCCAAGTTGCACTCAAACCACATAACTGATTATCTCTGGGGGTCATCTTAGATGTCTTTTTTAAGGTTCCCAGGCAATTCGAACATGAGTCAAGGTGGTGAACTCCTCTAGAGGCTTAGTGCAGTACCTGGCACACAGGAAGCATGTTAAATAGAAAGCAAGAGTAAACTCAGTCAGCAAATGAGTGAAAGCTATCACAGACCACATTGTAATACTTACATCTTCACCCACCAGGCTGAGAGCTCATAGGCTGTGAGAGCCACAGTCATATTTACTTTCATCTCCATCTCCTCACACAATGTCACCGTCCTTCACATTCCTTCATATATATTATGATCTCAGAATTCTGTTGAGATAGAATAACATGAAAAAAGAAAAAAAGAGGGGATTTTGTTGTTAATTAAAGATTTTCTTTAAGTAGATGAACACTATAAGTCTAGAATTTGTTCATAAGAGTTAAGCTCACCACCCAAAGAGTACAAGTATCACAGCTCAGACACCAATGTTAACAACGCCTTGTTTACTGAATGATCATATCTTATAAAACTGTTTGGAATGGCCTGTAATGCTGCCTCCTGTTGCAGTGAACACTTGTTCTTATGTTCCTGCTGCAGTGTGAAGTAGAAAAGGGTTTTTTTTGCTCCCCTTCCCTAAATAATGCTGGAACATTTCTGAACTCTACAAGACAAAATCAAAGTCTCATTTCTTAGGGTGAAATATGTATTGGGTTTATTCTTTAACTTTTTAAAATTTATTCCTTAACTCTTTCTCAAACATAACAGTTTAAAAGTATGTGTTTATTTATTTCCCTATTATTTATTTACATGTCAGTAAATTTATACCCATTAAAGTTTTGATGGAATTACTTTGACATGTAAAAGGAATTTCTCACTGGAAATTCTCTATATGATCTAGTAATAACTGGTAAGAAGGCAAAAGAAAAATAAATATGTATATATTAAAAAGCCAAATGTAAAATCAGCCAAGTATTTGAATGACAATGACTTCACGGGGAACTATGTCTATATGATAAATTGATATATTTTCTGTATAGAGCCACTGTTTCCATCTACTGAAATTTTTACATCCTATTATGCAATAATACCATTGTACAGATGCTTAAGATGACAAGACCAATGACCCCACTGGACTTAATTTACCTAGGTTACTTATGGACAGACTTTACTGGTAAGCTATAGATAGAGCCAAAGTTCTTTCTGATAAGTGTATACTGAGAACTGAATATGTGCCTTGCATAGAACCTGCTTTTGTACATAACAAAAAATACAAAACACACACACACACATACACACACACACACATACACACAGAGAAAGGCAATAATGACTTTGCATAGTAGAGACAGAATGTAAAAAAATGGCAACTCAAGCTGAAACCATGCGAAGTGACCTTAGTAACCAATAAGAAATTTTCACTGGTGGATTCTATCAAACATTTAAAGAACAATTAACAGCAACACTTCTCAAACTCTTCCAAAAAATAAAAGAGGAGGAAATTCTGCCTACATGGTACCAATGTTATCCTGATACCAAAGCCAGAAAAAAAACATCATAAGAAAAAGAAAACTACAAACCAATATCTCTTGTAAATACAGGTGTAAAAATCCTCAATGAAATATTGGTAAACCAAATCCAGCAACATTTTTTTAAAAAGTATATTCCATAACCAAGTGGGATTTATCTAAGAAATACAAAATTCATTCAATATTGAAAACCAATGTATCATATTAATAAAATAAAGGAAGTAACACTATATAATTAGCATATATAGATATAGAAACATCACATTTGACAAAATCAATTTCATGATAAGAAAAAACACTGAACAAAACCAAAAAAAAAAAGGAACTTTCTCAATTCTCAATCAGATAAAGGACATCTATGAAGATACCCACAAATGACTTTATTTGTACTGGCAAAAACTGAAATCTTTCCTCCAAGATCAGGAAGTATCAAGGATATCCATCCTCAATGTTCTATTAAACATTGTACTGGAATACTACCCAAAGGAATTAGATAAGAAAAGGAATTAAAGGCATCCACGTTGAAAAGGAAGAAGTAAAATTATTTCTGTTTGCAGATAATATGATCTTATATGTAAAAGCTTGTAAGAAATATCCCAAAATAAAAGAAAAACAGCTATAAAGCCAACAAATGAGTTCAGCAAAATTACAGGACATAAGAATTATACAACACAAATATGTATCAGTTGCATTTCTATATACCAGCAATGAATAATCTGAAAATGAAATTACAAAGACAATTTCATTTACAATAGCATCAAAAGAAACAAAATATTCAGGAATAATATTAATTAAAATTCAAGACTACTTCACTGACAATTATAAAACATTGCTAAAATAAATTAAAGAAGACCTAAATCAATGAAAAGATAGCTTGTGTTCATGGATTAGAATACTCTTCAAATTGATCTATAGAGTCAATGCAATTCCTATAAGCCAAAAATATAGTAAGGGCTCATATTTTCCAATCTTAAAACATACAGTACAAAGCTACAGTAATCAAGTCAATGTGGCACTGGCACATATAGACCAACAGAGAGAACTAAGAATCCAGCCAAGTCCATTAGTAGCTGAGAATTAAAGTCTGTCTGCCAATGGCACCCGAAATGGCTGAGGCAATAAGTCACTCTTTGAAGAGGAATTTGGACAGGAATTTGGACATGCCTACCATATTGATGGATGTGATTACATTAAGAATAAAGACTTCTGTTCAATGAAGGATACCTTGGACAATGTTAATAGGCAGGAAGATAAAGGGTGAAGATATCATCAGTGTTTATAACTGATAATTACTAATATCTAGAATGTAGAAAATTCTTGTAACAATCTCAACCCCCAAAAATGAACAACAAATATAAATAGGTAATGTGCAAAAAAGAAAATTCCAAAAATTGTAAAAGCATATGAAAGGATGCTCAAATATCATCAGAAAAAAAGAATAAAGTAAAATAACAGCTATACACCTCCACACCTATTAGATTAGTAGAAATCAAAATCAGAAAGGTAGAAAATAAGTTGGCAAGGGTGTGGGGATATACAAGTATCCATAAAGAAACATACTGTAAGTTGGTCATTGCAGCATTATTTGTACTAGCAAAGGTTAGAAGCTGAAAGTCCATAACTGGGAAAGTGAAAAAGTAAAATATGGTGGATGCACATCCTAGAGAACCATGGAGCAATCAGAAGCCACATAATAGATGTAAACAAAAAATAGATGGGTAGTAAAGACATAATGTTGAATGAAAAGATCTTTAAAAATAGGATAATATTAAGTGTGGCATATATACACAATGGAATATTACTCAGCAATAAAAGAGAATAAAATCATGGCATTTGCAGGTAAATGGATGAAGTTAGAGAAGATAATGCTAAGTAAAGTTAGCCAATCCCAAGAAAACAAATGCCAAATGTTTTCTCTAATGTAAGGAAGCTGATTCATAGTGGAATAGGGAGCAGAAGCATGAGAGGAATAGATGAATTCTAGATAAGGTAGAGGAGATGCAGGGGAAGGGAGGGGGCATGGAGTTATTAATGATGGTGGAATGTGATGATCATTATTATCCAAAGTACAGGTATGAAGACATGAATTGGTCTGAATATACTTTGTATACAACCAGAAATATGAAAAATTGTGCTCTATATGTGTAATAACAATTGTAATACATTCCATTGTCATATATATAAAATAGGATGATATTAAGGTAGGATGTCCTCCCTGATTCACACTATTGTATAATAGTGGATGAAAACTGAGAATATGACAGAATATTACTACCCTGACTATAAAGCAAAGGTAAAGAGATTTGTTTTTACTTTAATTAAGGTCCCTTATCAGTTGTCTTTAATCATAGAGAAACCATCCTGAGAGGTTTTGACCAAAGAATCAGGAACAGACACCTCAAACATTATAACTACAATCAAGAGTGTCCCTGAAAGACAATAGTCAAGGGAAATATTTCTTGAGGGAAGAAATTAAAGGAGTACATTCAATTTCCCTCTTTGTCAAGATTAAATATGGCCAGAGATATAGGTCTACATTGATTTATGGGCAGTAGCTAACAGTTTGGGTTGATGGTTAAAGATAAGATTAGAATATCGATGGCAAGAAAGATAATGGGAGATGTTTGTGGAGGGACTCCACATGGAACATGAAAACATCTGCTCACCAAAAGGCATCTACTGCGTATGAGTCTCTGAATACTCATGTAAAAAAAGATGACCATTTGTATGATGCCAGGCAGCATCTTCCCTAGCCAATCAGGTGCTTGCTGAATGAATTCACAAAGTAGATATGACAGCAGGGATGAGAGTTGTGCATTTGTTCAACAAACATGGACTTCTCATCTAGGCTGATCCTGAACTGCATTGCAATATGCATAAACTGCCACCAAAAGAGAGCAGGGCTAAGCCCTCAAGAGGCATCATTCCCTGAGGGGTGCCAATTAACTACTTTTCTGTATGTTTATTACATCAGACTTTTCCTTTCATTGAATACAGTAACAATTTGTCCTGACCACAGAATAATGTTATGCATTCTACAAATTATTTTTCCTTCTCTCTCTCTCTCTCTCTCTTTCTCTCTCTCTCTCTCTTCTCTCTCTCTCTCTCTCTCTCTCTCTCTCTCTCTCTCTCTATCTCTTTCGGTGCTTCTACCAGCACCATCATCATGTTTTATAGAAAACCTAATTCATTATATTCCGTGTGACATTGTTTAATTTCACACAATAATGCATTTGACTAAAAAACTTAACACAACAGAAGAAGTGCAATAATGAAATAATATCCTTGGAATTCACCCCCCCCCCATCACTTGGCTATACCTGGCCTGACAAGATGTGTAATGATCTATAGAGAGTCACTGCTATTCCAATTAAGAATATCCTAAAAATCAGGTTCTGTGGCCCAGGTTTATAATCCCAGCAATTTAGGAGACTAAGGCAGAAGGATTACAAGTTGAAGGCTAGCTTCAGCAAATTAGTGAGGCTCTAAGCAACTTAGTGAGATTCTGTCTCAAAATTTAAAAATGAAATAAAATAAAAAGGTCTGGGGATATATCTCAATAATAAAGCACCCTGGGTTTGATCCCTGTACCCCTCATCCCAAGAAAAACATCCTAAAGGCTGAGGGTCTATCTCAGTGATACAGTACTTGCCTAGAATGTGCAAACCCTGGATTAAACCCCCAGCACTACAAAATAAAACCATTTCCTCAAAGTTTGGGGCTATGTCTTATAAAATACCATCATATGCTTTGAATCAGTGACCAATATATGATACTGTTTCTTCCATGGTCAAGAATACAAGAGTCTAGGAATCAATGTCACTATCCTATCTGGTTAACACACTGGCAAAAATTTAACTTTCCATCTCCCACAACTTTAAGCTCTGCTGATTTAGAGGTTTTCATTGAATGCTTCCACAAGTAGACATAACAAATGTTCCATTGGTCTGAAAGTTGAGAGGGCCACCTGTCAATTTGGGGCCTCTGAGCCCAAAGGAAAAGAGATCACTTTAATTACTAGGTGATAGATAATGGTTAACAATAAGAACTTGGATGCTGCTGCACAATGCAGGCAGTGAACACCCAGAGATACATTGGGGTGCATTTTAAAGCTTCTATTTCTAAGAGTAAAAAGTAATCAAAACTACAGTTATCACAAAATGACTGAACCACTGAAGAAGTAAAAACCACTGAAGAAGTAAAAACATTGAGGAAGTATAAACCTTTGGCCAGGTAAAGAACTAACTGAAGTGATAGCTAAAAGCCAAAGAAATATGAAACAGGTAGTAGAAAAAAGTTACAAATATCAATTATACCCTTGTGACCAGTTCTAAAAAAAAAAAAAAAAACATTGAGAGCATCAGCTTCGCATATTTTCTTCTTGCTTATTATGTATATTTCCATTTTTTTCTATTGTTTTATATAAGGACTGTTGATGGTAGTATAATTGACAATTCAGTCTTTAGGTAACTGAAATAGAGGATAAGTTAATTGCCTGTATGTGGAAAAAGTACTTGTTGGCAAAGTTGAGTCTTCTTTGGCAGGAAGGAAGAAGTAGAGGGCAAAGAAGTCTTCTAAAAGATAGTGGTATCCAGAGCTGGGGATATAGCTTGGTTGGTAGAATGCTTGCCTCACATGCACAGGGCCTGGGTTCAATCTCCAGCACCACACACACACCAAAAAAAAGATAGTTGCATCTTACTAAACAGAAACATAAAGTCATTATTGTACAAAGGTGCTGATAGGGTAGAAGCATATTATTAAGGTATTGTCCTTCAAGTCAATTCTTCCCTTCTAGATCTTGCTTTGTAAACCAGGCCTGGCACTCTTTAAAATCACTTCATCAGCTGGACCCTTATTAAATGCTATCAAAAAAGGGTTGTAGAGTGAGTCTGGAAGGCAGAGAAAAAGCAGAAAGGACTTGTTCCTTTTTGTTTGCCCACCCTTCCTGTCAATGTTCCGAGCAATGGTGCTTCACCCTGGCAGCAGTAGTGTGTTTCAACCTCCTACTCTTTTTGGCACTCCCAGCAGCAACCTTATCGTGCCCTGCCTCCATCAGAAGCATTATGAACAAGCTGCCAATGTCTCCTGAAGTTTGAGTCTCCCATTCCTCTTACCTCAAGCTACCTCTACTAGTTAAGTAGCACTCCCTCTTCAGAGGGCTGAGTCCTAGTTCCCAGAGACCCTTCCTCCTAACTTTAAAGTACTAAAAAAATTGATTTCCTATATTTGTTCCCCAGCCCTACTGTTTGCTACATTATCTCCATTTTTCATCAGTCTTTGCCTTTTGCTTACCTTAAACACTGTATTAAATCACCTAGTATGGTTTCTTTTTTGCCTAATGGAACTTGACTGATACATACATGATGGAGAGCTGCATGATAAGCAGAAACACAGGTTAGTCATACATATAACAATACAGAAATCATAAAGAATAATCCATACAGAGTACTGAGTGAAAAACAAGAAGTCAAATGGCATATTCAACATAATATCAATTTTATCAATCAGTGAATCCATCCTATGATGGGATTAACTGAGTGTTGGCTGAAGGGAGATAGGGTGTGGCTGAAGGAGGTGGGTC
This sequence comes from Ictidomys tridecemlineatus, assembly GCF_052094955.1. Taxonomy (NCBI): domain Eukaryota; kingdom Metazoa; phylum Chordata; class Mammalia; order Rodentia; family Sciuridae; genus Ictidomys; species Ictidomys tridecemlineatus. The sequence continues at coordinate 63,209,833 of NC_135484.1, read as the reverse complement.
ATTGGGGATATGCCTTTGGGGTATGTATCTTGAAAGTGGAGTCTTTTTCTGCTTACTGATCAATACAGAGCCACTTCCCTCTGCCACATTCTTTCACCATGTTGTTCTGCTTTACCTCCAGCCCGGAGGAAGGAAGCAAGCCAACTGTGAACTTGGACCTCTGAAACCATGAGCCCTCAAATAAACTTTTTTTTCTCTGCAATTGTTCTGGTCAAGTCTTTTAGTCATGGCAGCGAAAAAGCTGACAGAAACAAACACATTGGTCAATGATGAGTGGTTCTCCCTGACTAGGGTCAGTTCTACTGAGATTATTACTAGAAGAGCTAGAGTGATTCTTCAATACAATATCAAATTCATTAAAACTTTTCTAATTCTGCACAATCACTAATAACACACACACAATAGCACTGTTTTTACATCGGATATGTCATGTCTGAGTAGCTCACAGAGGTAGAGCTGGTCTTAAAAGCGAGGACAAAGAAGGTGACTCATGGCCATGTGGCTATATTTTAAGAATGCTTCAAATTTCTGCTTCCTAAAATATCTTTTCCATCTGCTAACTACAGTCCTAAAATTCCAATTACACTACTGAGATTTATTGTTTGGGACCTTAACATGGACCCTCCAAGCTTATTTGGAAAAATAGGCAAATGTCTTTTATCACTTATCAACTTTTAACACCTTACTATTAATTACCTTATCTGATTTGTGATGAGAATGTGGAAGGCAACAGTGAGGAGTTCCTCAGAAGGAAGTGTCCAAATGGCTAGAAATGTCACAAAAGGCAGACCTGGAACTTATGTGTTAGAGAAAAATTACAAAAGGGGTGACCAGTGATAGAATATTCCAAACATACCTACCTGATTCACAATTTCTCTTGGTAAGAACACTACCAACGATACCACTTTACTACATCTTCCAAGGGCATCCTGTGAGAAGATGTTTGAGAATCTAGTCCTTTCTGCCAACAAGACAAGTTCCATATTGGAGAGTTGGTTGGAGAATGACATTTTTCCCAATATACAAGGAGAGGGGACATTGACTAAAGATGGTCACTGAGAAGACTGTCAGTTTCTAAGAATTAACTTGAAGTATTTTCACCTTCTAATGTCTAATAGTTAAGCAAAGAAGTTCATAGGACCCTTAATCTTTCTTAATAACATGAAAGTGCCAGTGCCTAAAAGTCACTTTTCCCCCAGTTAATGCAGTAAGAACAGAGAACAATACCTTAAAGCTAGCTTCCCAGTATCTGAAGCAAGATATTGGTTTTCCTTACAGGCACTAGTTTTGAACTCATTATAATTAAGTTTTTTATTTCAACAGTCCTATTTCTCAAAAAGGAATTACAACAATATACAACTATAAAAATCCTCCCAAAAGGTTAGTGAGTAGATGGAAGGAGAAAGAAGGAAGGAAAGAAGGAAGGAAGGAAGGAAGGAAGGAAGGAAGGAAGGAAGGAAGGAAGGGAGGGAGGGAGGGAGGGAGGGAGGGAGGGAAGCCAATTAAGGGAAATGGGATGAGGGTGAAAGTGGTTTAAGAAGAAGAAATGAAAAAGTAAAGAGAACTTTTTATTATGTGTAATTTATTATTGCTTGACCTTTGCTTACAATGATTATGTATTCACAAATTCTTTTAATGATTTAGACATCAGTAAAAATTTGTACTTGATTCTATTAAAACACATTTGCTCTCACATTGGGATTACATTCAAGGAAGGGAGACAGGATCATCTCTGTGGCCTAGTTAAGTGGTAACCAACACAGAGAAAAAGTGTATCCTATAAATGTCTGCACTGCCTGAATTAAGCTTAGGAATAATGCTCAAATGATATAAAACCAAGCTGAATAAAAATGCAAAATATGCCAATTCTTTGGTACATACACTTTTTTCTTCCCGAAAAGAATGAACTACTGCTGTTCTTGAAAGTGTCATAAAGATACAGGTCGGTTATGCTGCTCCCCTGGATGGGTTTCCGTTGGTAATAAATGATTTTCTGAGAGGTTTGAGTTAAAGCTCTTATGTAAATAGAGAGAGGCTTACATAATGCTCTTTAAACTAGAACTTTGAAGACAATCTGCAGTAGGCATACGAAATCTGTCTGTGCTGCAAATGGCATCTGAAAACTGACAGGAAACCATCCAAGATGCGGTTTAAGAAAACAGAAAGAATAAACACGGTTCAAGCTTCTGATCAATCATTTAAGCAAACTTCAACCACTACCAGAGAATACGTAGGAGGTGTGTCTCGGGGCTTATAATAATGCTACTAGCCACAGTATATATTTTCAGGGGCGCTCACGAGTATTATTCATTGTAAATTTCTATGTAAATTCTACAGGGACTGGGGCAACGCCTTCCCCGCCCAAGAGTCAGATGGTGCGGGTTCCCTTGCTGTGAGTTTCGACAGTGCATCATCTCACGGAAGATGCTAAACAAGCATTGATTTTCCAATTTCCAACAGGAGTAACCAGTTTGAGGAAAGGCATGCTCTCGGGGAGGGGAGGAAGCGTCTGTGTGAAGGAGAAACACTTCAAACTGCCGGCTCTGCGGAGAAGGAGATATGGAGCTGTGGGGAGCCAAGCAGCGGCTTCTCTGCTCTAGGAAAGAGGCTGTAAAGTTCGTGCCACAACATCTGCGACGTTTTGAGCCTTCTTAGGAGAGATTTCTTATTGTTGGAGAAGGCAGGACAGATTATCTTGTATTTGTATTCTTTCCAACCTCACCTCCATTACTCCGATCCTTACTCCCCCAGCTCGGAAGTCCGTGCGTAAAAAGAGTGGAGTGAGGGCAGGGAGGGAGAGCGCCGGCAGCGATACGGCCGTGGTCAGTTCAGCCCCCCACCCCCACCCCACCCCTGGCCCACGCGGGACTCGGGGCAGGCACCCTACCAGTCTCCCCAGCCCCGCCCCACCTCCCAGCCCCACAATGCCGGGGCTCCAGTCTCACCAGGAACTGAGGTGAAAACTTTCCAGTTCCAGATATGGGATGGGCCAACCTTTAGGTGCATTCTAACCCTAGGTTTGGATTCCATAGGGGGCTGGGAGTTCGCTAAGTAACCGCCCAGTCAAAGTGCGTTTGGCAGTGAGCTGGGGCCTCGTGGCACTAGGGCTTGCGGTGAACCGGCAGCAGCCAGAGCCTACCGGGCCCTAAACCTGCCAGAGAGCCAGCCCTGCCTCAGCCCTCCTCCACTCTCTCCACCGAAGCCCTCCCTTGCGCTGTGGACTGCCCCGCCGAATTCCGAGTTGCAGGCAGAGCCCCCTCCTCTTCTGCATCTGCTAACTCTCCTACCTCTCCCCTTCCCCCGCCACGTAAGTCACTATTTACCACCGCGTAGACCAGCTCTCACGCACGCCTGCCCTTTTCTCCAGAAGCCTGAAAGTGGCTGAATGGAAACACTGACACGTGAAAACTCTATTCTCAACGACTTAGAATAGGCCTCCTTGAGGTTTTAATCTTGGTTCCCTCGTCCCGCCCAGTGATCGTGGCAGCGGTCCGAAAGGTCCCGGTATTCTTTACTGTTCCTAGGAAAGGTGATGCGAGGAGAAATGAGGGAGGGGCACTGCGAACGTGAGAGGTCCGAGGCCACACAGTGTATCAAGAAGGAAACTCCAAATCCTAAAGGAATTTAAGTCCTCGTGCATTGTTTCCAAACCAAATCCACATGGCAGTTTTCTTCTGAATCCTGGAACTACCAAGCCACGACTTAGAAACAGAAAGAAAGGACGCGCCACTATGGACCATCTGCCGTGGCGGGGAGGGTACTTCTCCCCGCCTAATTCTGCCCTTTTCTCTGCTGCCTCCTCATCAGCAACAGGTTTTCAAATGCGGAAAACGTCTCCTCCCTCCAACTTGACCGACTGTCTACACAGTGGCCCAGGTTAGCCACGTGTTCAAGCCATACAGGGTTAAGCAGAGGCCGAGTTAGCCACGCCAGAGTGGGTGCCTATGGTCAGTATAGTGTGAGGTGTAGAAATGTTAGGGCACCGCTAGGGAGATGGCCGACAAACTTATAAAACTCTTCAAAAAGAAAGAGTGCTGTTTGGGGTTTTGGTTGTCCTCAGCCTCTTAAGAAAACTGGGTTTTGGGTTTTGTTTTTTTCTTCTTCTTCATCTGCTCTAAACACAGCATTTTGGATCAAGTTGCGACCTTGCACTTGAAACTTAGACATTTCTACTATAAAGAGATACGTGGTGCATTTTGGCTGGACTTTCAGGACTCTTGCTGCTTAAATTTCCCCGGGCCTGAGGCACTATCCAGTGGCCCAGGCTTGTTTGGGGGCAGCTGCTAAGGGTTCCCTTAATGCTCCTGGTCTGCCTGAGGACCCCGGGGTCAAGTTCCTAGCTCTCCAACTATAGTATCAGTGCAAGGTAGAGAATGAGCTTAATTCTCTATAATATGACCTCCAATCTTGATGGCAGCCAAAGAAGTGGGAATGGTGACTAGACATCTCCAAACCCTGACCTCAGATAAGGAAAATCCTCAAGTCCTGCCTGTCAGCACTTGGCATTATATTCCTGAAACCTAGAAATGAAAATAGAAATTGTTTGATGTATGAGGAGACGTTATCTAATTAGGGCGTAAGAAATTTAATCTTTCCAGCATGCAGGTCATATAATTAATGTTAATTTAACGCTCAAATTCTCAGTCATTAATTTTTATTCTCTTAAATGCAGTTTGGCAGGGCCCCTGATCCATGGCAATGGATTTTACTGGATGTGAGAGCACTCTCAGCCTTAGGAGTGACTCACTGCAAGCCTTCCTATCCCAATAACAAGATCACATCATGTATGCATTATTAAGCCACATAATTGAACGGTCGATAGTTTGCATATCAGACTATTAAAATAATGTGTTTTGCTTTTCTCTGAACACGTATTGTTCAAGTCTCTGCGAATATGTGGTGATTCTGATAATTATCATCAAATTACTGCAAATGTTCTCTTCATTAACATGATTTCTTTCAAGCATTTTTGAAAGTGTGAATATCATTGTAAATTAAGGAACTTCGTACAAAGTTTTGTGAACTTTTTTTTTTTAAAGAAACTTGTCATTGGAAAGGAAAGGATATATCATAAATAGAGGAAGTGGAGAAATGCTTTTGACTGTGCCTTTCAAATGGCTTCCTCGGGTCAAATGAAAGTTTTTCTGTCCCATTTTTCATGAAGTTTGTAGGCAAGAAAAGGAAAGAAACTGGGAGAGAAGGAGGGCATGAGAGAGGAGAGAGAGGGGGGGGAGGGAGGAGAAATGCTAGCTTTAAAAGTAACAGGGAAGTAAGAATTTTTTAAGGTTCCTACTGTCTGCCTCCTTTTTGGTGTAAATAGCTCCACAAATAAAATCTTATTTTCCTGACCTAGAGTAAATTATATTTTTGCTTTTTAAAAGCACCAGCACAAAATTTTCTGACGCTAATGGTTCACAATTAACTAAATACTGTTGTTTCCCCTTTGCTGTTATGAGCTATACTGTTAGAGAAATTATAGGCTCTAAAAAGCCGTCTTGTAAACTTTCCTTAACACTCTGTTTCCGAAGTTGAAGAGCAAGGCATTTTTTAAAAAAAAACTTGCAAAATAAGAGTCTCTCTTAAATGTAAGAAATTTGCATCTACACTACTTTTGAGCAAAGTTTTCCTTTGAGTGATTTTAAAACTCTCATAACGGGGCATTCCAAAGCCAGGGACTGTTGTTCCTTCCTGTTCACTGTCAATGCTGCGTTCGTCCCTCTCCTCAGAGGACGCTTTCAACGCAGAATCGCTGCCATCAGCCCTGGAAGAGAGGGGTTTCAACAGTGGGGAAAAGTCCTAGGAGTTTGGAACGTCGTCTGACGTTTCAAAAAAAAAAAAATAGGACAGCAAAAGAGTGGCCAAGAGGAGACAGAGATGCACACACACACACACACACACACACACACACAGAGAGAGAGAGAGAGAGAGAGAGAGAGAGAGAGAGAGAGAGAGAGAGAGAGAGAAGACTGCTGTATCTGGTGGATTTCTCCGGCACCAGCAGTAACCTGCTTGGCTGTTCCCTGCTGGGCGGGACACCCCCTTACTCCGTGCCGGGGGGTCCTCCGGGCGCCTCTCCTAGAGCCCGCAGTCAGCTCTCAGAGAAGGAGTGCCAGGCCCCCGGCGGCACTTTTATTTTGGCTGAGAGGAGGGAGCGTTGCTCCCAGGCCCAGGGGAAGCGAACTGAGCCCTTCTGTTTGGATTTCCCTCCTCGCTATAGCAACCAGCAGCATCCGGACAAAAATGCGCCCTCCCTGGACAATGGCCCGGCCTCCCGCTTCTGGCCCTCCCCCGGATAGCAGCCAGGACCTGCCTGGGCGCTCTGCTGCACGGACCCCCCTTCTGATTACTCTCCTAGCAGTCCCTCTGGAGGTCAGGCCAGGGCTCCTGCACTCTGAAGCCCCTTTCTCCCTCTCCTCGCCCATGCAGGCCAAGGCCGCGACACAGAATCTGCCCGCCGAGCCCTGGGGCTCAGGTGGAGTTTTTCCGCGGGATTGTGAGGGTGGTTGGATGGCTCTGAGCAGCACAAATTCAAGCATTTTTCAAATACGTGTGTGTGTTTGTGTGTATGTGTGTATGTGTGTGTGTGTGTGTGTGTATTAGAATAATGCATAAAGCAGACTTCACCTTCCCTCCCTCACACGCCCCCGCCCTCGCGCGCGCGCACACACACACGTAAATATAAACACCCCAGACCGCAGTCCTAGGCGTGATCTCTGACTTTCTTTCAGTCTCCCAAGGTTAATTAAGTTCCCTTCTAGGAACTGAGCTCAGCGCCTATTCATTATTCTCTCTCTTTGACCTAGGGCGTTAATATGATCAGGCCTGTGACTCTGACTGTCCTGTTTTCCTATTTTGCATTTAATGCTGGAACCCGGCTGCCCTAGATTACCATCAAAAACTCTCAGAAAAACACGAGAGGAGCGACGGAGTCTTCTCCGACCTGTCTAAGGCTTCCTTTTTCTGGGTCTTTTTTCCGGCAATGTCAGCCTCGACATTCCCAGGTCCCACATTCTGGAAACCAGTCTTTTAAAATGTTCTCATCCTTAACTTTATTATCACGAGGGGTGCCAGAATGACAGAGCTGGAACTCACAGACTTAGTCTGAGGTCCTGGCCCACAGTTACTACCGCTGTGGTTAACTGCTCTCAAGAAAATGTCTCTCTAGTGCCTCACCCCTCCCCCGCAGGCTGTGGTCCTCTGGACTCTACAGACGCAATTAAGTGTACTTGTACACTTTAAAAGGGACTTGTACTCATGCTCCGTGCAGCCAGAACCGAAGTGAAACTTCAACCAAAATCAGTGTTTGCCCCAGCGATAGAGACCAAGTCCCAGCCCTTGAAAATAGCTTCAGTGAAATAGCTGAGCACATCCTCTTCTGACCCCCCCCCCTGCCCCAGCCCCCACAGCCGCCGCTGCACCTTGTGCCGGTGAGCAGGTGTGTGCTGGTGCCCCCCTTTCCACTTCTCCGATTGTACCAAAGGATGAAAGAGGCAAGAGGCTGAAGGAGGAGCTTCAACTCAGTACATCACCAAATATATTAGAACTAAGGTTTTTATTGAAATCACTTTAATTTATCAAACAGTAGTCATCCCCTCCTGGTGGCCATCCATCCACCTGCTTTAAGATGAGAAGGGAAAACACACCCATTTGGATTCCATTGTTAAGGAAATCATTTAACTGTTAGTCCTTTGAAAATGAAATTCCAGGAAGGTGAGCTAGGAGCCACAAATCACCTCCTGTTCTTTTTCTGAGAATTCAACACAAACACGTTGTATTAACTCCTTTAAGTAGTATCTATCTTATGCACTGCTGGAGTGTGTCCTTTATGCTTTCTCCTTCCAAAGGCCTCACTTCCCCACTCAAATTTTAGCAGGCTTCCTTTGATAAATTACTCAAAGTAATCACTGAAACAGCTAGACTGCCTCAGTGACAATGTGGTGTTTAAAGTCTTCAAACCATGCCTTTCTATAAAATATTCACTTTCAGACTACAAAGGGCAGATCATTTGTAATGATGAGATCCATAGTTTGAAGAAAAAGGGGAAGAGATTAATTTCCATGAATTCAAATAATTTCATTTCAAATACTACCGAACTTAGAATATTATATTTCACTGATTTACACAGTCATGAAGATAAAATAGAATTGTTTGTATGTGAGGCATGGACAGAGTTGCCAAGTGTGGAAAGTAAGGGAGTTTTAACTTTCAGAAAACTTACCCTTCTTCAAGACCTTTTATGAACTGAGGCCAGATGTGTATTTAGAAACTTGCAAACTGTAGGTATAGACAGAAATATATAAATCTAAATGAGAGGATTTTTTTTATTCAGGAGAAAATATACTGCTGTGTCATTAAAGGTTACTTTCTGTGTTTTTATGTATTTTAGGTAACCTTTATTGTGTGTCTTTCCCAAGAACTGGCAACTTGGAAGTGCATGTTTCTCTGCTTCTTATAAATGCATTCCCCAAGGCTGCAGTTCTTCAAGCTTTAAGGCGGTTTTCATTAAAGCAGCCAGCTGCCTCTTTGTGTGGATTGGCTGCTTAAAGCTATAGCCTTGAAGTCGGAGCCTCAGTTTTGACATTCTGTGGACCCTTAGTAAAGAAGTTCCATTCATATGATGTCTAGGGGTGCAAGGGGTGGTTATCCATGAAATCAAACAGCTGCTCAGGCTAGCAGGAGAGCAGAAAACATAGGAATGAATGAATGCAGGCAAGGGTGAGAGAGAAGGAAGAGGAACACTCAAACAAACCTCCCCCAAGGTAGATACATTAAAAGAGAAACATCAAGGAGTAATTTTACTTAAGTTTTAACTAGTTGTTAACTCTACTCCTCCAATGGCCACCTCCAAAATATTTTTTCTTTGTTTTGTGTTGTTTTCTGGTTTCCCTTATCCTGGGATTACATAAATGAGAATGAAGATCTATCAAGTGAATTGCCATCTCCCCTTTCTTTTAGTAACTGTTTCCAGTTCAATGTATGGGAGTGATTACTAACTAACTGGTAACTCCTGGTATACAGAAATACCTTAAATGATATTTTATATATGACATGGGTATGTTTACCAAAGGGACAAGTTAGCAAATTAGAGTTCGACTTACAGTGCATGGGCTGATCCTATAACTGATATCTTGAAGATTTTAGGGAACTTGGCCAAGGTGCTGATTGCTAGAAAGATCCAAACCTGGGGACACTATATCAAGGAGTATAAAAGTGTGAGAGATGAATATTGGCATCTTTTCCGTGTTGGCTGTTTCTCTTACATGCAGCGCACCCCAATAGGAGAGAGCCGGCACCACTTCTTCACACTAGTTCAGCCCAAGATAATGATCTTGCTCCAGACCTTGAAGAAGATCCTGGTCTGGTGCCAAAGCCAGAATCTCTGCACCGGGTGCCTCCAAGACTGTCTTGTGGAAAGGGCTTTGGGGACCCCACAGTAGATGCCTAAGGCAGAGAGGCCCGTAGGAATTGCCTGTTCAGCCATTGTCCTAACGAGTGATCTCGAGGAGCTGTGCTGGAGTGAGGGAGATATCAAGACACCTTGTCAGTTCAAAGCCTTTTATGGTTGTTTGAAATCCTCTCCACGTCAACGTAAGCAGCCTCTGTATTTGAACAGCTGCTTTGAACAGTGAAAAGGAATGAGCTGAATCAAAACCTGGAGGTGTCTGCCTGAGACACCTTCACCTTGCTTTTATGGGGGCGGAGATAGGCAGGCATTCGCGCCGGCTCTGCCCTGAACCGGGTCAAACCAAGGGACTGCGCCCCTGACTGTGTGTGGGGGGGGGAAGTGTGGAGAATCCCCCGTCTGGAACTAAAGCCTAGGTTCCGTGATCTCCAGTGAGGAGACCTTGCGGGGAATGGGACAGGGAAGCCCAAGCTGCTCAGGAGCCGGCATTCGCGCCAACCGGGCCCCCAGCTACCGGCAGGGAGCAGGCGGTGGCTCTGGGAGGGGTGGGAGGAGGTAGAACTCAAGAGTGGTGTTGCGCGCCTAGCTTGCCTGCCCAACGATTAGCCCTACTGCGGGGGAGGGGGACGCACAGTCTGAGGCCCCGGGTAGGGCACGGCTTTGTATACTCTCGGGATTTATAGAGCATATTAAGTCCGATGGAACTATCTCGGCTCGCCCTGTTGGGAACGTTTCAGCTCTTTCGCACGCCAGCGGAATGAGGCGGGGCTGGGGGGTGGAGTGGAGACCTGGGACGTCAAAGTGGGAAGGATCTCCGAGCATTAATCGCCAGTGATGTCCCATCGCAGACAGGAAGTTTTGATGTACACGTGCTGCCTGTTCTTACCTCCCCCCACCGCACACACAGTAGCGCCTTTAGCCCGAGGTGGGAGATGAGGGTACAGAGGGAGACCAGAGGAGGGACTTTTAAATTGCTCAAATCCAGGCACCCTCAGTTCCCTCGGAAATGCATCTGGAAACTTATTCTCTCTAATGCATCAGGCTGCTAAGGGGCAGGTCCTTCCAGAAATGTGAAATTAAATCCAGAGAAAAACGGACGCCTGTCTTTAAAGGGGGAGCGGTGAATCGGGGTGCGAGGTGCTTAGTAACCGGAGGCAGCCTTCCCCGGCAGCTGGATTCTTCCCTAGGTAGAAGCTCGGAGCTCCCCGGGAGAAAAGGAAAGAAAGGCGCCGGGGCGTGAAGGGAACACTGCTGGCGAGAGGCCTGCGAGTTTCCCAAGGGCAGGGTAAAGCCATGTACCCAGCGCAGGGGACACAGGGCTGAAGCGTTAAGGAGGTTGCCTCGCCCTCCCCAGCAATCCGGGCTGCTTTCCGTACCAGAGCCGCCTGCACCGCCCGCTGAGTCTGCACGCTGCGAGGCTTCGACTTTTTCTTTTTCTTTTCTTTTCTTTTTTTCTTTTTTCCTGGCCAGGCCAAGTTACTGGATCCCTAGCAGCTCCCAGGCGAGCGGTTAGAGTGGCTGGGCGATTGCGCTGGGAGTCACCGCTCCACATTGTATATCGCAGCCGCGGGTGCGCGCGCGTGGCGGGAGTGTAGGTCAGTCCCGCCGCTGCCTTCGGGCTCGCCCCTCCCCTAACCATTTCTCTCTCTCCTCACACACACCCTCATAAACACAGGACACGTGGAAATTCTCAGCCAAAGCGCCTTGCCCGGGCGGGTGCTCAACGTGGTGATTTATAAACAGCTCAGCCACTCCCCAAAGAGCACCGCTCCTCGTTAGTCATGATGAATTTTCTGGTCTGCTCTATTCTGCTGTCTAGATTAAGATGCTCGGAGGCCCCAAAATGCTCCCTTTGAGCGTTAATTTGGCTTCTCTCACAAGCCTACCGTCGCTGACAGAGCCTGCCAGCTAGCACCACAACGCGGGGACCAGGGATGAGAGGTGCGGAAGCTATTCCTGTTCCCTGGAGTCTTTCCCTTCCGGGCAATAACTTTTACTTCGCTTTGGTACTAGTACCGGTGCTGTACTACCGACACTTCCTGGCGGTCCGCTGCTTCAGCCTGAATCCGCCCCTAGATCCCTGATATCAGGTTCTCAGGCTCGAAAACTGGCAGCAGACACCTGCTCCTGCGGGCTAAGAAACAGAAGGCGTGACACGCTCGCTCGCGCTCTGCAGAGCGGCGCCCCGGGTGCACTGTCCCGTGGTCTGGTTCTGGAGTTCACGGCTGCCTGCTGAGCTGGAAGCTTGACTGACCAACGTCCTAGAGCTTAGATTAACCCCACCCCCTGGCGCCCGCAAAAGTTATTGATGAGAAAGGTTTCCCTGGCATCAACTCATTTACTTTCACCTTTTTCTTCCCTTTTGAAGTGACTTAACGGAAAAGTTGCGCCAATAAACGCAAAGAACACGGGGTGGGGGTGGGGGGAGCTCATACATCTCCATCAGCACCGCTTCCCAGAGCTTCTCTTGAATATTCACCAAACCAAGTGCACCCCTCGCCAGCACTTCTGCAGCCTCGCACAAGTCGAAGGGCTACCCACACAAGCTCCTAGTCTCCTAAACCAAAAACTGTGCGCGCGCCCGAGTGTGAATCTGACAGACTTTTAGAGTTTTGTTTTCAGTTCAGACCGCTGTACTGTTAGAGCAGCCAACTCTGCGCCTTGAGAGGAGTGGCTCACAAGCCGCGGCATAGGCTGAGCTTGCCTCTCGCTGAGTCTTTTCGGTGAAGGACTTGAGAGGCAGCCGGGCCTGGAATCAAGAGCCTGTGCTAGCTAGCGGGGTGGAGATGAAGGAGGGAACCTTCATTCCAGTCAAAAGTGTCCGTACAGTCAGGAGCAAAAGGCACCTGTGCACTGAAATTCTAACTACGAGAGGAAGGGGTCTTCAACTAGGGGACAATTCTGGCTCCTGGCTCTAGGTTTAAGCGACGCTGGTGTGTGTGTATCCCTAGGTGAATGAAAATCGAACTCCCGCTGGCTCGATGCGACCCAGCCTTTCTTTTTCTCCATCGCTCCCCCCACTCCTTCAAAAGCCCTATTGGAAAGAAAAAGTGGACCCCCCCCCCCCGCCACACACCCTATCCAAGTCTTCCAAGTGGCTGTGGTCGATAAGAGAGCCTGAACCACCCCCCTGCCCGGCTTCTCAGCCTGGGAGACAGATGGGGGGCGGGTCCCATCCGAGAGGGGGCGGAGGAGGCCGGGGAAGGGGAAGAAGAGGGGGGCAAGAACTGAGAGAATCTGAATCGCCGGGCTAGGGGGGACTAGGAGGAGGGCTAGGAAGACTCGGAGCCTGGGGGAGGAGAGGGGGCAGCTTTGCGCCAATCAGTGGCGCCGGCCTGGGAGGTTGCTAGCGGTATCCACGTAAATCAAAGGGCGCGGAGCCAATGGGAGGGGGCGGAGGGGGCGGGGCCCAGGCGCGTGCCGCTGCGAGCCGGCGCTGCCAAGAGAGCGGGAGAGAGCTGGAGAGAGCAGGGAGAGGGGGGAGCGCGGAGCGAGTCAGAGTGAGCCAGAGCGAGAAGGAGGGAGAGGAGAAAGAGAGCGAGGGCGGGCGGGCGGGAGGCGACGGCGGCGGCAGCAGCAGCAGTAATAGCAGGAGCAGCAACAGAAGGCGTCGGAGCGGGCGTCGGAGCTGCCCGGTAGGGGAGAGAGAGAGAGGAAAGAGAAAGAGGGCGAGGAGGAGAGGGAGCCAGAGGCGAAAAAGTAACTGTCAAATGCGCGGCTCCTTTAACCGGAGCGCTCAGTCCGGCTCCGAGAGTCATGGCGACCGCAGCGTCTAACCACTACAGCCTGCTCACCTCCAGCGCCTCCATCGTGCACGCCGAGCCGCCCGGCGGCATGCAGCAAGGCGCGGGGGGCTACCGCGAGGCGCAGAGCCTGGTGCAGGGCGACTACGGCGCGCTGCAGAGCAACGGGCACCCACTCAGCCACGCTCACCAGTGGATCACCGCGCTGTCCCACGGCGGTGGCGGCGGCGGCGGGGGCGGCGGCGGCGGGGGCGGGGGCGGCGGCGGGGGCGGCAGCGACGGCTCCCCTTGGTCCACCAGCCCCCTGGGCCAGCCGGACATCAAGCCCTCAGTGGTGGTGCAGCAGGGCGGCCGCGGCGACGAGCTGCACGGGCCAGGCGCCCTGCAGCAGCAGCACCAGCAGCAGCAACAGCAGCAGCAACAGCAACAGCAGCAACAGCAGCAGCAGCAGCAGCAGCAACGGCCGCCGCATCTGGTGCACCACGCTGCCAACCACCACCCCGGGCCTGGGGCATGGAGGAGCGCGGCGGCTGCAGCGCACCTCCCACCCTCCATGGGAGCGTCCAACGGTGGCTTGCTCTACTCACAGCCCAGCTTCACCGTGAACGGCATGCTGGGCGCCGGCGGGCAGCCGACAGGGCTGCACCACCACGGCCTGCGGGACGCGCACGACGAGCCACATCATACCGACCACCACCCGCACCCTCACTCTCACCCACACCAGCAGCCACCGCCGCCGCCGCCCCCACAGGGCCCGCCAGGCCACCCAGGCGCGCACCACGACCCGCACTCGGACGAGGACACGCCGACCTCGGACGACCTGGAGCAGTTCGCCAAGCAGTTCAAACAGAGGCGTATCAAACTGGGATTTACCCAAGCAGACGTGGGGCTGGCGCTGGGCACCCTGTACGGCAACGTGTTCTCGCAGACCACCATCTGCAGGTTTGAGGCCCTGCAGCTGAGCTTCAAGAACATGTGCAAGCTGAAGCCTTTGTTGAACAAGTGGTTGGAAGAGGCAGACTCATCCTCGGGCAGCCCCACAAGCATAGACAAGATCGCAGCGCAGGGGCGCAAGCGGAAAAAGCGGACCTCCATCGAGGTGAGCGTCAAGGGGGCTCTGGAGAGCCATTTCCTCAAATGCCCCAAGCCCTCGGCCCAGGAGATCACCTCCCTCGCGGACAGCTTACAGCTGGAGAAGGAGGTGGTGAGAGTTTGGTTTTGTAACAGGAGACAGAAAGAGAAAAGGATGACCCCTCCCGGAGGGACTCTGCCGGGCGCCGAGGATGTGTACGGGGGGAGTAGGGACACGCCACCACACCACGGGGTGCAGACGCCCGTCCAGTGAACTCGAGCGGGGGGGAGGGGCAGAGCGCGGGGCTCCCCTCCCCTTCGGCCCACGGTCCTTTCCGGACCCCTGTTCCCTCTCTAACTTCTGATTGTTCTTTTTATTTTTAATTATTATTTCCCCGTCCCTTAAAAAGAAAAAAAATAAGGAAAAAGGAAAGCAACTAAGACACTGGACTATCCTATAAACGGTAGCAGGTGTAATGATGTGTTTTGACCTTTACAGGCGAGTACCCAGGCAATGAAGTAGAGTGTCTCCTAGAGAGAGTGAGAAGAGTGAGTGTTTGTGTGCGTGAAAGACAGAAAGAAAGAGAAGTGGCAAGCACTGAGATAAATACCTGGCAAAACTAAATAAATTACCAAAAAGTAAAAGAAACCCACCAAACCGTGATAAACACAAAACTGCAGCTCCCTCATGCTCATGCTTGGAGTTGGGACATGCTGCTGTGTTTATTTAATGTGGATTCCCATCAGGAAAGAGGAAAAAAATCACACATTCTTTGATATAGGCAAAATTTAACCATAAATTTGCACTGCAAGAAAACTGAAGTTTACGTGAACAAATTCATAAACATATTTTTTCTTTTAATCCCCACGGTTAATTTTGGAATTGCCGTTTTGGTTTTGTTTTGTTTTGCTTTGCTTACTCAGTAGAGAGAATTGAAGCCAGTTCTTGGCCGCTCTCCATTTCTAGTTCTTGTATTGCCCCTTCTTACTGTTTGTGAAGTTTGATTACCTTCATATCCCCTTTGCATTGATGTAACATTTATTTGTCCTTTTACCAAAGGAAAATGATTGGATTCATACAAAAAAAAAAAAAAAACTAATTGCCTGCTTTGGGGAAATGTGTATGGTCTACACACTTTATTCAAGGCAAGACTCTAGTTTAGAATATAAAAATAAGAGTCAAGCATTGGTTCTCTTATCACCCACAAAGTAAACTTCATTTTCAGGCAGTGTTTCTGGGGGAGGTTATACAGGGGAGAAAAAGAAAAAATCAATAGTGAGTGACTGATTGCTTCATTTTATCAGGCGGGCCCATTGTGAAAGAACTCAAAGGAAACGTGGAGGTTAAATATATTTCCAGAGTTGTCCAACAGAAAGAAAGTGGCACTTTGAAGAGAGCTAAGTGAATATATATCTTCAGATACCCTCATATAGTTCTCTGCTTTTAGTTTTAATAACTTAATTATGAGAAATTATTTGTGCTGACTGCAGCAACTAAACTTTGTTCCTTAAATTGTCTTTTTTTTAAAAGCATAAATAACATAACCCAGGAACTCAATGGTGTATGCACATACCGTGTTTCTTAGCACACAAATACCCATATGCATACATAGACCATAGACTGGATTTGTCCTCACTAGTTCATTTGTTTATTAGTCATATTTAGGGGTCCCAGATCTTCTTTCCCTCTAACTTATTACAGAAAATACCAATTTCACTTGGACAGCTCCTCCCTTCAATAAGGAAGCCAAATGAAGTGAAAATAAAATGCCATTTTCAATCCTTCCTCTCTCCCCTTTGTTAATAGTTTTAAGTGCATTTTTTTTTTTACCTTCTCTTGATGGAAAACAGTTAACTCCCAACACAAAAAACTCTACTGGAAAGTGTAGGTGAAAACAAACAAACAAACTTGTAACTGTATTGAAAATAAATACCATTAAACTGTGATCAGTTAAATTTTTAAACATAAAAATCAGCACAAAAGGGCGCTAAAAGGGAAGACACTTTTTATTAACCTTAAAAGTTTGGGGCTTTTTTTCCTGGTTAGGTAGTAGATAAATGTTTATTTTAAAAAGTTGAATTTTCACTACATAAAACTATGGTTCAGCATCAGATTAGTATTGCACTCAGTAGTTAAGGTTTTAGAAAATATGCTTTATGCAGTATTGTCTTTCCAAACACCTGTGATTGTTTCATTTTCAATGTTTTTGCAAGATAAATGGTGACTTATAATGGGCATATTTATTTGCCTGTATTTCATTTCCCCCAATGAATGTCACAAGTAGATGGGCACCGGAGCTGCTTCGGGTACATCACTCTGCTTGTTCCTGAGGTGTGGGGACTGGCCTTCAGTGAAGCAATCCAGAGCAGGGCAGAGAGCTAATGGTAAAGGGAGGAAATGAATTTTCAGATACTTATTACCAAGTAGGTAAGGTCAGAAGGTGGAGTTCAGGGGATGTTTCTACAGTTCCTCTAGCTCTCATAGGTTTACTAAGATGAAAGTTACCACTGAACCTTACCACAATGTATATATGTTTAATATCTGTCTTTTGAAATGCAGAAATAGTTTAAATGTTTCTTTGTCTATTTTTCTTTTTTTTAATGCTACCCAGGGAAGTATTTTCATATCATTTTTAAGTGGCCTGCCTCAATGTATATTTATTTCTTTTGAAGCAAAAAGGTTCTGGAAACTGTTTTTCTGTAGCTTTAAATGAGTAGGTGAGCAAAATCTATATGGGATGTAATTTTTTTTGTTCAGTCTCTTTAAAAATACTTTGTTTTGGTACATTTGGTTGTGCTTGTGGGGAAAATAAAAGCGCAGAGATCCTTATATATTTATGTTAAAGTAATATTTTATTATTACATAAAACAGAAATGCACAATACCTTCATAGTTTGTTCTAATTATTGAAATATCTTTATTTTATTTTTAAAGATAGTGCCAAGTTTTAAGGGGAAAAAAAAAACCTTTAGACCTTATACTGACTGAGTTGTGTGTAAAACACCTCCCTTCCTTTATACTTCATGAAGTTTTGGAATAAATTTTATGCATATACTGCCAGGTTTCATGTTTATAACTTTCAGAAGCTTTTTTTTTTTAAATGAAGACTACTGTTCTGATTTACTTTTCTTTGCAAAACTATCATCAGTTCCAAACCTTTCAGTCACTATGCCTGTAGCATTAAATTGAAATGGTCACTGGATTTGAGCTTCAATTTGTTTGCCATTTCATGGTCTGACAAAGAGATGTTTGCCCTGTAAATATATGCAGATATTACTGCATTTTCTTTCCAGGTTAGATATACCTTATCCAATTGGGCTGTTGAGGGAACATCAACTGAACTACATAATTCGGGATGTGCAGAAAAGCAGGACTTAGAAGATTATTCCTCTTAATAACTAACAAATATCTTTCAACAAAGAATAACTTGGACAATATGCTATGTGCGTGTTTACCAAATGATTAGAAGTAGATTATATATATTATTAATGTTAGGTTTACAGGAAAAGATAGATTTTGCAGTGGTCTATACTATAGTGTCTGTTTCTTATCAGGCAAACAAACGGGCTCTAAAATAAGAAGCAGGGGGCATGTATGGGAGAAATTAAGCCATAATGCTAACAGATTCTTTCAGTCTTAGAACACTATCATTTAAAAAAAAATCAGTTTTAAGCTTAGTGAGAATTCCAAGCAGACTTGAGTTAGTTTACAAGTTTGTTGATGTATTTAAACTCCTCCTTGGAACATTGGTTTAAGTATAAATGTTCATTTAGAAAGGTGGTTTCTGGGCTTATTACATCTGATCATCTTTTCTAACTCCTAGTCAATATTACATGGGTCCCAAACAGATTCAGCCAAATGATCTTATCAATAGTCTGAACAAGAAGTGACAGAAAGAAGAAGTGTTTTGTGACCGCAGACATGCTGATGGGTAAAATGTTTAAGCTGGGTATAGATTTGAGTTCTGGGTCAATATTCCTTCACTGTAGGCAGAAAACAAGCAGCATCTGCCCTCTGCAGGGCATTTCAGTGGACCTTGAGAAGGAATTTTTGCTCTTAACCACAGGGGCTACTGACTGGAAAACATCACATGTTAAGCGGACACATCATGGTCTTGACCCAGGCTTGCCATTCAGATCCTAAAGCTACCAGGGTAGTTTCCATGCCAGTTAGGGAAGGTATTACACCTACGGTGAAAAACTATCATGGCCACTGGGAGAAATCTGTAGGGCATTCGTTCCTAGGATGTGGGCTTAGCCACAATGATGTACCCTTTCTTTCTCCTAAAGACAATAATGCAGAATATAGCCATCCTGATAGAACTCTTATGTTTCTTTAAAATATGTCACTTTTTATATTTATAATATAAGATAGGGGGAAAGAGTTATGTGAAGGTCAGATGGAGGGAATGGCCACAAATAATATTATGCTTGGCATTTCTAAACATTCTCGGTTCCCACGAAGTAACCTCCTTTATATTTCAGATGGTAGCAACAAAAGCACTCTTCTCCTTTCCCTCCTGCTCCTACCAAGGGAGATCACACACTGGTTGGCAAAATTTTCTGGTAAAATAATTTTGATAAAAGCACTCATCTTTCTACTTATTTCTTTAAAAGCAACTAATAAAGAGATGCAAAAGCAACAACAAGGGGATGACATTTGGGTGCCTTGGTACCCACATGTGTATGTCTATTTGTTGCATTCACTTACTTGCCTTTTATTTTTCTTAGTATGGCAGCATCTTGGATAGTGCTGGGGAGTGGGATGAAATTACCCTTTTATCACTCCTTTCTGTGACATGTCTTTGTGATTTTTTCAACCAATTCATAGAACTCTGTTCTAGATTCTATTGAATTCCTACAGAAGTTAAAGAATGAGGTAAAGAATGGAGCTTGTACAGAAAGAGAAAGGATGGTGAAGTGAGGGTTTCTTTGGGTCTGCTTGTATATTTTAGTGGATAAGGCAAAGGGACAGTGTTTATCTAAAATGAAAGAGAAAGAAGCATATTGAAGTACTATGAATCTTAACCATATGATGAAATGGGATGTACAGCTAAATTTTATATAAATATTTTCCCTATTTAGGAAAGTTTACTTTTTCAATGATGCGTAGCCTCTTAACAGGGGACAGATGGTAGTAGCAGAGAACCAGGGCTTCTGATACCTATTCCCACTACTTGATTCGGGATGGAAAACAATGTAAAAGTGGCAGGGACCTGCCATCCAGTTAGCAAATCAAAGAATTAACTGGCCCATATTTGCAGAACTTGGGCTAGTGTTATTTTAATGCCCCCTTGCCCAGAGAGGAGTATGGAATTGCCAGAAAATGGCTTTTTAGTTTTCTTTAAGGCTTTGCTTGGTTATGGAGTAAAGAAACAGAATATTTTCACATTGTTCTGGTGTTTGGTGGGAAGCTAGGAAATTTGTTTCCTCCTCTTTTATAAAAGAAAAGAAAAGTTAATTAACTTTATCATGTAATACCTTTCCTTTACCTTAATAACACCTCTGCAATAACGCCTCCGCTTGGCTTAGCTCTTAGAGGTTTTAGAAACAGTATCATACATATCCCATCAAAACAATCCTGGTCTCTTATTGTTCCTAGAATTCTGATTGTTGGTAACATTAAGATGTATTTCCCTTTTTAAAAAAAAATGTCTGAAATGTTATTTAATACACCAGTAAAAGTGCATCTATATCTTAAAGTTTATTCCTCCCATGTCTTTTTGAGTTTTTATAGCTCTTTGTCTGGAATTGGGGGGGGGGGCGACTTCCATATGCGGCTTGTGCATGAAGAGCTTGGGCTCTGAAAGGGTCTGTAGTTGGCGGCAAGCAAACAGCTCTCTGCTCTTAGAATGGGGAGTTGTCATCCAGGAGAGAGAGAGAGAGAGAGAGAGAGAGAGAGAGAGAGAGAGAGAGAGAGAGAGAGAGAGAGATATGCCCCCACAAAGGCGTAGTTGTCACTGATTTTAGAAAGACAGGGGAGGGTTAGGACCCCATCTGAGCGATATGGAAGGGATTTTGATTGTTATGAATTAACACTAAGTGTGCCAAACAACGCCAATAGGACACCTTGCTGTGGAGTAAATTTGAACCTGTGCCCTTTTTTATTTGGGTCATATATTTTTCCTCCCACCAGCATTTCTTCTGGATTTGTTGTTTAAAAAAGAAAAGGAGAAGCCACACATCGAAAAATATGGCCACAGAGTTCTGCAGCAGAGTGGGAAAAAGAAAGTTTCTTGTGGGTTTGTAACAAATTAGCCATTGTAAATCACAGGGCTTTAAGGAAAATCCATGTGGAAAGTGATGGGGGCTCTTTCCCTCCTCCTGTTAAGAAATCTCATTCTATCAGAGGAATTTTTATGTGACCTTTTATGTTCTAAGGCACATGATTCTGGAGAAAATTATTTGATATTAATAACTTTTTGTTGATGTTGTCCCCCTAACAAATATTCCTTCAAAGTTGGTGCAGCGACTGGGCAAGGCGGGTCTAGGCAAGGCAGGCCCTTGAGCTGCCAGCGGGCATCAGCTTCTGCGCTCAGCCGCTAAACAGAAGCCAGGCCCTCACAGCGTGCACCCACCCCACCCAGGCAGATGAGGTGAGGGCCCAGAAAGCTCGGCTTGAGAGCTCTGGGAGAGGAGAGAAGTGAGAGAAACCGGGCATCCCTTGTACTTGCAGCCCAGGCCTACGGTCCAGAATGCTGCAAACAGCCCCTGGGAGTGTCTGTTTGGAAATCAAGGATTCTTTGCCGCGCTCCGGGGCTCCGACGCCAGGACCCCAGTGGAAAGGGTCCACAGCTCCGACTTTGTGGGCTATTCCAACTCTCTCCCTTCCTGGGGAGGCCCATGTGGGGGACGTCCACTGCGTGGACGATTGGTGGATTCACCGGCTGAGACTGAGGCTAGAAGTGGTTAGGTGGAGTTCAGATGCCTTGGGTATGGCCGCCGTTCCAGGGAAAGGACATCTAAAAGCAGGAGTTGGAAGGGCTTTCATGACTACCAGAGAGATGTGGTGGGGCTCAGAGGGTTGCTTAGGAATAGAGGGCTCAGAGGACAGTGAATCTCCTAGCTTTCTGCCTGCGTGCTTTTGTGCTTAACTCTGCAAAGTCGGGCCCAGGACATTGCTTCCACTTGGGAGAGGCAACTGAGGGAGACGGTGCCCCAAGAAAAAGGGGAGAGTAAACAACTACAAGAAAACTGGGGGAGAAAATGGACTGCTGCATGGGAAATAAAAGAATTAGGTCCGAGAGGGCAAAGAATGGAGGACAGTGGAAAGCTGGGGAGCAAAGTTCTGAAGCATGCGCCCTTCAGTTCCCACCCATCAAACTTCTGGCTGTTTGACCTCAATTCCCTGCCTCCAATGGAGAGGAACTTTTCCTCTAGACGCGTGAAGGAAAACCATTCTCTAAACCCCAGAAGCCGGCCACTCCCTGCTGAGCCTAAAGTCAGTTCTTAGCAAAGAAAAGTCAGTTCCCCAGAGACGGGAACCCGGGAGCCCCTCTGGGCACCCTATGATCCCAAGCTAGGGCTAAAAGCTGTGAGTAGAGAGGGTCGCGCCCCCGGACTGGGGGCCTGGCGTTCACCTCCGTGGGTTGGCCACTCCTAGGGCCTTGGGACCCCTCCACCCCTATTAGCTATCCCAGGCTCCTGTGAGAAGTCTCCCAGTGACAAAAAACTGGGCTCTTAAAAGCCTTGCAGAAGGGTGTTGGGAGTTCCAACGCGGTCTTTCCCCTCCTGTAAGAGATGAGGCCGGTTGGGGGTCAGGGTCACTTGGATCCGGGGGTGCACGTCCTGGCCGCTGAGGCGGGAAGCTGGCTGGGAGCGGTGGGAAGGCAACCAAAGGCAGAGGCTGGGGCTCCCGCGGGGGGCAGGTCTGTGCTGGCTCCGGGCCTGGCTTCCGAGGGGCGGCCCAAGCCTCCCTCTCGCTCCTGCCGCGCCGGCCCGCGGCCACTCACCGCGCTCTGCTGCTAGCCCGGGCGGGGTCGTACACAAACAAGGATGCTTCTATTTACTCGCCTCTGCCTGTGGATTTCTAAGACATTCAGCAGGCACAATCATTAAACTAATTTGTATTTGATTGTTTGGGCGGACGGAGGGTAGTTTTATTGCGCTAAGCATTCAAGCAGGCACGCATCGCTGATTACCAGTATACATTAAATAAAGTTGTTTGTACACATTGTCTTACCACATATAGGCAGAGGCTTATTATTCTAATTACTCTAATTAGTGCATTGAAATGTTTTCTACTTGATTTGAGAAGACAGTGATTAGTTCTATTACTTCTTTTAACTCGTATTTTATGGAAAACTGTTGATGCATGTTCAAATCACTTTATTTGCCCCTAGAATATAACGGTGACCCAAACGCAGTGAACTGCACGGCCCTTGTGGGGGCCCAACTTTGATGTGGGCCTGGGCTTGGAAGAGGCGTCTGGTATTTATTATTTTGCTCTCATCCGCGCAGCCTAGTCTCCCAGCGCGGGGCCCGCGGCCCCTGCCCCATCCTGCGCCCCAGATGCGCTCCGGTCTCTGACCGAGTTCCAGGAAACAGAGATCCGAAACCTGCTCGGACTCAGCCTCCCTGAACTGCTGCCCTGCTACGTCCCCTGATGCGACTGCCTTTAAAAGACTCCCTTAAGCATATTTTCCGTGAATCTGTTTCTTGAGCTTTAATGTTACTATTAATTGATAAGATCAGCTCATCAAACATACTATTTCGATAGGGAATTGTAATTAAAACCTTAATCCTGTTTGAGACTTTTTTCCTTTAAATTCCTTTTTCTTATGGAAGGGGTACAAAGTTCACTATAAAAAGTATTATAACAGGGAGATTAATTCGTTATCTAAATAACAATCTTTGCTATTGATCCAACGTACTTTCCGCCACCTTTTGTGTTAGTCCGGGAGGCCCTTAAACAGGAGAATATGACAAAGCGGCAGATTTGGACCGAGCCCCGCAGACTCCGATCTACTTGGCAAAGCGAGGGGTATGAGGACCGCCGCCCTCCACAGTCGGAGGAGGCTTTCCAGGTGGATCCTTGCAGTCCCGCCGCTGCCACTGGGGAAGCGCAGCGCCAGAGCCGCAGGCTTGGTTGCTGGGCCTCCCGCGCGGTCCTCTCCCCTCTCAAAGGGAGATCTGCTCAGTCTCTAGGTAAATATTCGACCGGTTCTGCTTTTACTTTTAATATTTAAACTCGGATTATCCTGTCTCTAAATGCGCGTTCCTAACCTTTGCCGGTGGCTGGATGTAATAAACCCTGGCGGGCTGGGCGCTCAGCTTCGGCTGGTCGCGCCGCCGCCTCCCGCCCCCGCCCCGCCCCCCAGTCCCTGCCCCTCCGCCCCTCGCCGCCCGCAGCGAAAGCCGCGCGGGAATGAAATCAGCGCCTCTCGGCAGCTGACGGCTGAGCATCCAGGGCGCTCGCAGGAGGGGGAGACCGCCCTTTATCCTGGCTGAAGAGTCCTCGGGGGCTGCAGATGGAGACGTGCAACCCCGCGGCGCCCCGGAGGAAAAAGAACCCGGCTTCCTGAAAGCAGCAGCCCCCAGGCATGGGAGGGGTGGTGGAGTGGAGTAGGGGGCCTAGGAAGTTGGGCTGGGCCGCCGTTGTGTATGTGTGTGTGGCGGGAGGAGAGTGCACCCTGTCCAAATGTATATCCCCTCCTTGCACGCCCCCTTTAAAAGAGGTCGTGGCCCCAGTTTGAGAAGAAGCCAAAGAATTTCTGAAGCGAAGAGGACCGTTTGTGCTCCCAGGTCAGCTAAGTAGTCGGAGATTTTCTTCTTTTCTAAGAGCTTCCCCCACTCACACCCTCCTTCTTCCCCTCAAACAAAGTCTTCATCCCCCACGCAGAGACTTGTTATGTAACAAAGTCTCCCAAGCTAGTTTAACTGGAGAATAAAGGACACCCTAGCCCCACCCTCCTTCCTCCCCCCACCCCACCCCAGTGCATCTGTTCTCGAGGACTTCAGTCCTCGCACCCAAGAAGGCTGCAGGCCTTGGCCCAGTAGAACTTTGGCGCCGCACAGTGGCACCAGCTTGTAACTACTCTTGATTTTACAGCCGCCTAATCCGTTCAAATGTTTTGTTTCCAAATCAAATTCACCTTCCCCCTTCTCCTCTCCCTCTTCACTCTACATTCTTTCCCTTACCCTGCCAGCCAAATAATTATGAAGGTGACTCTATGCATATGACTCATACAAAGACTTCTAAACATCCCGTCCTAGGTAGTTCCTTAGGAGAGATTTGGAAAATATCACCAAAGGGGACCATACACTCTATACCAGAAAAGTTCCCAAAGGAAGGGAGGAAGAAGAAGTATAAGAAGAAGAAGAAGAAAAACCTCAAGTCTTCGTTTCTACAGGTTAGGACTGTTATAGGCAAGTATTGTTGTCTCAGAGAAGTCCCAGCATCCCATGGGCATCAACACCAGAATACCAAGTTAGAAGCCATAATTTAAAAGCAGGGTGAATGCTTCAATTAGGAGAAAGGGAGTCCAGAAAATGCTATTTTAACTCAATCCAGGAGTCATCTGATATTTCTTTCTACATAGTAGGTTTGTCCCATTTTAGGGTTCAAAATGAGTTTGTTTGTTTGTTTGTTTCCCCCAAGGGGCCACTTGAACAGAGATACATCCTTGGAAATTTTTCCAGAATAGAGAAAGCATCCCAATCTCTAAATGATCCAATGTACTTTCCGCCACCTTTTGTGTTAGTCTGGGAGGCCCTTAAACAGGAGAATATGAATGACAAAGCAGCAGATGGCTACCAAAAGTATCAATTCAGTCTGTAGAGCTTTGCTTCCTTCAGAGCCCAGTGAATTAGTCCTTTCCCCACAACACGGGCCACTTTCACTGTGAGTGGTCTTTCCTTCCTATGCCTTTATCCTAAATAACATGACATGGAGGGGAAGAGAGAGGACAAGATCTTCAGGCAGTACTCAGCAGTAGTTATGGAACTGGCAATGGGCTTGCCAGTCAGAACACCTGCATTTGTGTACCAGCTCTGTACTTAGCTAGCCAGCAACCTGGGGGATATCAGCAAATCTATTTCTTCATGTGCAGAATGTGGATAATATCACTTTTTAATCTTTCCAACAGGGTAGCAGTAAGGCTCAAATGACATTATGCACATGAAAGCACTACATAAAGTATAAATCTAATGTGAAGTGCTGTTGCTGTCAACTCTAGTGGAGGCCTCCACTGTGACTGTCCAGCAAGAAATGTTTCTAACTTAAATATGATACAGCCTTATGTCTGCCAGTGCAAGGAAAAAGAAATTCAAGGATAGCCGTCCCAATTGCATTATTTAGGGAGGCACCACAATTCTGATTAGTTTTAAATTAGGGTTGCTACTCACCAGACTTTCTGCATTTAGGATATTCAGACCCTAGTTTGTAGTTAAAGCTCATCATTAGGGGCTCCAGCACTACACACCAGTGAACGCAGAGAGAGCAGCTTTGCTATGATGTGAGAGTTAGCCTAGTACTCTGAGAAACACTCCATGTCTTTAACATCTCTTAACGTTTTCAGCATTTTTCTCTGGGTGTCTTTTATAGCAGCATGAGTCAATCAAGAAGTCAACACTGGGATCATACACTCAAAACCAACCGCACCCAAAGCCACAGCAATGGCAATAACCACAGGAGAATCCCTGAGGGCCACCTACGTGTGAAAAGAGCTACATCCAGTCACTGGACTTAGAAATAAAGATGATTTGGATCCCACAGGCACTCTGCGACATGCTTTAATATCTAGGAGGGGCGCTAGGGGAGAAGCCGGTCCCCATTTTGGGGTACTCTTCATCACTAAGGGATCCCATTCCATTCAGGAAGTCCTTTCACTTGCCTAAGTACCCTTCCTCTGATGGAGGAGGAGGGACCTCCTAACCTTTAGCAGAGGAATGGCCCAGGCCATTCCCTCCGTTTGTCCCAGTAGGTGGGCCCCTAGGCATCCAGCCTGACATATGGGAGGGGGGGAGGAGGCTGTGGTCGTTTCCCATTCCGCTTGGAAGCCAGGTGTTCTGCGTTCCTCCTGAGTGGAGGAGGCAGGTGTGCGAGCAAGACCCTGTGCTGGCTGAGGAAGGGTCTCTCTCCAGGAGGCTCAAGGATTTGGCCCGCCCTTCCTCCGCATTGGCCATCAAGGGCCGCTTTGGCTCTGCCGGGGTTGAGATTTACAAAAACGTGCTGTCGCCTCAGAAGTTCAGCGTGGAGAGGGGAAAGGAGGTGGATGACTGGATATGCCACACCAAACAGGGTGTCAGCATCACAGTGCCCACAACACCCAGGCACCCGCGAAGCCGTCTCGCAAAAAACCCCAAAGCAGCCTCACTGGAAAAGATCTGAGGCTCCATGCGGCCCCAGGCTGTGCCCCAAAGGCTTCTCTTCCCATAGCACCAGGATCAGAAGACAGAGCAGCGATGGCTGCCTAAGGCCCCAGGAACAGCGCGTCTTTCAGGAGGGTGGGAGAGAGGGAAGTCGAGGCAGGAACCAGGACATTCTGGTAGCAGGCATATCGAACAGGAGCCAGACTTAGCACTAGAGGCCAAACCATAGCTTCAAGAACAGAGGACTTACTGCCAAGACCTTGGGGACACTTGAACCAAGATTTGTGGGCCTGCTGCCTACAAGGTCTCGGGTTGATAATGCAGGTGCATGAACACACATGCATTTGCAAAAGACAGATCTGAGTTCAATCGATTGGAATTCTTAGTTGGAGTAATCAAAGTTAGAAGAGAAAGGTCATTCAGCAATTAAGAAAAAATAAAGGAGTAAGAACTGTTTGGCAGAAAGAAGTTGAGTGGGCACTCTATATAGGAAGCAACTGGCACAATGTGAGAGGCAGAGAAGCAGGAAAAGGCAGAGGGTGAGCAGGTTTGACATTCTGGGCCAGAGAACAGAAACTGGCGGCCAGCATAAGAAGGCTGCTGAGGGAGAATGTGCATGGAGTTAATTGGTAGAGGGTCTAGAAGAAGATTTAATTAGATTCCAACAGCAATTAAGAGCCATTGTAGAGAAGAGATCCGGTGAAAATAATGCTTTGGGAGGAAGAGAGTTGGCATGGGGTATCAGGTTGGAAAGGGGTGAGGATGAGCACAGAACATTAGATATGAAAGAGGCTATTGGAGTATAGCTGACTGACTCAAAGTGGTCAGTCAAGGTAGTCTGAAACATGCAGTTGATGGTGTTTAAATGGCTGGAGGGGCTAAAAAAGGAGACATTTGAAGAGGTGAGACCATGATTACATTTTAGGAGAATCAATTGTGTAAGCATAGAGGAAAATAAAAGGGAATTGGAAAAATTGTGTTTTAGATGTATTTCTCTCTCTAGAATCACACACACTTGCACACGTGCATCATAAAACCATCAGTGCAGCATATTTTCAACATTTATCCATTGAATCCACCTCTAAGGCTGACTCCAATTCAGGATTTCTTTAATTAAAAATTAATTAGTTAACTAATTAATTAATGCTGGATCCGGTCTTAAATGATGTCTCTGTAACTGACAGAATATGAAGAAAAAAATGAACATAAATCACAGGCCATACATTTTTTCGTCTTATAGGCACTATCTGTGAGGTTGAGAAAACT
Source organism: Ictidomys tridecemlineatus (assembly GCF_052094955.1). Classification (NCBI taxonomy): domain Eukaryota; kingdom Metazoa; phylum Chordata; class Mammalia; order Rodentia; family Sciuridae; genus Ictidomys; species Ictidomys tridecemlineatus. The sequence goes on along the minus strand of NC_135484.1, from coordinate 63,182,039 downwards.
TTATAGAAGGATTACAGCCAGGCTTCTACAAACTTCCTATGAGACCTGCATGGACCATATCACTTATTTTTTTCATGTGTCTTCTACATATATGTTCATTTAAATCTTTGTTTCAAAGACAGCTTTAACAATCTATTTTAAAGAAATTTGGGCATATATTAAACTTTTTTTAAAACACATATTCAGCCAACTAAAATTATGAGGGGTTAGATTTTAGGAAAATATATTCACTTACATTTACTACTACTTCTCAATTAATGCATAAATGCCCTCTGTCTAGGATTTCCCAGCCTTTAAAAGGTAGGAATGGTATACTGGATTATTCTCAAATAGGAAAAAACAAAGTAATTTGAATGGAGGACTACTGTATACAAGCACGTCAATATTCTCTTGAATATAGTAAAAAGTGATTGATACTGCCCAGTTTTTAAACAAAGAGCATGAGAAAGCTGAAAGTTTTCCCTCTAAGATCAGGAGCAAGAAAAGGATGCTCACTCTTACCACTTGTATTCATTGTACCAGGTAAGTCCTAGCCTGAGTAATTAGAAAAGGGGCGAGGGGAGCATCCAAATTGGAAATAAAGAAGTGAAATTGTCTCTGTTTGCAGATGACTTGTTCTCATAGATAGGAAACTCTAAACACACTAAAATGCTAAAGAAAGCTGTTAGAACTAATAATTAAATTCAATAAGAATGCAGGATACAAAACTGACATATAAAAATCAATACCATTAACATACACTAAGAATAATTTATAAACGTCTTTATTTCCAAAAAAGGAATAAGAATATAATTATGTTTAAAGAATTTTGAAAATACTTAACCAAAGAAATTAAATGTGTACAATGAAAACTATAAAACACTAATAAGAGAAATTGATATATGGAAATATATACCATGTTCATGTATTAGAAGAACTAAAATTATTAAAATGTCCATACTATCCAAAGTAATCTATAGAATCAATTCAACCCCTATCAAAATTCAAATGTCATTTTTAATAGAAAAAAACTTTTAAATAGTAAAATTTATTTGGAATCACAAAAGACCAGGGATAGCAAAAACAATTTTAAGCAAAAAGGAACAAACCTGAAGGAATCACACTACTTGATTTCAAAATATATTACAAAACTATAGTATTCAAAATAGGGATGCAGTGACATACAGATCAATAGAATGGAAATCCCAGAAATAAATTATGCCTTTACAGTCAATTTATTTTTGATAAAGTTGCCCGAAATGCAATGGGGAAAGGACAATATCTTTAATAAATTGTAATGGGAAAATTGCATATCTACATGCAGAAAAATTAAAGTGACTCTTGTCTCACACTACATTAAAAAAAAACTCAAAATGAATTAAAACTTAAAGTAAAATCTGAAACTGTCAAACCAATAAAAAAAAAATAGGTCACAAGTTTGTTGATTGGTCTGGGCAATTTTTTTTTTTTGACACAACCCTGAAAGCACAGACAACAGTCAAAAATAGGCAAGTGAGAGTATATCAAATGAAAAAGTTCCCACAGCAAAAGAGACAATAAACAGGGTGAAGAGAACCTGTTGAATAAGAAAAAAATATTTGCAAACCATACATCTGATAAGGTAAAATAATGGAAAGGAGAAAGTCTAATTTTTTTAAGAAAGGGAAATAGGTCTAAAAAGACACATCCAAAATAAGACGTACAAATAGACAACAGGTATATAAAAAAATGCCTAGTGCCATTAATCATCAGGGAATTGCAAATCAAAACCACAATGAGCTATCACCTCACCCATTAAAATAGCTATTATCATAAAAAGACAAAAGATGCTAGTGAGGATATGTGAAAAGGGAACCCTTGTACACTTTTGGAGGCATTGCAAATGTGTGCAGCCAATAAAGAAAACAGTATGTAGGTTTCTAAAAAATTTTTAAATAGAACTACCACATGATTCAGCAATTTCACTACTGAGCATATAGCCAAAGGAAATAAAATCAATATGTCAGAGAGACATCTGCATGCCCACATTTACTGTGGTATTATTCACAAGAGCCAAAATATTAAATACAATGGATAATCAAAAAAGAAAATATTACACACACACATACACCTGTGCACAATGGAATACTATTCAGTATTTTAAAAAGAAGGAACCCTTTCATTCGTAACAATTTGTGTCATTTGTATTCAACACAGATGAACCTGGAACACATTATGCTGTGTGAAGTAAGCCAGGCACAAAAGGATATATTGCATGTTCTTACTTACATGTTGAATTTAAAAAAAAGGGGGGGGGTGAACTCAGAACAGAGAATATGGTAATTCTCAGGACTGGGACATCTGTTGAGGATTGGGAGATGTTAGCAAATTTTTTTACCACAAAAAAAGTATGTATGTAAAGTTATAGATATGTTAATTAGCTTTATTAAATAATTTCACAATGTATACATTTATCAAAATATAACATTATATACCATAAAATATACAATTTTTATTTGTTAATTATGCCTTAATGAACCTGGGGGTTGGGAATAAAGACAGGCCATGGCCTGTATTATCTGTATTCTTAAAAGTCTGTCATATTTTAAAACCTTGTACAAATGATATAAAACTTTCACAAAATTTCTCTTCTATCTAAGATAGTCGATTTAAGTTGGTTCTATTTTCCACTACCCATTTAAAATCAAACTAACCAGAGGACCTTAATTTTTTTTTCTTGGAAAATCTTCAAGTGATATTCAGAAAGAAAAAAAAAAAACTTACCTGAAAATGTTTATTAAAGATTAATATTTTAAGATACTGGGGGAAAATGAGAAACTATTTTCTGCAACATTTGTCAGAATAAGATTTAGCTCTAATTTGTTAATAAAATTAAAGTTTTCTGTAGTCATTATGCAAGCATTTTTTCAGAGGAAGACATACTAATCCCACACATCCCCCCCACCCCCGCATATTTTACAAACTGTACCATGTAAAAAACCTGTCGGGTGCAACTAAGTGGACTGGGAAGGCTATTGGCTCTGAGTTAGAAGATGTATGTGTACAGCAGAGGATCTGCCAGATGCTTCCTGCCTCTCTAACGTCATTAGCATAATCTCTTAATTTGGAAGGAAGAGGAAAAGGTATTATCAGTACTGCATGGGGGCTGAATTATCAGAATTATCTGTATAGGGAAGCAACATTTTAGAAACTGGTAAAAAGTTTATTTCTAAAAGAGCTTCATTCGGCATAGATTTGAATGGAATCTTAATCAGATGATAAATATAATACATAAAATTCTCTTTATAATTTTGCAGTATTTCACCTAGAAAACATATAAAGAAAAAACATGACAAGTACCTGCATATCTTCCACTTATTTAAGAAATAAAACATACTATTCCTCATGTAGTTATGACTCCCTGGTCATCATCTCCTCTTCTCTACCTGAAATAAACAACTGAATTTCATATTTAACCATTTCCATGAATTCCTTTATGTCTTACACATTTATCTGTATTCTTAAAAGTCTGTTGTATTTTAAAACTTTGTACAAAAGATATAAAACTTTTGAATAAGCCATAATTCATAGAAAATGTCAAAGTATTTCAGGTGCAAAAGACAAGGTACATTGGATATATAGACTTACATAATACATTGTTTCAGCTCAATCCTATATGGATCTTCCAAACAAGTTATAAATTTAAAAATTGAAATGCTCCAGAGCAGAGCAAAAGGGAGAATAGGTAATAATAACAAAATTTATGTTTTGCCTTATTTTGAACCCAGGGCCTCACATATACATATGCTAGGCAAGTGCTCTGTCACTGAGCTGTACACCCTTAGCCTTATGTGTTGCCTTTTTCAATATGACCAAAGCCTACATATTTTAAAAATTATAAGCTCAATTGTATAAATAAGCCAATGGAAATAGACTAGCATGTGTGTGTTCTTACTTATAAATAACTGTATGTCCTAATAGTTGCCACTTCAGAAATATTTACTTCCCAATAAAAAGCATTAGTTTTCATTTTAAATAGTTTTATGGGTATAAAATGGTTTGGGAATAATTCTATTGTGTTCATGAAGGGTATCTGGAAGAAGGTGTACTCTTTTCTTATTCTAATTATAAATAGCATCTAAAGTGTGGTAGATCATTTCTGAATATGGTCACTACAATATCCCCATCCTGGGTGGTTCCTGCAATGAGCATCTGCCTTTGCTTGCTTTCAAGTAGTGAGTGATTCCCATCACCACTGGTTCTTCCTAGGCTGGGCTGCTCCTTGTTGATCAAGAAAATGCAGCTATGGAAATGACTCCATGTACCTTAAAAGGCTAACCTTTAAGAGACATTGTAACTTCTATTTTTGCAACCCTGGAAGCCCTGAGAGGTGAGAGAAACGAGGTACCTGGCCAACAACCCAACTGAACTAGAGTACGGTCAATTAGCTAGGAGCGTACCACCACGTGTGAACTTGAGCAAGATAGAAGAATTGACCAAATTCACAAAATCCTGAGAAATAAGAAATCATTCACTTTAAGCTATACATTTTGATGTGGTTACAATGCAGCAATAAATAAAAGAGTCATAAGAGAATGACGTTGTTATAGGTTTGGCATCTTTGTACCGTAAGGTGAAGATATAAGAAAAACATTTACAAAAAGGATGTTTCATCAGTTCTGTGTCATAGTAAAGCTGAACCTTTAAAGGTCTTGGAGTTCCCACCCAATTCAGTCTTCTGAAGTATCTTAAACATGAGAAAGAACTTTAATAATGGCTGAAAAATTTCAAACAACAAATGACACTATTTGACACTTATTGCTAAGTGTGTGGAAAACCCTGAACTACTCTGATAGCAATATCACTTATAATTGCTACAAGGACTTTATAATCCATGAACACAAATACATAACAATTTCCAGAAAAACAGAAAGAATATATTACATGTAAGCTAATTCAATTAAAATTTATAGGAGGAGAATTCAAAGTTAGAAGGAGTAAAATAAGACTGATTTAGTAGTATTTAATAAAATGAGAAAGTATAATCAGGCAGGAAAGAATGGGAAGGCACTTTGTGAAGGGAACAACTGGAAAAGATAAGGATAACTTGCCTTCTTAGGAAGTGGGTGGGAGAAAGTTGCTTAAAAGAATATTTTTTAAACATAGTAATACATAACTATCAAGACTCTTTTATTTGAAACCAAATAAAACTAACTGTAATCAAACTACCCAGTACTAATAAGGAAAAGTAATTCAATGAATTATAAAACAAGATTTCGGAAATGACTTGATCCAGGAGGACAATTACATCATCAGGACTGAGTCTGGCTCTTTTCATGTCCTAGAAGGTGAACTCATTCTGGTGACTAGAATGCTAGGCTTATATTTTATATTACAAGCAGTTCCAGACTTAAGAGTTCCGCCAGAGACTCAGAATTACTTTTATTGTCCATCTCTTTAAATAATACCTGTGTGTCAGGTATTGTTTAAATAATACCTGTGCAATGTGCATGCCTGTAATCCCAGCCACTCAATAACTCAGTGAGATCACAAATTTGAAGCTAGTCTGGGCAACCTAGTGAGATCCTACCTCAAAAGGAAAAATAAAAAGGGCTAAGGCTGTAGCTCAGTGGTAGAGTGCCCCTGATTTAAATTCCCAGTTAACCACAACAACAGCATCAGCATCAGAAGTATCACTGCCACCACTCTGTCAGGGGAGGGTTTTCAAGGTTCTGAGACATATGGACACTTCTCTCAAAGAGTTGTTCTAGAGAAAGAATGGCAACTCAAGAAGTGTTAAAATGTGGATGAATAGGAAAAAATGTGTGTGTGTGTGGGTGGCTGTTCACTATAATTAACATACTTTTAATAGAGTATGCTGATGTTGTAAACATCTTTAGAAAAAGACCTAAAAGTAAAAGAATTTCTATATTGACTTAGTGATGTAAAGAAACTGATTGTATCTATATGTGAGACACAAAAGTGAAGTTTATTAATAGTCTCTCAACCTATAGTTTTATATTTCTTACTGTATAGGTAATAGAACTTTCTAGGAAACTACTCTTAGAAGATTAAAAGATTTTATCTAAAAATGTACTTATTTGAAATTCTACAACATTCTTAACGAAAAAAATATTATCTGCATAATTACATTAAATGGCTTCTGGAATACATTACCACTAATGATGCTAATAGAGCTAGTCCAGATGCAAACTATAAAAACATCCATTATCTTTTGTCCTTGAAGGAACTTCAAAAATTGCTTTTTTACCCTCTTGTAGGAAACCTACTTAATATTATACTAGAATTTATCTTATTTTGTAAACTGCTCTACAGAGCCTCAATATCTCATAAAAGTTTTAGGAATTATTCTACGAATATACCCCATTATTTTGTGCTCCCTCCCCCTAGGATTCAGTTTTGTATATGATTAATTTAATGAATGTAATAGCCAGAATATTTAAATCTCATTTTTATATTTTCTTCCTAGCTTGTATTCAGTCTATAGATATTAGGTAACCATATATACGACATAAAATATTTTATAAAAGAAATTAAGTTTCCACTATTGATAATACACAAAAGTTGAAATTAGGTTTATTGTGTATCAGTGTTATGTTAGGTTATAGAATTAAACTAACAGCAGTGATAAAGTAATTGAAATATTCTAGGTTTCAGTTAATAAAAAAGGAAAAGTCCTACAAAAACTATGTTTCTAAAAAAAAAATAGTAGTTTAAGCATAGTATTGGCACCAAAGTAGACATGAAGACCAATGGAATAGAAGACTCAGAAACAAACCCACATACTTACAGCCATCTGATACTTGACAAAGGTGCTAAAAATGTATGTTGGAGAAAAGACAGTCTTTTAAACAAATGGTGCTTGGAAAACTGGATATCTATATGTAGAAGAATAAAATCAGATGCTTGTCTTTTACCCTGCACAGAAGTCAAATCAAAATGGATCAAAGACTTAGGAACTAAACCAGAAACCATGCATCTGCTAGAAGAAAACATAGGGTCAACACTCCACCATATAGGTGCAGGCACTAACTTCTGCAAGACCCCTAAATCTTAAGGGATAAAACTAAGAATCAATAAGTGGGTTGCTATCAAATTAAAAAGCTTTTGCACAGCTAAGGAAATAATTGAGAGTTCAGAGAGAGCCTTCAGAATGGGAAAAATCTTTGCCAGCTACTCTTCTGACAGGGGATTAATGTCCAAAATATGTAAAGAACTCATCTCACTCCAGTCAGAATGGCAATAATCAAGAACACAAATAATAATAAATGCTACCAAGGTTAGGGGGGAAATGTCCACTTACACATTATTGGTGGGACTGCAAATTAGTACAACCACTGTGGAAAGCAGTGTGGTAATTCCTCCAAAAACTAGCAATGGAATAGTCATCTACCTGACTCCTCAGTATTTATCCAAATGAACTAAAATCAGCACTATAGTGATACAGCCACTATAAAGTTTACAGAAGCACAATTCACAATAGCCAAACTATGGAATCAACCCAGATGGCCATCAATAGATGAATGGATCAAGAAAATATGGTATATTTACACGATGAAATTTTACTCTACCAAAAAGAAGAATGAATAATAGCATTTGCCTGTAAATGGCTAGAAATGGAGAAATCATGTGAAGTGAAATAAGCTAGACTCAGAAAATCAAACATTGAATGCTTTCTCTCATACGTGGAAGCTAGAGCAAAATAAGGGGAGAAAGGCAGTGGAGAAGGGGATCAGATATCATAGAGATATAGGGAAGATCAGTAGAGTAGAAGTAGGAGAATAGAGGGAGAAAGGAAGGGAAAAGGGAAGAAATATGACTGGTATCTAACAGAATCACATTATGAACAAATATGAATGCACTACAGGGAATTTCTCCTTCACATATACATAGAAAGTACCAATCAAAAATAAATAAATAAAGAAGTAAAAGGAAAATCATTAGAATAAAGGAGGGAGTAAGGGGGAGAGAACTGGGAAGGAAAAGGGAGGATAAATTTGGATTGAAACAGAACTCCTTGATACATAATTTTGTCAGAAAGAACTCAAATACTATGTATAAGACTCTAATAAAAAATTTAAATAGTTTTCTATAAGATAGGCAAGAGCATGGTGACACTTCAAGTGTGTACATGTCAAGCCCAATGATGACTACATCTCAAAGACAAAGCATACATAATGAAAACTTCTGATACTCTTATATGTTGCGGACATTAGTATATATAGAATATTTTTAATCCTGTGAATAAAATGCCTTTATTTTCTGTAAATAAATTGTCAGTCCCATGCCTTCTTTTTTTTCCTTTTCTGGGAAATATCTGTGTTAGGGTTCCCCAGAGAAAGAGAAATGGTAGGATATGTATTTTTTAAAATATTTTTTTAGTTGTAGATGGACCCAATATCTTTATTTTTTATGTGTGCTGAGCATTGAACCCAGGGCCTCATCTATGTGAGGCAAGCACTCCACCACTGAGCCACAACCTCTCCCCAGGATATGTATTTTAAAGAGATTTATTATAAGGACTTGGCTCGTATGACTATGGAGGCTGGCAAGTCAAAAATCTGCAACTAGACTGGCAGGCTGGAGGTCAGAAAGTCATGCTGGAGTTGTCATCTCCAGACCAGCAGGCTGGAGCACTAAGTGTTACAACTCAAGTCCTGAGGCAGTTGCTGTGGAACCAGGAACAGTCAATCTTGCAGTTCAAAGGCAGTCTGCTTGAGAAATTTTGTCTTGCCATGAGAAGGCTAGTTTGTTTATTTTCTATGGGCCTCCAAACGGTTAGATGGTGAATGGTGCCATTCCCAGTCCCATCCCTTGGTTCCTGAACCTGAAAGTCCTGGCTATGGGAAAAATAGCACAATTATTGGATGCTGATTCAGAGTATATACAACCTTCTGGAGAACCCTGTCGTATATTACAGGTATTGCCACTTTGCTGGTGCCGTAACTGTGTTCAAAATGTCATTCTACTATTCTATCAAGTCCACTACTTCAAGATGGTAGGAGAAATAAGATGAGTGATTCCATGTCCCTGGATCTATTTGCTGTGAAGTTAGTTCCTTGATCAAAAGCAATGCTATGTGCAATACTATGATGGTGGTTTTGCAAGCAGAGAAGACAAATGCATATCCAAAGTAAATGTGTATTCCAGAAAAAACAAATGGCTGCCTCTTCCATGAAGTGAGCCTATGTAATCAACTTGCCACCAGCTGTGGTTACACAATAGTTAGACTCTTACATAATAATTTAGGATATGTTTACTGGCCATAAAATGGTGCAAGAACCAATAAGATCCAAGGGGAATTGACTTTCTTATGTGCTAAACATAGGGGATTTCATATGTTGGCCTAATTTGGCTCTAAATAATTACACATAATTTGGAGAAATTTCTTGGCCCACTATTCAATACTTACTATTCAACTTAATTCTTAGGACAGATGTGAGTCCAAATAGATCTGTCAGTCATTGAATAATGTACTGACACATGGGGCATTCCAGGCAGGGCAGTGTGGCCCAGGAAGGGGAAGTGTCCAAATAAGATTATTTTAATGAGACTTAATCTTATGTGACTAGAAGTATTTTAACAGTTTAACAGTTACATTTCCCCCTTCAGTTTTCAAAACGCTTTGAATCTATTGTCTAAATAAACCTTAGTTCTCTTCCAGTCAGATTTCTATGGCATAAAACTTCTACCACTACAACTGGCTTTAGAGGCCATGTATCAGAGGATACAAAGGAACAAGCTGCCTTCAGTTTGTTTCTTCATCAAGACGATTCCTGGTTTTCACAATATCTGAATATTGTTACCCATTAGTATATCTATCTCAGATACGTATACCATGAAAGTGCTAGTGTAATAGGAATGTACATCTAGTGTCTTTCCCTAACATTGAATTCATAGTAGGAGTTTCACATTTCAATCAAGTAATTAAAACTTGTTGAAATATCAACTTTAATATGCCATAATTCAAAATAAGTGTCACATATAATTGAAAAATAGACTAGAAAAAGATGAGAATACTGTTTGTAAAAAGGGATGATAAATTTAAAAGTAATAAAATGACTTTCAAAATTGATGGGAAATTTAGAGAAAATAAAACTGCCATTAAAAACATTGCCTAATTTATAAAACTTGGATCTTAATAGTCTTGCCTTATACTGGAGACAAGCCAAGGTGTGGATAATCTCCAGTATTTGCTCAACAAATATTTATTGAGTATCTACTATGTGCCAGGTCCTAATCTAAGCCTTGGTAATAATGCACAAAACAAAGTCTTTGTGCTTGCAGGGTTTAAAATTATAGAGCAGTAGAATGAATATGAATACACAATATATCAAATAATCATAAATAGTATAAAATATGGCAGGTTACAAGGGATGTGATTAATGGGGGAAGGGAATATGCTATTTCATTTTGAAAGGTCAATATGGGCTTCTCAGCATATGCAATATTTAAAGAGACTTGAAAGAGAGAGTTGGAGTAGTGAGGATACATGGAGAAGAGCATCCTAGCAAGAGTCCTCCTGGTGCAGAGAGCTGAGGTATGTGTGTGTGCAGGATGTGTTGTGGAAGAGGTATGGGGGTAGGGTGTAAGATCCTACAAGTAGCCAGGGTAAGGACCTTCACTTTTATTCTGAAGGATTTTAAGCATATAAGTAACATTATCTGATTACAAGGAGCACAATAGCTGTAGAGATTAGGTTTTAAGGATACAGGGGAAGCAGCCGAGAGACTGGATGTAATAATCCAACAATAATTGTTATTTTGTAGTAGTTCATCCTGAGGTCGATCATCTGTGTGCACTGGGAGGATGTGAATACTAATCAAAGCACTTTCACTTCAAAGTAACAAGTTATTTTGGTTCCCATACTTCTGAATTTTATATTTGTATTAATCAGCTTTCCATCACTGACACAAATACCTGAGGTTAAGAGAAAAGGTTTATTTTTTTCTCCTTACTTTGGAAGTTCCAGTATATGACTAATTGGCACCATAGCTTTGAGCCTATGGTGAGCCAGGACATCATGGTGGGAGAATAGGAAGGAGCAAACCCACTTACTTAATAGCTAGGAAATAGAAGACAGGAAGAATAAAAGGGTTGGAGTCCCATAGTATTCTTGAAGGGCATGTGCCCAATGACCTTGAGACCTTTTTTTGATACGTATTTGGGATTAAATCCAGGAACACTCTCCCACTGAGCTACATCCCAAGCCCTTTTGAAAATTTTATTTTGAGGCATTGTCTCAAAAAGCTGCCCAGGCTGGCCTTAAATTTGCAATCCTTCTGTCTCAGCCCCCCAAGTAGCTGGGATTAGAGGTATGTACTTCTGTACCCAGCAAAACCCCAATTCTTAAGATTAATTACTTCCAAATGGTGCAGTCCTGGGAAACAACCGTAAAACATATGATCTTTTGGAGGACAATTACCCTAACCATATCATAAATAATCAAAATTTCATCACTTATAGAGGCCTGATACAGTAAATGTGGTGGCAAAAATAAATTCAAGAAAACAAAATATAAAGTCCAAATAAAGATATGTAGCATCTATCATTTTTTTTCTCATTATTACCCAAATAACACATAGGGTTTTTTGTATAGCTTAGACTACTTTGGACATCTGGGGTATTTGTTTAAATGTAGTTTTGAGGGTTCTATCTAGTATCAGACTATCCAAGGGATGGGGATAAAAATTTATATTTTAAAAAATATCCCAGGTTGTTACATATAATGATGTAAGCAAACTTCATGAGTACCAAAAGAGCATTTTAGTGATTTGAATGTTTTAAAGCCTGACTAGGTTCAATATTAAGATTAAAAACAAAGGAGGATCATATACTACTTATCTCAAATCCTGTAATAATAAAATGAGATATGAATTAAGGAAAACTAAAGTTCCATTACTCTATTCTAAAGTCTAAGAAAAACAGTGAGTTAAACTATAATAAAAATTGGGAGGATATGCTTCATCAATTAAATGACAATAAAACACCATTAGAATAGAGCTTTATAGTAAGAATGACCTTAGAAAACTTACAGAACTTCTGAGGAAATTGAAACTCAAAGTTAAATAACAGCTGAGATGTAGCAGAGTCCAGACTTTTTTATGACTTTTGCTTTCCTTCTATCCTCCTATAATTTCCATTGCTGTACCATCAATGACCCAGGGACATTTCTACTACTTAAGCTTATTTCCTACAGAATTAGGTGATACTGATATTTGGGAGAATCCCCCCCTCCACCACCAAAAAATTCAAAGAATGAAGATCTTTCTAGAAATTCAGAACTTAAACCCACACAGTTAGCATATAGAAATTAAAAAAAAATTAGATGTTATTTCTTTTCATATTATTTAGACATATTTTGGCTACTTATAATGAGCTCAAATATTTGTAGGAGACTATTGTACTTGAGGTGTTATTGACTAGAATTAAAGGTTCCCAAAATCTTTTGATGTTACTTACAATGACAGGAAGAAAAGCTCTGCTGTCAATGACTAGACCACATAATCTCTGGCCAACAGAACTTGAGTAGACTTGCGCACTGTATCCACTTGGAACACTTTCATATTTCTGCCACTCCTCTTGCTTCAGAGCCTTTGCCACAGAAGGGTATAGGCCAAGATAGAGTCTTCATGTACAGACTAGGCCCTGGCTGGAGTGAACCTGGACCACCCCTGCAGTGCAGCCACAGCAACCAAATCACAGGAGCCAACAAGCCATATGAGAAAATTGTATTGCTGAACATCAATCACTGAATTCACTGTAGCCTGAGAAAAAATAATATATACATGGACCTAAATCTAGGCCAAAAATCTGATACCTTAAGTAAAAAGATATCCAAAGTAAATATTTTGAGATTTCCAGACCAAGCATTTTTCTTATGAAAATAGGTAAATACCTTATCAATGTTCCTAAAGTACATTAATGATAGAATGCTTTTATGTAGTTTTGAGCATGGTATATGATAGGTATACATTTGAGTTATGGTCATTTGTGTTTGAAAAATGGGTATAATGAATTTATGTGACAATTTCATAATGTAAAATTTCACCAACATGCAGGAAGGAAATGTCACAATTTATCTGGGGATATAATTTTCAAAGTCCATGGAAATATAAGAGAATTTTTTAAAAAAATTATAAGACCACAAACATTCAATGCTATATCAGCTTACATGATTTATGTCAGATTTACATCAGCAAAAAATAATTTGCCTTTCCTTATAAGTTTTTCAGAGATTTTCTTCTTAATATTCCTTATTTTCCTATTTGTGATTATTGAATGTTAGAAACATTTCTTTTTATTCTTACAATGTATCCAATTGCAAAGAGGAATTTCATAGATCTTCAAGCACTACTTACTACTTGACTCTGACTACTGGTAAGTACTACTTGTGGGCTTTTTTTTTTTAAAGAAACTATGAGACCAATGTTTAATAACTTCATCTGGAAGTGATGGCTTAAAGCTAATTCATACCAACTCAAAACAGCAAAGTGTGTGAATCTCATCCCAATTCAGCATTAAATGACTTCACATTGATGGCCTGAAATCAGCTATGGTTGGAGTATTTACATAGTAAAAACTGGAAAGCAATACAAATCAGGGCTTTTTCCTCCCATAAAATTGGTTAAATATTTATCAGTGTACCACTAGGTTTAAAAAAATCCACCTTCTTTATCATTTGGTATTTTAATTGAAATACTTTAAAAACAATCTAATTGGTTGTATGGGGGGAAGATTTAAAATTACAAAGTTAAAACTAAAGCTAGTAGCTGCTAGAGGTATGGCAGAACTGAAAGCACTGAGGAACAGTCTAATGATGCTCCAGAAGTCCTTTCTACTCCAGGCCTTGGTAAAATGGATGCACCTAAAGTAGGAAATAATACCCATGATTCTAGCAAAGAGTGCACATAAATTGGAAAGCAGAAGACATTTTGACAAACAGAGGCAGAACAGTCCTCTAACATTACAATAGTGTTTCTCTTTTCTGTGTAATCATACATAGTCAAAAACACACTGATGACAATGAGGACAACATATGCTAGGTACATAACATTGAGGTCTTTCAGTTTTTCAAATATGTCTTTTTTTAAAGACTTAGAAGTATTTATTTTGGGTTTCATCAGGTGGCATTGCTTTTAAGACTTCTAAACATGTTTAAAAGCTATCAGAGCTTCAACTATGTCAATTCTTCACTGAGTTATCTGTCAGCTAAAACATCTCAAGAAAAATGGTGTGCCAGGATTTCTATTAGTATTGAAAATTCTCTGAATTTTGTTGTAATCTTAGCAACAACTTAAAAATATCCTAAATAAAACATCACAGAAATATAACTTCCACTAAAAAACAGTTTAACAAAATGAAACATATATTAAACAAATGTTTTAAATCACATGACCAAAGTATTAGTCAACTTTCAAATCTTCTTAAATAACAAAACAGAAATAAACTACAATTCATAATCTTTAGCAAGTTTGTTAAAAGCTATACTAGTGAATACCTTTCATGTTATGCCATATAATGCTGCTTAGTGGCATTTTGCAAACTGTGCTCTGAAAACCAGAAGTTTCTAAGAAATGGTGACTTATTCTAGAAAAGACTGGTGAATATGACAAATCTTAACTCACCCCATCAAGGTATCTAAGAGCATCTTAGAGGCCCTCAAGTTCAGCAGCAAAGATGTCTGCCTAACTTTGTTTAATCTACTGTATCTAATGCTATTGTTTTTGTTATTTATCTATTTATTTGTCTATTTATTTGTTTGTTTATTTATTTTGTGCTGCTGGGGATTGAACCCAGGGCCTTGTGCATGTGAGGCAAGCACTCTACCAACTGAGTTATATCCCTAGCACCCGATAATATTTTACTACAGAATTTTTTTCTTGGAAAACACTGATCTTCAAAAATGGTTGTTGGTTATTTATATAATTCTTTATACTCAGGCTCCCTTAGCCCGATCTGTGCCAGGCACAAAACTATCAATATATTTTTGTTGTCAATATAAATATTGAGTATATTATATAGATGGATGAATGTCTTACCTTGTGTTATTCATTCTATCTTAGCTCACCAGAAATATGGGCATTAGTAAAAAAGTGAAACAACTTAAGAGCTAATAAG
The DNA here is from genome assembly GCF_052094955.1 of Ictidomys tridecemlineatus. NCBI lineage: Eukaryota > Metazoa > Chordata > Mammalia > Rodentia > Sciuridae > Ictidomys > Ictidomys tridecemlineatus. The sequence continues at coordinate 63,166,940 of NC_135484.1, read as the reverse complement.
TAATGAGGAGAGGGCCTTCTACAAAAAAGCAAATACATTATACTTTGTAAATAAAAAGGGAAAACACTGTGTCAAACTTTGGCTTGTTATAAGTAACAAGTTTTTGAGTAAATATATTTTAATTAGGAAAAATTGCTAAGAAAGTAGAAAAAAGTAACAATGTAAACTCCATTTAAATTGCAGATTCATATATCTTAGTTTTAAAAATGCATACAATAACATCTCTGATGTCATTTTATAGCATATGTATGGACTGTTAGTGTTCTGCACATACATGATAGCTTATCTTCTAGGCTTATCCTATTTTACTTATAGGAGCTATGTTACAAACTTATGGACCTAAACTTTCCATTATACTAAAGACCGTGTTCTGAAATGATCAGTTCTGAAAGTGAGCTAGTGAACTACTTAAGTTTATTATTTTAAAGTATAGAAAAATAATAATAACAGACATTCAACTTTTTATGCAAACAAAATCTAAACATCTTAATCACTTGTCTGTACAGGTATTTGTTACAAAACAAAGATGGAATCTTTGGTGTATTCTAGGCAATTTATGAGATCATATGACTGTGTTAATTTTATATTTTTCCTTAAAAATTTTCCAGTTTTCTTTACTCATTGTAAAATTCATAAATTAAAGATTTCCCCCTGAAAATAGCAATTTTGACAGAACTACTCTTCCCTTTCAAAATGCAAATAAACCAATAGTATCTATATGTTCAAAAATTTAAACCACAAATTCACTTACAAATATCTTAAGTATAATTCTTGTTGTGCCAAAGTAAAAATCTTAAAGTCTTTATCAATACATATAAAAATACACAATAAATCATAATCTATGATTAAAATAAAAAGACTCTTAACAGAATGTTAGCTCATGCCAAAAACCCCTATTCTAATAGCTATGGTTAATCTTATAGCTTAGTATACTAACAGTATATTGTCAATATGAAAATAGAGATGATTATTAGTAAGAGTCATTGACAAGATTTTCAGGTGATAAAAAAGAAAAGATCTTCAGACATACCAATATCAAATGGGCTAAAATGAGAAGAAAACTAATGTGACACTGATAAATATATGATAAATGGCTTTGAAAATAAAAATTAGTCTGTTAGTATTAGGAATCCTTTAATAATTTCAAATAAAAAATTAAAAGCAAACATTCAAAATTAATATACCTGGTATCCAAATATAATTTTAATTTACTATTCTTGCTTAGTATTATTACACTTGCAAAGGTGAGCTTTTGTTTTAGCTAATTTGAAGGAACCCCCACACACCAAAATGCTTTTGCAATAAATTTTTCTTTTCTATATTTTGGCTCAAAATTAAGCACTCAACAGGAAACTAAGGATATTAATTGTCTATATTAGATATTTTTAAGATCTTATTGCAGAGAAATTTACATAAGAGTATCATTATATTATGCTGTCAAACATATCAGGGACATATCTTTTTCTGTTACTAGCCACAGAGAAAATAATTTACCTTAGCAAAACACTAATAATTATGCAAAAATTTAAGACAGTTGTAAAAGCTAACAATGAGTCATTTGGCTTCAGATTTTAATGTATAGAGTCTACATAAATTCTTGTTATGGTAAACAAAATATTCTATTTTAAAATCTAAATAGTAAAATGAGAAATATAATTGAGTATATGTTTGAATATGGCTTATAAAATTAGAAATGGACAAACCTGAATATACTAACTGATTTGATAATACTCTAGCACAGGGGCTAGAAATTAGGTTCACAAACCAAATCCAGCCTGCCCTTCAAAGCTGTTCTTCAATGGCTAGAAAAAAATATTTTGTAACACATTAAAACTATGTAGAGTTTGACTTTCATTGTCCACAAAATTTTATTGGAATTTGGACACATTCATTGATTTATGTATTATCTATGATTGTTTTCACACCACAGTGGTAGAGTTGAGACTCATGTGATACTCTCAGCATTCTGCACTGCTGCTTGGTACACTAAAAATTATACTACTAGTATATTGAATACCACACAAATTGTGTACACACACACACACACACACACACACACACACACGTAATACCCAAACCTTTCATTATATTAAAGCAGTATCCTGAAACAAATTAGTTTTGAAAGTAAGGTAATGAGATGCTGAATTTGTTTACACACACACACACACACACACACACACACACACACATCCTTTATTAACAATGTCTACCTATAATGTCAAAACAAAAGAAAAGTAAACTTCAAGTGATAATACATTTAAGGCATAATAGAACAAAGATTATTTTGTTATAAAGTTTGATGGCAATGAATGGTATTTAACATGCAATGATGAAATAGTTGCTCTCAAAGAATGTGTTAAAATTACCAAGCTAAACACTCATTATAAAATCCTTAATTTATAGGAATGTAGTGGTCAGAAAAATTAGAAAATTTAAAACAACTCACCACAGCAGAATTAATTTATGAAAATCAAGCTGCCAAAGTAAAGGACTGAATTGGTATAAAGAAAGAAAAGCCTTTTACTGATTTCAATCTTTTTATTGCATCAGCTGAAGAAAAGTAACATGCTCATGACTATTAGACTTTTGGCAAGAACAGTTGAAGAACTGAGAACTCTGGGAACCACATCAACAGTCAACAGAAGAAAAAATAATAAAACAAATGACCATGAGTGGTCTTCCTTGGCTACATGTGACTGATATTACCTAGTTATTGTTTATTTGGTGAATCAATAACAAGGATAAAGGGAGTGAAAAGTTGGTCCCTATGAATTGTCTGTGTAAAACAATTACAGACAAGAATATTTTCTAAGAAGAAAACATAAACTACATACAACCTGATGTAGAATCTGCTAAGATATGTCACAACTGGTAGCAGTAAAAATATGTGTGGTCCAAAACAAGATTTAGCAGGTTAAACTTACAAAGCAAAACCTTTAAAAATGTAAGGTGGTTAACCTGTGGTTACTTACTATATTATTCACTAATAGGTATTTTGTGAAATATATTGTACTCTATCTTATATTACTGAACTAATAGTGTTAACTGAGAACATCATTTACTCTCACAGACTTATACATCAACAGTTCTTTCATCTTTCATCAGATATAGAAACAGAATATCCTTGCTTTGCTTTCCCACATAGTAGTTTATGGCTTAATGGTCATATGAGATTTATGATGAGTTTCTGAGCTTAGGGCTGATATTAAAAAATTTTTCTGTACAAGAAGAAATACCCTCAATCATGATTGTAGGATTAAATCTCACAGTGAATTGTTTTGGAATTTGGATTTTGCTGCTGATTTGATGGCGTTTTGTAATGAATTCAACCAAATATTACAAAGCAAAACCAGTGTTTATTTTGTTTGTTTATGTTTGTTTAGTTATTTATTTATTTGGTACTGGGGATTGAACTCAGGGGCACTCAACAACTGAGCCACATTCCCAGCCCTATTTTGTGTTTTATTTAGAGACAGGGTCTCACTGAGTTGCTTAGTGCCTTGCTTTTGCTGGTGCTGACTTTGAACTCGAGATCCTCTTGTCTCAGCCTCCTGAGCCACTGGGATTACAGGCATGACACTGTGTCAAAAACCAGTGTTTAAATGTGAAATACCCTTTATTATTTTGATGACAATTAACATTTTAATCACAAGTAAGATCCAGCTGCTTTATATACTTCCTGTACTATCAAAAGGCAAACAAGTAGCAAGATCTCCACTACACAAATTTGTAATTCAATCTAGGAGTGTTTTGGGGGCCTTGATGCAAGCCATGCAAATGAAACCTCCATTTCCCAAAATCTATTTAACTGTGCCAAAGAGGAGTTTCCACTTAATCTTCAATTGGAAGTGATTAATCTACAATGTAATAACATGCTAAAAGAAAAATATCAAGAGAAATAAAATAACCTAATTCTATCAATGCTTTCCTTCCAAGTGATAGATATGCCCAACAAAAATAATATTCTCATGGATTAATTTAAGTATTTGATAATACCTACTTTTAAGAAAAGATGAAATATGTAAAATCCTTCAAATTAGCATTAGCAGATGAATACCTACGATAAAAAAATTTTTTCACTGTTAGGACTGACCCTACAGCTTCATACATACACCACTGATCTACATCACAGTCCCTATCATTTTTTTTAATAAAGATTTTTTTTTTTTTAGTTGTAGATGGGCACAATACCTTTATTTTATTTATGTGGTTCTGAGGATCAAAGCCAGTGCCTCACGCATGGGAGAAAAACATTCTACCACTGAACCACAACCCCAGCTTTCCAGTCCCTATCATTTTGATGATAGGACATACTAACTTTAAACTACAGTTAAGTGAAAGGATACTCCCAAAGTCATTTAATTCTTCTCATTGGTAGAGTCATATTTTAAAAACAGAAAAAAAATTCTCAATTATTATGTCTTGAATTTCATAAAAAATTTTGTAGAAATCTGTTTTCTCTCCATTTACTTACTTTCCACAATAATCTCAATTTTTCCTCTTGGCCACAGTCCCATATTTACTATCTGATCCTTTACAGAAAAAGGATTCTTAACCTTTATTCTAGAACCAGATGCCACCCTAGATGCTTAAAAGTATAGGTTAAATGCAATGCCTCTAAATCCAAATGACCTGGTTTGGCATGCTGGCTCTGTCACCCACAGCTATATGATCATGAGGAAAGTCCTTTGCTTCAATTTCCTCATCTGTAAATAGGACTAAGTAATGGAATCTATTTTGTAAAGTTGCTGTGAGGATTAAGTGAATTAGTAAATGCACAGTACTGGAATCAGTACCTGGTACAAAGAATTTAACTACTATGAGCTTCCAGCTTAAGATAATGGTAGACTTCAATCAGTTGATAACCAAATTATACATCTCCTCACCTTTTTGAATAAGACATTTGAAATCTTTACATACATTAAAGACTGAAAAGAAAATTGTAGCGTACAAAGATAAAGGATAACCAAGCCCTTTTCCCAATTGCTCCCAACCTCTTCCCTCAAACGGAAGTCTGAGTGGGCTTACTATTGGTATGATCAGGATGGCAATTCTCATATATATACATATATATACATTTTTTAATATAGAAGAGATTGTATAATTTTGGGGGGGTACCTGGGATTGAACCCAGGAGCACTTAACTATCAAGACACATCCTCAGCCCTTTTAACAAACATTTTATTAGAGAGAGAGTCTCACCAAGTTGCTTAGGACATCACTAAGTTACTGAGGCTGGGTTTGAACTTGCTATCCTCCTGCCTCAGCCTCCCAATCCTGAGATTACAGGCATAGGACACCATGCCCAGCTTGTATTAATGTTTTAATATTTTAAATTTCATATTATACTCTTTATAGTTTACAAAAGATTAAATAGTACTATTAAATTTTAAAATTTACAGTTTAAAACTGACATTTTAGAAGTCAATAGCATATACAAATAACATATTCTTATTTGTTTATTTACATTCAGTAAATATATACTGAATGTCTACTATTTGCCAAATTTACTAGCTTAAGAACTTTGAGGGGAAAAAGCGTTTCAATATATGTACTATTGACAGAACCCTCAAAATTTGCTTAAAGATATATATATATTTTCTTAAATGAATAGCTCTTATAACAAGAAACTTAAGAGTACTCCTGTCCCTGCCCCTCCCCCAAAGTTTCTGCAATGATAAAAATGTTCTATATCTGTGTGTCCAACATGATAACTAGTAGGTAGCCTTATGTGACTAGTGAACATGTGCAAATGAGAAAATGTATTTTAGATTTAACTAAAGTTAAAAATTGGACAGCATATTCTATAGGATCACTGTAGAACATTTTTGCCTTTAGTGGCAAATAATGTTTGTTACACTACACAGTTTTAGTTTGTTATTCAAAACAGCCTTACCTTTCTTTTCTTTTTTTTTTATAGTTCCCTTCACAAATCCTTTATTTCTTATGCCAACAGGTCCTACTTAAGAGAAACTTCCCATAAAACTATAAACTGCTTGTCTTGAAACATATCAAGCTTATTATAGCAATTGTTGTTAGTGGAAGCCACTGACAACCGATTTCTTACCTAATCTGAGCTCTCCGAAGTTCCCACACCCTATCTTCTTGCCAACCCTGAAGTTGGGTCCTACCATAAGAACCCCAGAGGATGTCAAAGAGCCAGATGGTCGAGAGCAGTGTGCACTCCTTTGTGCCATGGGTTTAGTTGTCCGTTGTCTTTCATCCTTTTCCCTACTAGGATGGTCCATGATCCTACACAACAAAGTCTCTGTATAAGGAGTAGCCATAGTGTGTATACCTCTCTTCCATACAAAAGTATGTCCAAATAAACCGTAGTCAGAGAAATATAAGAAGTTCTTTTGGCACCATATTTATGTTTCTAATGTATCTCCAGGAGATAAAAAACCATTGATTAGTTCCTGTAGGACATGTAGTCTGTAGGTCTCAAGCATAGGAGGACATTTTGTAACCCATTCAGCCCCATTGAGTCAAAAGTGTACTGGCCTCAACTGTCCTCCTGGAATGGGCATGCTCTGGGGCTCAAAAGGAGCGGGCGCGGTCCCCTCCCGGAGGCTCCGAGTGGTTCTCTCCAGCCTTACCTTTCCATGCCACAAAATATTTTCTGTCTACTTTCTTAATAACAAAATTAAATCAATTCACTATTTAACAAATAATATTTGCTTTTTTTGTTGTTTTGACCTTTCTCTCTTGCCACCCCTTAACTGTAGCTGAATTCTAATCATTAACGTTATTATTGCACTGGAAAAAATTTTAAAACCCACATATATGATTTTTAAATGTAATTAAAATCTACATGTAATTCAAAAGCCTTAAATCTTTTCCTCTGGCAAATTTTCATGGCATCTGTTTAATAGTTGGAAAGTTATTTCAATTAGTAGTTTACCTCTTATTCTTGCTTATGCCTAGATTTTTATATTGGCAACATCTAGTAATGAAACAGATAAATATCAGAAGTGAAAAAAACTTAGATGGAAAAACATGTCTCTTTCCCCAACTAGCTCTGACAATTTTGAATATACCAGACAAAATATATGCTGAGTCATAAAGCTTTAATGAGGCATCTTTACATGAAGTGTGAAAAAAACTTTATTTTTGCATAAATATCATGATACTTTAATGCTTAAAGCATCCCTTTAAAAATAAGTTAAAATGTTTTCATATTATTCTTTTATTAACACAATTATTGATTAAAACATAATTCCACTTTAACACAAAGTAAAAATAATATCAGTGACTAACATATTCTTGATGAAAATGGCTTACAGTATTTTGTGAGAACATTTCTTCACATTTTTTACTTGATTCAATGGGAAATTTCATATTTTTCTTTAAAATCCACAAATGTCTTAATCCTCACCATTATAAAAACAAAAGATACAACAAAACCACCTCCAAATAAAATCCTTACAAAGCATATCAACTTTTAGTGACATAATATATATTAAGTCACTGAGTAAAGCTCTTTTTTATGAACACTTTTGGAAAGGTTGCATTCAGTTCTAATACAGCTCTGTTATCAATCTGTGAACAGAAGGATACATCAAGTAAGGAAAGATCTTTACAAGATTCCAGGAGTTTTCTTAAGGATGCTGGACTTACCATTCTTGTTCCTGTTTGAAAAAACAAAATCAAACAAAATAATTTAAATATAATATTATAAATGTCCTATTTTGAGTCCCTTTTTATTTAAAATATACTTAAAATAAATGTCCTTTTAAAAATTAAAAGCATTTTTAAAATAAAAGTCTTCATATTGAAATAGTTCTACTAAAAAAACCAATAACAACAACAACAACAAAAATCAGTGTTCCTAGGCAATGTGGCATCCAGGATCTGAATATTGTCAGTCATCTACCTGCCATTTGTATTTCTACTTCTGACCCCTTCTAATCAGTTCATCTAGACTTTCCTACTTCTATCACTCTAGTGTAAAATGTTTTTCACATCTCATTTTCCTTAACCCACAGGTCAAATTAGGCAGCAATGTCTATAATAATTCAACCTCTAATTCCATGCAATGTAATTACTGAGCAACTACTCTGTTAAGTATTGAGTATCAGTTTTAGGCACTGGAAATGCAAAGAGGAATAAGACTCATGTCTGCCTCAGGAACTCACTGACCAGCATTGAAAACAAATACATATAACAAAATTTGATAAGTTTTACAGTGAATGGTAGGTGATGGGTGAGGAGTTATTTTAGTCCATGTTAAAACTGAAGCAATCATGGGATATTTAGTTAGATACTAAATTAATTATGAAAAGCATCTGATACATGGTAGGCACTTAATAAATACCAAATATCACTTGATTCTAAGAGATGATCTGTTGTAAAACATACCTTGCTTTAACTCTCGTTTTTCTGGGGAGCAACAATCACAATCATCATATATATACATCTAGTAGGAAGGGCATTAGGATTTCTGAAATGTTAACTTAAGCCTCATTCTCTGATAACTCTTTTCTATTCCCCTCCCTGTTGTGGGCTCCAGAGCTAAATTCTATTGTCACCATCTGTGACTGGTCCCAAGGTAAATCAATCCAGATTCCCCTGGGAATTTAGAATTGGGATTGGGCAAAGCCTTCAATGTCCACAGATTACTATTTCTATAGACAGGTAACAGTGGGCTGCAACTGTTATATTTGGCCATGTACACCCAGAGAAGCATAGGTGATTATGAGGATCAAAAAAAAAAAAAAAAAAAAAAAAAAAAAACCAAAGAAAGTCAAGGGAAAAGCACACATAAAAGTCTGTGAATACAAAGTTGCAGAGGGTGGGGTAGGAGACAGAACTAAAGCATACAGGACAGGAAAAGTAAGAAGGGAGGAAGGGAGGGAGGGGGAGGAGGAATGAAGAAGAGAGATCTCATGGGATCTAAGCGATAAAACTGTATCTTTATAATAATTTTCTTTTCTTTATGCTTAAGTTATTCTAAGTGGGCTTCTGGTTTTCTGTTTTGTGACAACCTCAACCCTAGATACTTAGTTGTTCGTTTTCTTAAACTCAGGATTGTGATTGTTATTTGCTTGTCTTGCCCAATAGAACCTGAGTTTCCTGATGAACGAGTTCTGTAAAGCTTTAAAGAATTCTGTGAAGGAACTCAACTTTAAAATTTAAATTTTAAATATGCTTCTGAAGTAGCTTGTATTTTTTTTTGTTGTTGTTGGTTAATTCCCAATACCATCACTTTGGTTTGGACCCTCATTATATGGATTACTGCAACAAATTTCTCTGATTTTAATCTCTTCCTTTTCCAATCAACTTGCTATGCATTCCCAGGTAAAACATGGCCATGAATATGTCATTCATTCTCCTAACTAAAAAATCCCATAATAGCTATTCCTCACTTAATTTTGTGCAGATTTTTCATCCCAGTGTTCAAAATTCTCCATTAAAGCTTTCATTGTACTAACAAAATAGATATATACAATTAAATTCGATGATTTGTTCTCTAAAGGTAGTCTGAAAAATCAACTGCTATATTTTTGCTTCATGCTGTTCTTTGTCATCCCTTCCCATTTCCTCATCACTTTTCAAGGATGTCTTTAAAATATCTACTAACCTTTTAAATAAAGGTTAATTATAATATAATAATAAACTTCCTTTATTCTGTAATCATATATGCTATCTTTTTCTGAGCCCCATTAAAATGGACTTGCCTCTGGCTTGTATTATGATTATTTTTCTCCTTCTTACTAGCTATAATCTCTTTTTTAAAAGATGGACACAATATCTTTTTACTTTATTTATTTATTTTTATGTGATGCTGAGGATTGAACCCAGTGCCTCACATGTGTGAGGCAAGTACTCTACCGCTGAGCCACAGCCACAGCCCCTAGTTATAATCTCTTTAAAGGAAGGAATATACTACTCACTCAGCTTTGTACTGATGAGCAGCATTTTCACTGTGAAGCAGGTATGCCACTTAACACTTCTATCGAGCAATGACAAAATAATGACTATTGCCTTGATTGAACTGAGAATCCTTATTTTCAAAAAAGCCTTATAACACTTAAAAATGAAAGAAAATCAAACAACAACAAAAGTAAAGAAAATGCAGCACAGTGGTTAGAACAGACTCTCCCAAAGAAAGTCATTATACTTATTTTTCTTTTATATCTCTGTAAAACTATTCATACATTTGCAGTCAAATGTTCTACCACTGAGTTATACTCCCTCATCCACACAATTAACAGGCCAAATTTAGATCACCTGACAACCAACCCCACTGCTCATCACAATTGAGCATTGCTTAGAATCAGTGTTCCTGACACTTTCATAGTTCTGTAGTATCTACTCCAGACATTGGCTATTGCGCAAGTCAGTATATGATGGTTTTTTTGCTTGTTTGTTTGTTTGTTTTTGAGGAAGGAGTTATAAAAAATAGATTTTAACCAGCAACAGCACTATCTTCTGAAGTGAAACTCATGTTCTTGTGAATTCACAGCTTTTTCTTGAACTTTTTGAAATATTTATCTTACAAAAGGCTTAGGACAATTCAATAGGAAAGATAGGTAGGATGGAAAAGAAATAACCATAGAGTAGGTATGGTGTGACCAAAAAAAAAAGTACTGACTATGGAACCAAAGACATTAGATTTGAACCTTTTCTCTGCCATTTATTAACCACTGGGTGCCAGTACCCTCACCTATGAAAACATGATGATATAAAACTTCCCGAGCTGTGAAGATCAAATAAAATATCACACAGATGAAGTATTTAATCTGAAGTGTGCACATGAGAGGCCTAAAAGTAGTTTGAATAAGTAATGTGCAACAACATAAGCAGCATCTACAAATGTATCATAAACCTGAATGTGGAGAGATTTTAACTGAGAATCTTCAGATTTTCCTTTTGTTGAATGTTTAATAAAGAAGAAGGGATACACATGTACTTTATGGACTAATCAATTGTAAATTAGTAGTAACAGACTGCCAGAAAACAGTTCAAGTGCTATGTGAGATCACAAATTACCAGTTGTGTGGGCAATGACAAGTACAGTGGCACCACTAGCACCTTTGAATAAGATAAGAAGTAAGTAATGACATCTCAAAGGGCTCCTGGCTGATGAATGCAATAAGGACACAAGGAATCCCAGAACTGGAAAGAATTTTCAAGAGATCTGCCTCAGGGTAGAACTATTTCTAAAAACTGAAATTAGCAGGGATGGAGACATCACAACATTCCTTTATTAACAGTTCAACATTAAGAAACTTTAAAAGAAAATCTAACTTGAATTCATTTTAAAATGGATTCATTTCTTCATTTCTCCTCAAGAAAAATGGAGAACACAGTTCAGCTAAATTCTCTCTTCTAATTAGACCAAGAATTAGTTATTTAGAACTTTGACATATTCAACAATATAGTTGTAACTTAAGTGTGTGTATACACACACACATACATATATATATATATATATGTATATATATATATAATTATTCCTTATTTCTTATATTTTTTATCAAACCAAGCAGTCTTCTTGGGAAAAATTTTGTTACGTTTCTTTGTGGTTTCCTTGAAAAAAATCTGATATTAGGTTTTATGTCAAGGAAACAGGCTTTCAAAAAAATTTATATATTGCATCCTTACCTAATATGTCCAGTTGCCGTAATCTGATACAATTACATGCAAGTTCTTCTATATCTGTGTCACACACAGATCTATTAGCTGTAAGAAATAGTTTTTGCAAGTTTGGGAGCTGGCGTGCCAATCTGGCGAAGCACCCGGTACTGCTCTGCAGAGTAGGACACCAGCCAAGGTCAAGTTCCTCCAGAAGTGGACATCCAGAAGCCAGTTCCGCTATTCCATTCTCAGTAATATTCTTACATCTCCATAGATCCAGGGTGCGGAGCTTTTTACACTTGGCTCCTATCATGCTAGCTATCACATCATAGTCTTCAATCTGGAAATCAAACAATTCCAAGCTTTTATATGTTGTGCTCAGAAATGCAAACTGTTTAGAGCTTGTTAGAATATTGTTAATCATCTCTTATTGTTTGCCTCCATGTAAATATACCCACATCCTTGTTAATATAGATTTACCCATTCATCTTACAGATCTGCCATGATTTCACAAAACAGCAAGAGTAATCACTTACTTAAAACTCCATTTAACAGAACTGACAGAGGACATTTATGAATTAAATCTCAAAGCAATCTCAAGTCTTCAATCTCTCATGGAGAATTGGAGGATTATGTGTTATTCTTTTATGCCTACCATTTTGACCTTGTTGCTGGTCACTAGGCCCAGTATCTTTTATTTTATATATATTAATATAGTTAGGTAGGTATATAATATATCTTTAATGAAGGTGGCACCTTGGCAGGTTCTAAAACTGTGGAAATTCTAATAGTACTCATTAGGATAGCAGCTCTGGGTTAAGTGAGGCTTTTACAAACTGAAAATACAACACAAAAATAATGATAACATTAATCATTGTCAGTTACTGAAGGTATCCAATACTTATGTCATCATTATAGGATAAGCAGCTATTAATTAAGGATTTAATATTTCAGTTCTTGGGCTTTATATGCTTTAATAATGTTTCTTTAAGTATATTCTTTTAGGAGATTCATTTGATTTTGTTATGATCAGGTATCAAAGTTATTACGAGAAGACAAAAAGAAAACAAAATAGTGAAGATTTATAATGATTACTTCCTTATGTTCACTGGTTTATTCGATTTTCAATAAATATTTGTGCTACTATTATGTACTAGCACCACTCTAGAAACCAGGAACAAAAGTAAACAAAAAACATTATTTGGTTCACATTTTTTTTGGAAAAACAGAGACAAATAAATGGGCAAAATTAATTCAGGCTGTCCAGAATAAAAACTATATTTCCCAGATTTTTAAACTACAAGTATTAAGTTCTAGGTAATAGGAAAGAGTCCTCAAAAGGCATGCAATTTCTGGAAAGGGTCCATAAAGGAAGGTATTATGTCTTTTTCCATTCCTGCTGCTTGACCTGGAGATGTGATGGCTAGAGTTTCACCATAAACCAGGAGATCAAATGTATGACATAAAGAGACTGCAGAGCAGTGATCTAGAGTTCAGGACCTCTTGGGAGCCTAAGGAGTAAAGCATGGGTTGCTCACTTCCAGCACTTCATTATATGAAAGAGAAATAACTCTCTAGTTTAAAGATAGTCATTTGGAATTTTTCTATCACTGGCACTTGAACCTAATTGTAACCAATACATTTGCTTACAAACTTGGCTAAAAGATTTGGTAGAGAGAGAGAAAGAGAGCGCGCACGAGAAAGAGAGAGAGAGAGAGAGAGCGAGCGAGCTAGAACTAATGGTTAAAGCAAACTTCTGAATACTTTTCAAGGGCTTTGTTATCTATTTGTTCATCGTTTTCCACTACCATGGATGATACAACTTTAAACTGAAGAGATAATCAGTTATTCCAATACAAATTTTTAAAAATTCTCTTTCCAAATGACAGAAAAAATTTAAAATTTCAGAATCCTACCAAAAATGTTTATGGCAGTGACTAAAATATCTAGATTTGTTATTGGTGAGATATTATTCTTCAGAAGTTCTGATCACTGCAAATCTGTCAAGCTGGCACTTGTAGCACAAAGATTAGTTTCAGAGAAAAAAGTGGTACAATTAATTTGTATCAACAACTATATTCAATATAGAAAAAGTATGTTATTAGGAAAATGATCAGGGAAGATAAATAATAAATCATAAGCATTGTCCAAAGTCAATACAGTGCTCTACCTGTAAGGATAACAGGTTCATAAATAACACAAATCTGTAAATTGCTACCATTTGGATAGTCAAAATAAAACATCCAGTAAAACATCCTGACTTTTGATCAACTTGATAGGAAACTGAGATAAGCATGGTATTAAACTATCAACCAAGGGCTATGCATGTCACTGTCCTGGTGAACCCTGGCCCTACTGTGAAATAAAAACAGTATTTCTATGACATTTATTGAAGCCCTAATCATGATGTTAACAGCAATATTAGCATTATTTCTGAATTCCTCTGTCAAGTACCTGATAGTTAACAAACAGATAACAATGGTAACAATCTTACTGGTAACTATATACTTCATTTTAAAAAATAGCCTATTTATCTAAAGTATAGTATATATTAATATATGTAACATAGGAAAACAGGTTCAATAGTCAAATAAGGTTAGAAAACACTGGGTTTAGTGATGGCAAGAGTTTCTTTGTTGCAAGTTAAAACTCTTAAGAGGAGGACTCAGTAATATCAATTCCTAATTTTGACTATAAATCTCCACTGTACCCTTACATACCTACCTTTTTATAACTGAATATCCTTCAGGACCAATTTTCCATAGACCAATTTAGAAAAATGCTAATTTGAAATACATGTAATTCTAACTATCTATCTATATATAATTCCAACTCTAAAAGTGTCTATGGCTAGAGGCTTGCTTTTCTAGGGAATATTGTTCGAGTTTAAGAGAAGGTAAATAAGAAGCAGAATAAGCAACATCTAGTTAAACAGGGTTTTTTTTGTTGTTGTTGTTGTTGTTTGTTTGTTTGTAACCAATCTAACAAGAGAAGGCTAGTAATATTAAAAAATCCAAGTGGCTGGTTTGTTGTCACAGAAACTGCCATCAACTATCAATGGGCTCATCTAGAAACCCACTACAGGGATCCAAAGAAAGCTATGAAATGGCTTACAAAGGTAAGAATTTGACTTGCAGTAAGGAGAAACTTGTGGTTTCTCCTTACTGCAAGTCAAAGTATTTCAAAAGACTAGGACAGACTGAGACAATGCTTGTAATAAGAGCAAACTGCCAGGATTAAAGACCATTGGGATAAAGACCAATGGAGGTAAATATGTTACTATAAGAGACATCTGTCTAGCCTACATTGCCAAATCCTGGGAGATCTCTGAAGCCATTGCTAAGCTCTAAAAGATGCTCAAATGAAATGTCTTTTAGGTCAGAGATGCTGCCTATTGATTCCAAGTCTAGGGTACCAGAATTTCTCTGGAACATTGCAACTGAACTGTTTATTCATGTCTTTCTGTTGAGTGGATACAAAACTGGACTGGTCTGGGGATCTCCTAAATCTGCTCTGGATAGAGGTATTGAAAAAAGTGAAGGGAAATGAATTGCTCCACAGGAAGATTCATTTCTGGTGAGTATTTACACGCACATACACATACCCTAAGAATCAATTATCTTTTAAGTCTCAGTGTTATTTGTAAGCCACATAATTAAGTAGTTTAGATGAAAAAAAAATAATTTTTCTCACAACTTCTTTTGGGGGTATGTGAAATCACAATTTTGAATCTTGAAGGATTTTAGAAATTATCTATCTAGTCTAAGAATTCCTAGGATTCTGGATTTCACAGAGTAAAATTTCAAAAACAACTGAGTTCTAATATAAGGTGTTGGTCTTTTTATTTTGCCAAGTAGGACAGTTAAACTCTATAGAAACAAAAAAGTCTATTATCATCAATATTTCTTGGAAATATTCCAATAATTTACAAAAACTAAAATTAACTTTGTAAAAAATTATTAAACTATTAACACATGGATATGACTGATATCTTATTTTGTAAAGAAACCCAGAGAGGTAAATAGTATGTTTGCAATAACAGCTAGCTTGGGCAGAACTGAACTTTTTCCACCCTCTGTACTTTTCTTACTCTTGTTGATAAATGTCTCTTGTTGATAAATGTTAGTGTTTCAAAGACATCCTCGCCAATTGAAGAAAAATGTTTGAAAGTGGGGTACAAAACAGTTAACCATAAGTCAGAAACTGTGGATAAGTGTTGGGTGTAGTGGACCAGGAAATTCACTCATGGGAAGAAAAAGAAAAAGCAATTGGGTATAAAGAATTTTCAAATACTTGCCATTACACAACTGCCCAAACTGAGGTGCTGAAGCTCTGAACAGAAGTTCAAAATGCTGAGCAGTGCTGTTTGCTGCCATCGGGGACCACATCAGAGGCAAATATGGAAAGTGAAAGAAAGTGAAACAAAGAGAAGAGGTCAATTAGACATTAAAAGCTGTCACTGCTTTTCCTGAAATACAGCTCAAAACCTAAGTTACAGATTCCACAAATGCCATTTAATGAGTCCCCAGGTGCGCCCACCATTGATTGGTTTGGAGTCAAGGTAATCATTACTAGTCTCCATGTAAGTCATCACGTTGTATATGGTTTTGCATGCTCCAAAGATACTGTATTCCCTGTAACCTCTCAGTTTATTTCCCAGAGGAAAGCAATTTGAAAGCCTGGTTATAAGACAAATTAAACCATCCCTCCCTCCAAAGACAGAATGAGAGAGAGCGAGCGAGCATGCAGAGAGAGAGAGTGAGTGAGTGCGCACGTGTATGCACCACAGGGGCCTAGTGACACTCCTGAAAAACAGCAGCAGCTCCGACATTCACTGATCAGTTGCAGTCTGATGGAACTGCCAATAGAGTCACCCCAAATCAGGACTAAGCTGGTGACTTTAATGTCAAAGGATTCTCTTTGCTGACAAGGATACCAACAACCATTGAGCACCTGTCAGTAGCAACATGCTGACTGAAATGTACCTAACATGCACTTTCTAGTCATGTTCTTGCCATTTAAGCCCATTTATCCTGTCCAATGTAAACGGTTTCACCACTAAAGAAACCCAAAGATGTGCTAGACTGCTACATAATCATACCAGTCTCAAATATTTTAAAAATCCTATTTTATAGCACATCTACAATGAAAATTTGTAAAAAGAAATAAATAAAGCAATGTAAAATATCCAAATTTCTAGCATTTCTTTTGTAAATTAAGGAGAAAACTATTCAGACTTACACAGCAAAATCACTTTTTAAACATCTGACCTAAATTATATCTAACAAAATTGAGCTCTTATACAACCTACATAATATGTTAGCTTACATAATATGTTCAGCTACTGAACACATTGGGGGGTGAAGAATGTGTCAATGGAAACACAAAATGTTTAGTCAAATCTCAGATAAGATTTTCATTGAGAAAATAAAGAAAGAATTTTACATAAAAATCAGTTTATTTAAAGAAAAAATATATATTAATGGTTATAATAAGATCCAGAGGAATATATTAGACTTTAGTCTAATTACTTCCCTCTTGAGCATTTCTTTAAATTTAAGCAAAAAAAAAAAAAGTTCACATTGATTTTACACTTGTTTTACCATAACATTTATAAGACAATCCCATGTAGCTCTTAGAATATTAACATTAGAAACAGTGTATTAAGATAAACTAACTTTGAGGTTCTCCATAATACTTAAGCCATTCTGACTTACTATCAAATATAGAACATTTGATTTGTTTTTTATTAGGATACCAAATCCTTATAAGAAAGTTGTTTTATAAGACTTTCCCATGAGCAAGACCCAGAATACATTAGAGAGACTTTCTAAAGAGTAAGAAATTTTAAATTAAAAAAAATATATACATATACATGTGGAGGTCTACAAATAGTTCATGAACCATGTTTTGTGGTTTATTTTAAAATGATTTATTATGAAGAATCTCAAGTATATATACTTATAGGATCCAATATAATACCCATGTAGTCAATACTCAAATTTATCAACTAACATTTTGCCTTCTTTACTAATATCTCTATTTTTATATCTCTCCATCCATAT
The DNA here is from genome assembly GCF_052094955.1 of Ictidomys tridecemlineatus. NCBI lineage: Eukaryota > Metazoa > Chordata > Mammalia > Rodentia > Sciuridae > Ictidomys > Ictidomys tridecemlineatus. Next base: position 63,149,292 of record NC_135484.1, on the reverse strand, counting down.
ATAAAGTTCCTCATAAGTAACTTTATAATGCCTTGGTGTTTAAAAACATATTTGAAGCTGGGCATTGTGGTGCATGCCTATAATTCCAGACACTCAGGAAGCTGAGGTAGGAAGATAGCAAATTTGAGGCTAGCCTAGGTAACATAACTTTAAAATATAATTTTTAAAACTCAGTGGTAGGCCACTTATGTTGGAGATACCCCCAGCCCCAAAACACACACAGGTGATATAATTTTACTACACTCGATACATCCATAGTTAGTATTTAATATTGGTATTCATGGTATATGCATATGTGTATTTCTCATCTTCCTCATTTGTTTTGTAAGGTATTTGTCCACGTTGCTACATATAGTTCTAGTTCACTGATTTAAAATGTTGTATAATATTCCATTTTAGAAATAAATTACAACATATACTCTCATTTGATGAGCAGTTGTTTACAATTTTCCCTATTACAAAAGTGTTATAATAAACATTCTTAAATGTACTTTCTTGTCCATATAGAAGAACATTTCTCTAGAGCACACCTCAGAGTAACAATTTCTACATGTTTTGTTATGCTCTTACTTTATACAATTCAGCAAAATAGCTCTACTTAATGTTTGAGTCATACTAGTTTAAATAAGTGGTATTTTTAGTTTATTATATCTTTGTCAACACAACTGTCTTTTCATCCCTTCTAACAATTATCCCTCTGATGAATATGGAATGGTATAATTTTAAGTAGTATGATCACTGATGAGGATGAGAGTCTTTCTATGTTTATTGGCCACTCATATTTTTTACTCTGTAAATTACATAATTATATTCTTTGCTGATTTTTCCACTGGCTGTTTTTTCCTTAATTTTCAGGAATTCTTTAAGTATGATATATGCATATGTGTATGCATACATAGGATCTTTGTTAGCTATAGTTATTACAAATACCTTCTCTAAATCTGATCCTCTATAGAGGATCTTTTGAGATGTGCATATTTTAAAATTTAATGTGGTCATATTAATCTATTTTCCCTTATGCTTGCATTCTGCTGTCTTTAAATAGTTCTTTTTTTAATACTTATTTTTTAGTTTTAGGTGGACACAAAATATTTATTTTACATTTATGTGGTGCTGAGGATCAAACCCAGTGCCTTGTGCATTCTAGGTGAGCACTCTACCACTGATCCACAACCCTAGCCCCTTTAAACAGTTCTTTACTCAAAACAAAATATTCTTTTTAATAAAATAACAGCTTGAAAGTCTTCATTTTGCCATTAAGTTCTTAATGAACAGTTTTTATATATGACAGAATATAATATTTCATTCTTACCCCTTGTCCAGTTCAATGTATTGAAGTCTACTTTATCCTTTGATTTGTGATGCTTTCTGTCATATGTTGCATTTCCATATATGTGTGTGTATACTTTTGGATCATTTTGTTTCACTGGTCTATTTGCCTTTCTCTGAACCAACTCTTAAGTCTCATTATTGTTTGTAATAAGCCTTAAAATCTAGTAGGGTAAACATCCTTCATTCCTCAACACTCTCAGCTGTTTTTGACCTTTTTGTTCTTTCACATCAATTTAAGAATCACCTTCTAAATTTTGGTTTTACCTTTTTCAAAATAATACAAAAAGATTACCCTTTCTCCCCCCCCATTATCATTAATTAATTTACTGGCATCTTATCATTTTTATAATTATTTATTACATTTGATACCTCCTCACTGTTTTTTTTTTAACAGTTCTTTTAGTTAACGGGTGGTAAAATCTTAACAATTATTTATTGAGTACATATTGATAACTCATGCATTGCTGTAAATTCTTTAACTAAAATTCACAACAACTCCATTCATTTATTCACTTAACAAATAGTCATGAATGCCTACTATGTATCAGACACTTGGGATATAGCAGTGAACAGAACAGATAATAACTTATGAACTATAATCATTATTACCATTTATAGGTGAGAAATTTGAGTCACAAAGCTAAACAACTTACATGTTATTTATCCTCAATCTTACTGTAAGTTTAGCCAAGCTTAAAATTTAAAGATAACTGTTATCTTCTTCTACTACTTTGAAAATATTACTCCATTAATTATTAGCCACTGTTATTTAATAAGAAGTCTACTCCCAATCTAATTGTCTTCTTTTGTGCACAGCGGACAGTGGTTTCTTCCCCCCCCACCCCCCGCCCACCACCTCCAATAGCTCTTGTCTCTTTATTTTTAAAGATCACAATTTTGTTAAATTGTGTCTAGGAAGATTTATTTTCAGCTATGAGGATGGTCTGGCTGAGACATTTGTTACCCCATTGATTGCAAGGGTTGATTCAGCTTATCTGGCTAGTAAGAGGGGTGTCCCCTTCCTCCCTCACCACTCCATGTGCATCCTTCCTGAACCTGTGTACTCAGTAAAAGAGGATGACCTTCCTCAATAGAGAAGGACCATTCTTTGGTCAAGGGTATATGAATAGCTGAGTTCCCTGCTAGAAGCTCCAAATAAGCACTCAAGATTAATTTTCATTAATTTTACTTGATATTCTGAGTTCATTTGATTTGAAGACTCACATTGTTCTTCACGAAAAGTGCAGATTCTTACCAATTCTCTTTGAACATTACTTTTCTACCATTCCTTCCAGTTTTTCTTCTGAACTTTGATATTCAATGGACATGACAATTTCCCAAGTTACAGTGGCTTGAAAAAAAGTCCATATGATATTCTAGGCTCCCTCCTTTCAGAGTAGAGCTTAATTTCTTTCCCTGTAATAGGTGTGATAGATTTAGTGACTTACTTTTAACCAACAGTATATAGCAGATGTGATGGCATGCCACTTTGGATATTAGGTTATTGTGATTGATTTTATTTATTAACCTGACTGGGCTTGCAAACATTTGGACAAATATTATTCTGGGTGTTTATATGAGGCTGTGTTTGGGGTGAGCTTAACAGTTAAATTAACAGACTGAGTAAAACAGATTGCCTTCCCTTTTGTTTAACTAAATAAGGAAGAATTCTTCCCACCTGATGGCTCTCAAAATGGGACACTGGCTTTGTCCTGACTTTGAAATAAACAGAATATCAGCTCTTCCCGAGACTCCTGCTGGCTTTCATGGTGGAGCTATACTATTAGCTTTCCTGGGTCTCCAGCTTGCCAGCTCAGCCTGGAGACCTTGAGGCATGACACCCCCATAATCACATGAGCCAGTTGCTTACAGTAATATGTCTTCTATTAGTTTTGTTCTCTAGAGAACCCTAACTAATTCAGTTGTAAAAAGGCTGTGGGTCCTGTATTAGCTTCCCTTTTTCCTCCATTAATCATGTGCCATATCATAAGAATACTCAGGCAACCTATGGAGACTCTCATGTAGAAAGAAACAGAGGCCTATGCCTAAGAGCTAAAGAACAGCTCTGCCAATAGTCATGAGAGTGAGTTTGGAAGCTGATCCCTTAGTAGTCAAACTTTGGGATGACTGGAGTCCCAGGTAACAACTTGGCGGCAGCTTCCTTTGAGGCCTTTCTATGGTCCTTAGAGCCAACACTACCCAGTTAATAAAACACTACCAAGATTATGTGTGAGATAATAAATATAAGTTGTTTTAAACCACTAAGTTTCAAAGTAATTAATATATAACAAGAGATAAATAATATAGTGAATAGAACATAGTAAATATATATTTATTAAATGAATGAATAGGGTAGCTTTGAGGATTAACTGGTGTGTATTTTACAAATATAAAGAACTTACAGCAGTATCTGACATTCACAATTTTTACAAACTTAAGTATAGTCCTTAAACTTCTTTTCTAATTTAGCAAATCTCTGCATCCAATTTAGAATTTATCTCATGTATGGAATTAAAATTCCAATAAGTACAATTTATTTCCTAGGTTTCTAATCAGTCCTTTTTTACAACTACTTGTTCTTGATTAGTTTCTTTATACTGCATAATTTTAATTTCTTTTTAAAAAGATGCTTTTAATTTCTTTCTTTCAACCTTCACCCTCCAACCTACATATTTTATTCCTCCCTCAGGATCTTGTAGATCACTCTGTTTTGAACTAGGACTTCTGAAGGTGCAGTGATCTGCACAGGAACTAGGAATACTGCAGAACCAGCAATAGGCTTAGCTTAGTTCTGACCCTGAACCATGGTCAATGCCAAATAATGAGGTACTCTTGGTATATTTGCCTATACCAAAACCGCTCCTTTCTCTTAAGACTTTCATCCAAACCCTGAAAGTGGCCTGGAGAGAGCCTTATAATACTGCTACCCAGTTCTGATTAGACATCCCCAGGCTACATAACAAGATGCTCTTGTTAGAGTTTTAGATGAATTCCCTGGTGAATCAGTTTTTCTAATTAAAAAGAAGAATAAAACAAAAAAAATTTATTGTCAAAAATAACCATTATTAACTTGCCTGGAATGTTCCTTAGAGGACTATCTATTACTTACTGTCTATCCTAAAGATTGTAACTTTAAGGCACAAAAGTAAGAGAACTAAGAGACTATTCATATGTACCTGGAAAACATATTGTGGAATAGTAGATGTATTCTTTTCTCTAGGAGAACTTTTAAGTCAGAAAAGAATCTCATGACTGACTATAATTATTCTGGTGTTAAAACAACCAGACTACAAATTAAACTGGGAATTAGAAAATCATGTAATCTTAGAGGGAATTATGATATTTTATCTTTACCTTGAAAAGGAACACAGAACAAAAGAAGATTCATGTTGGATGACATCACTCATCTTTGCTGAATAAGAGATGTGAGATCAAATGCTAAGACTTAGATGGGGATACGAGGTGATGACCAAAGGAACAGATACTGTGAGGAACTTAACAAGGAGTTGAATGAAGATAAAAGGGTCGACAGCTACCACTGAAGTGAGCAAGTACAAATTACCAGTTTTGTGGCTTTCTCCCACAGAGCTCATCAGTGAAAAGCTAGAGACTAAGGCATACTCAGATGTGCTGAGAGAACACATCTACAGAAACAGGTTGCATATCTTTTTTTTTTTTTTTAAGAGAGAGTGAGAGAGAGGGGGGCACAGAGAGTGAGAGAGAGAGAGAGAATTTTAACATTTATTTATTTTTTTCTTAGTTCTCGGCGGACACAACATCTTTGTTGGTATGTGGTGCTGCTGAGGATCGAACCCGGGCCACACGCATGCTAGGCGAGCGCGCTACCGCTTGAGCCACATCCCCAGCCCCCGGTTGCATATCTTTTTAAAATTCAGTTAACTCATTCCCTTCCAAAGTATCTTTAGAATATTCTTTTTCTATACTGTTAGTATTTGGAATCAAAATATTGCTGTTAATTTCAAAGAAAAGAGGAGAAACTATGAAAAAATTTACAATTTCCAAATACAAAATGGCCTTATTTGGAGAAATCACAGACTCAACAGTTTAGAGCAGGAATTGGCAAACTGCTGCTCACAGGCCAAATCCTATCTATTGCTGTTTTTGTAAATAAAGTTTTATTGCAACATGGACACATCCACTCATTAATGTATTGTCTGTGGCTCGTTTTGTTGTTGCTATTCTTTGTTTGTTTTATTTTTATTTTTCTGGTGCTAGGGATTGAACTCAGAACCTCACCCATGGTAGGCAGGTGCTCTACTGCAAAGCTACATCCCCAGCCCATGTCTGTGGCTGTTTTTGCACTATTCATGACAGAAACATATGGCCTGCAAGGTGTAAAATATTTACCATCTGGCCATCCACAGAAAAATTTTATAGATCCCTCCTTAAAAGAAGAAAACAATTCCACAATAATAAGTACTTGCAACACTTATACACAACTAGAGCATGCAAATAAATGAATCAATTACATTAAGTGTACTATGAAAAAAATATTCAGAAATAAAAAGTAAAATCTTATAAACCTTTTATTTAAGACATAAAGTATCTTGAATCCCCAAGTCTGCAAATTCTGTTGGTTAGTTCTGTAAGACTCATTCAGCAGAATCACAAGAATAGTTTCAAAGATTAAAATATAATTTAAATAGTTATAGCTTTAATAATGCAAGTCAGCATATTTGTTTTCAAATGTTTTATAATTTTCAAATAAAACCAGTCTTATTTAAATCATTACAGAAAGGAATTCACTAAGGAGTGACTGGATCCATGATAATTTCTTCTATAGATTATCAAAATATACTCTAAGTAAATGCAGTTATTTGATAAATATGTATTCATAAAGAATTCTTTTACATTCTACCTATAATCTACCTACTAACACTGTTCAGCAGCTTCAAAGCCCAGTGGAAAACTATTAGTAATAAATTAACAACTCATCGAAGTGAGAAAGCATATGTAGCTTCTTAACCTAGTACCCCACTGTAAAAATAAACACATAATAAATATTTAAAAAGATCACATTATAACCATTTCTGATAGTAAGGTGTCAAAGTAAATGGTAAAATATTATAACAGGTTATGAGTGAAGTACAAAAGCAAGAGACTATCTCAGTGTGAACAGTTTATCACAATTAGACAAAAACAATGGAAAAGCATGCTCATGGGTCAAAGTTCCTGACAATTTACCATGATTCACAAAAGAATTGCAAAGAAATTAGTCTATAAACACCATATTGCAATGATTAAAATAGAAAGAAGACTATTTCACCTCCTTTCACTACTGTCCTCCTGTTTGTTTGTTTTTTTTAGCAAATTTATTCCCCTTACTGTCCTTAGTGAAGCCTCCAAATATTAAGATGCTCCAGTGACTAACTCTAAAATGAACAATTTCAACTTCAAAAATAGTTTCAGTCAGTAAAATGATAGATAATAGACGTAAAAGTTCAGTGTAAGAAGATATAAAGTGCCATACAGTTATAAAGAATTATTATTAATGCCTTTTCTTTTTACAAGGAAAAAGGCACTTTAATAGGTAAAAGAAGGCATGAATTTAAATGTTCATGGACAGTTTTATAAAGAAATGCTACCCTTAAACTTTATAACTTTTCATTTTCTAGACTTCTAAGCAAAAATAACAAAAAATGATCTGTTTATTATACTCACATTTAACTTTTAGACAGTCCAGATTAATGGCTTAGTAGAGTTATACTTATGTATATCATGCATATTTTAAAATGTATTAAGGACTTCAGGTGGGAGATTCAAGATGGTGAGCTAGAGGAAGACTGCATTCCTAGCTGCTCCATGGCACGGGATTCAAGCAGTAGAACTGTTTCTCTGTGAGGTAGGTGAAAAAAGAATTTCACTAAAACTAAATATTGGACTGTCAGAGTGTCTGAGAGACTCAGAAATTTGGGTACATTAAACAAAGAAAAAAAGACTACATTGGAGCCAAGCCAGTTGTGTCAGAATCAGTAGTGGCACTTATTTGGCAGAGAGGGAGGAAAAACACACAGAAGCACCTGAGATCGGAAAAACACACAGAAGCACCTGAGATCAGAAAAGCAGCCTGCTCTTAGCTGATCCAGAGGCTACACTGTGCACTGTTTCTTTGAAAGGCCTGCTGGGTGATCTAGGGTGTACCTAGAAGAAAAAACAAGCACACAGAATATCTTACCCAGAGGGATTCAAATTACAAAAGTGAAAGGGAGCCCAACTTACTTCCCCCCATTGAGTCTGGTAACTCACATGACCAGCTTAAGTGGGTAAGGAATTTGAACCGGTGGGTGTGAATACACTAAAGGACTAAAACTGGGAAAGGCTGCTTTCATGGGAAGCAGAAGGGGTAAAGGATTGGCTCCCTCACCCAAGTATAATCCTTGAGAAGTTCTGGAGATCCAAACTTCTCACAGAGATCTGCAACTTCCAGGCCTTAGGGGTGTGTTGATATACTCTCTCCAGAGCAAACACCATCCAATGAAGCCCCTAAGGCCTGATTAGACCTAAGCTCCACTTGTAGAATCCCACTGTTAGAACTCTGCAGCAGCCCCACCCTGTCATCAGTCTGGTCTGGGCAGACAAAACTCCAACTGACGTACTTCCCATCCAGCTGAGACTTATTTGAACCAGACTCCATCTTAGGCCACTCCAACTGGCACCTTGGTGAGCAATACAAAAAGAGGGAAGGTTTAGCAACCCTTAGTCCTTGTTCTTGCATTCAGTTCATAGCTCAAGAAGAAATGGGAAAAAAAGACATCTGGGCATAGACAGTGTCCATTTGTTCTCACTGACTATTTTGACCACTTCAGTGGAAATAATTCCTTCATTTTTCATTAAGAATCTTTTTCCTTTCTTTCTTTCTTTCTTGTGTAGGTGTGTGTGTGCACGCGCACGCACATTTGGTTAATGGATACATATACATATTTGTTTCTTTTTTCTTATTTTTAGCATTTTTTAAAATGCAGTTATTTTTCCTTGCCTTATCTTTTTTTGAGGATTAGAGTTCTTGATTAGTATATTTAGGTTTTGGTTTTGTTTTATATTTTTTTTCACTTGTTTCTCTTTCTTTTCTTCTGCTAATAGTCAAATTCTATTGTTCTTTTACTCTCCTTTTATTTTGTTACTTCTATTTTTTCTCCTCCTTTCTTATAACCATGACATACTACATCTCTTCTGCATTCTCTTTTCACTTTTTGAAATTGTAAAGTCTTTTCTACCTTCCTATAACATTTTTCTTTGCTCTTGATTAACTATATTTTTACTATCTTTTAGCACTAATTGGTTTCTAAAATTCCTGCCCTCCACCATTAATGCTGTTGCAGTTATTACTGATGGGATAACATAGCTGACACCTATTGTTTGTTTTAATGCCAGACATAGTCCATAGCTACTTACTGTTTTTGCTGTTGACAACTGCTAACCCTACCATTTTGGTTTTTGTGACAATTAATATTGTAGACGACATAGTAGGAACCATATATTTAGTGTAATGCTGCATATTGTTTGCATTGGTTGTTGCTGTTTTTGTTTCCCCCCATTCTGTGGGGATGCTGGGAACCTACTGGGACAGTACAAGTTCTCAGGGTAGAAACTCTGCTGCTAAAGTAAATTCAACCAAAAGACAGCACACCTTGCTCCACAGCAAATTAATAATATTCAGTCTTCAGCTATACTTTAAAACAAAGAATAGAAGACACAAAAACGCAAACTAATGAGTAGGCCCCAAGTAGAAATGGCTAGGGGTGAACGCCCAGGTCCCATCTAAAGACATACAGTGCTATAGCAAAAACAGAGAGAAATAACACAAAGGCTGCGGATACCACACCTATGGGCGGGGGTTCAATTTTTATCACTCAGGACACTTTGGCAAGTGAAGACTGTACCCTAAAAAGGTCCACACATAAGAGTGGAAGAGAAATTCCTTCCAACGATACATAAAACACAACACATGAATACAAGAACCATGAAAAAGCAAGCTAACACAACACCTCCTAAAGGTCATAATTCACCAGCAAATGATCACAAAAATATTTACGTGGATGAAATATCAGATAAGGAATTTTTAAAAATATATAAAAATGATTAATTAATTCCAAGAGAACACACACACACACACAAAACAACAATGAAATGAATTAAGGAAGTCAGTACAGATTATGAATGAGAAATAAAGGAGATAGAAATATTTTAAAAGAACCAAACAGAAATCTTGGAAATGAAACTCAATAAATCAATAAAATGTTCAGCTGAAAGTTTTTTAAAGAGAGTAGACCATGCTGAAGGCAGAATCACAAAGGTGAAAGACTAAGTGGCCAGTCTTGAACACTGAGACAGTATTAAAGGAAAAAAAAAAAAAAGGGGGAACCATGATCAGAATATATATGAGCTCTGGGACAAGATGAAGAGACCAAATTTAAGAATCATTAGAATTGAGGAGGGCTTTGAGATGTAGGCTAATGGAGTGAATAAACTCTTCAGGGAAATAATAATAGAATGTTTTCCAAACCTTAGAATGACATTTATATCCAAATACAGGAGGCATTCAGAACCCCAAACAGATAAGATCAAAAAAGAACCTTTCCACAAGACATTATGATTAAATGCTTAACATACAGAACAAGGATAGATTTAAAAAAAAATAGCCTCAAGAGAAAAATGTCAGGTCAAATACAGAGGGGCAAGCCAATCAGAAGCACTTCTGATTTCTCAGCACAAACTCTACAAGCCAGGAGGGCTTGAAATGAAGTGTTCCAAGTCATGAAAGAAAATAGCTGTCAACCAAGACTTCTATATCCAGCACAGCTATCATTCAAAATTGAAAATTAAATAAAAACCTTCCATAATAAGCAAAATTAAAACAATTTATGACTACTACACTGGCATTACAAAACCTCATTTTAAAAAATACTGCACAAAGAAGAAATAAAAAACCTCTTAGAGCTCACAAAGAAAACACATCTGAAGAGTAGCTAATCAAATGAGAAGTGTCAGGAATTAATAAATATCTGTCTATAATAACATCAAATATAAATGGTTTTAACTCTCCAATTAAGACACAGGCTGGCAAAATGGATTAAAAATCAAGATCTACCTATATGCTACTTGCAAGAGACACACCTTTCAGGCAAAGACTGCTACAGTATGAAAGTGAATGAATATAAATTGATATACTTTGTGAATGGAGCCACAGAAATAGCTACTATAGCTAGTAGCAGGAATAGTTACTCTCATATCTGACAAAGTTGATTTCATGCCTAAATTAATCAGAAGAGACAAAGAAGGTCATTTCATATTGGTAAAGGGACAATCAAACAAGAAGATATAACAATAATAAATATTTATGCCCCAAACATGGGTGCAACTAATTACAAGAAAGAGATACTACTCAAACTGAAGCCCCAGACAGACCCCAGTACAAAAATTCTGGGTAATTTCAACACATCACTTTCACTATCAAATAGGTCATCCAGACATATACTCAGTAAAGACTCTCTAGACTTGAAAAATATTATAAATCAAATGGCCCTAACAGACCTCAATAGAATATTACATCCAACAAAGCTGAATAAACATTCTTTTCAGTGGCTCATGGAACCTTCTCCATAATAAACCATATTTTAGGCCACAAAGCAACTCTTAGCCAAAAGAACAGTAGAGTAGAGGAAATGAAATGGGGATGGGAGGAAGGGAGAGATAGGGGAAATACTGGGGGCTAAAGTAGAACAAATTATATTTTATGCTTTTATAATTATGTCACAGTATATTCTGTTATCATGTATAACTAAAAAATAACAAAAAATCTCTTAGCAAATACAAAAAATTTGATATAATTCCTTTCATCTTATCAGGTCATAATGTAATGAAATTAGAAATCAATACACCAAAACCCTACAGAAACTATCTAAACATATGGAGGTTGAACAATACCACTTTGAATGATGAATGAATGACAGAAGAAATCAAAGGAGAAATTAAAAAATTCTTACACTCAAATGAGAAGAGTAATACAACACACCAGAACCTCTGGGGCACTATGAATTATAATTCTAAGAGGAAAGTTTAAGCTAGGAGTGCCTACATATGAAAATTAGATTCCAAATAAGCAACCTAATGATACATCTAAAAAAGAGATGAGAAAGAAAAACAAACCAATACCAAAACTAGTAGGAGGAAGAAAGTAATTAGGATCAGAGCCAAAATCAATGAATTTGAAAATAAAACAAAAAATACAAAGGATTGATGAAACAAAGAGCTGGTTCTTTGAAAAGATAATCAACAGTGATAAGACCTTAGACAAATTAACCAAAAGGAAAAGGAAAAAAAATTAATAAAATTAGAGATGAAAAGGGACAAATCACCACAGACATCTCAGAAATTCAGCAGATCTTTAGGGACTATTTTGAAAACTTATTCTCCAATAAATTGGAAAACCATCTCTAGACAAATATGATCTACCAAAACTAAATCAAAAGGACATAGAAAAACTAAACAGACCAATAACTTGTAATGAGATACAAACAGTAATAAAAAAGCCTTTTAACAAAGAAAAACCTAGGACCAGATGGATTCTCAGCAGAAATTTACCAAACCTTCTTTAGAACTAATACCAGTACTCTCAAATTATTCCATGAAACAGAAAGGAATAGAACATACCCAAATTCATTCCATAAAGCCCAAACCAGATAAGGACACATCAAGGAAGGAAAATTATAGACAATTATCCCTGATGAACTCAGACATAAAAATACTTAATAAAATATCAGCAAATTGTGTTTAACAACATATTAAGAAGATCGTACACCACAATCAAGTTGGTTTTATTCCAGAGATGCAAGGATTGTTTAATATATACAAATCAATAAATGATTCATCACATAAACAGAATCACTTAGTAATCTCAATAGATACAGAGAATGTCTTTGACAAAATCAAGCATTCATTCATGATAAAAACACTGAAGAAACTAGGGACAGAAGGAATTTACCACAACATCACAAATGCTACATATAAAACCCCCCAAATCAACCTAATACTAAATGGGGAAAAACTGAACACATTTCCTTTAAAATCTGGGACAAGAGAAGGATGTCCAATCTCACCACTCCTATTTAATATAGTGCTAGAAATTCTAGCCACAGCAATTAGACAAGAGAAGAAAATAAAAGTGATAAAAATAGGGGAAAAAGAGGGGCTGGGGATATAGCTCAGTTGGTATAATACTTGCCTCACTTGCACAAGGCCTGGGTTCAATCCTCAGTACCACCAAAACAACAACAACAACAACAACAACAACAACAACAACAAAAACACCACAAGAGAAAAATAGGAAAAAAAAAGTCAAATTATCACTGTTTGCAGATGATATGATCCTATATCTAGAAGATACAAAAAATTCCACCAAAAGACTGCTAAAGTTAATAAGCAAATCTGGCAAAGTAGAAAGTTATAAAATCAACATTAAAAAAACAATAGCTTTCCTATAGTAGGTTCACCAACAATGAACCTACTGAAAAAGAAATCAGGAAAATAATTCCATTCACAATAATCTCAAAAAAAAAAAAAACTCTAAGAATAAATCAAGGAGGTAAAAGATCTTCTACAATGAAAACTATAGAACACTGAAGAAAGAACTTGAAGTAGATCTCAGAAGATGGAAGAACCTGTAGTGTTCATGGATAGGCAGAATTACTATTGTTTAAATGGCCGTACTACAAAAGCAATATGCAGATTCAATGTTATCCCCATCAAAATACCAGTGACATTCTTCATAGAACTAGAAAAGACTCTCCTAAAATTCATGTGGAAAAGTAAAAAGCCAGAGCAGCCAAGACAATTTTAAGCCAAAAAACAAAAACAAAAAAACAAAACTCTGGAGGCATCACACTACCTGACTTCAAATTACACTACAGAGCTATAGTAACAAAAACTGCATGGTACTGGCATAAAAACAGACAATAGACCAATAGTACAGAACAGAAGACACAGAGAAAAACACACATACTTATAGTCATCTGATCCTTGACAAAGGTACCAAAACATACACTGAAGTAAAGACAACCTTTTAAACAAACAGTGCTGGGACAACTGGTTATCCATATGTAGAAGAATTAAACTAGGCTCCTATCTTTTTTCCTGCACAAAAATCAACTCTAAATGGATCAAAGACCTTGTAATGAGACCAGAAACTCTGAACTCCTAGAAGACAATGTAGGGTCAACATTCCAGGTTTTAGTCACAGAAAATGACTTTCTCAATAGGACCCCTAAAGTTCAAATAGTACCAAGCATTAATAAATGGGACACAACAAATTTTTCTACACAGCAAAGAAAACAATTAGGACTGTGAGGAGAGGACCCACAGAATTGGAGAAAATCTTTGCTAGCTATTTTTCTGACAGAGGATTAATATCTAGAATATATAAAGAGCTCAAAAACCTTTACACTATAAAAGAAAATAACCCAATTAATAAATAGACAAATGAACTAAACAGACACTTCTCAAAAGAAAAAGAAATACAAATGGTTGACAAATACATGAAAAAAATGTCCAATATCATTAGCAACGAGGGAAATACAAATCAAAACTACACAGAGATTTCATCTCTCACCAGTCAGAATGGCAGACATCAAGAATACAAACAGACACCTTAGCCCAGGCCCCAGCCCAGGCCCCAGCCCAGGACCACTCCTGCCACTGTGAGGAAGCTCAGGCCAAGGTCAGGCCCAGGTCCGCCCCAACGACCAGCAGACCCATGCCGAAGCTTAGGTCTCAGACCAGGACTGCCCCCACTGACATGCAGACCCACTCTGGAGCCCAGGCCCCAGCCCAGGACCTCCCCTGCCACCCATGTAGGGGCCCAGGCCCAGGGTAGGTCCAGGTCTGCCCCCCAACCACCTGGGAGCCCAGGCCTAACCCACCTTCATTTTGGGACACTGTAGCCACCGCCATAGCCCTCCCACACAATACCCTCCACCTTGAAACAACAGACAGAGCCTAGAAGCAGCTGCATCTTGGAACAGTCATCCCAAAGCCAGGGTAAGGCCCACCCTTTCAGCCTCATCTCTTAAAGAGGTTACATCCATCCTGGGACACTCCCACTGCTATCTCTAGTTTCCTCTGCTATTGCCGTCACCACCTTTAGTTACAATAGCCTCCATTGTGGGACACCAGCAGGGTCTGGAAGCCCAACACCCAGGTGAGTTACAGATAATCTGCATCGATACTACAAGATCATAGGGTAGAAACTGTAATGTCTCAGATCAGTACTGCAAGGAAGGAAGACACATAGACAACGTGAAAAAACAAAGGAAGAAAGTACCCCAAACAAACCAGGACACTACAATAACAGAATTCATGGACAGTGCAGTTGATGAAATATCTGAGAAGATGTTAAGAATACACATAATTAGAATGATTTATGAATTAAAGAATGACCTAAATGAGCAAATACAGGTAAAAATTTATAATTCCAATAAAGAAATGAGAGAGCAAATATAGGCAACCATTGATCACACCAACAAAGAGAGAAGGGAGCAAATACAGGCATATATTGATCACACAAACTAAAAGATAAGGGAACAAATGCAAGTAGCAAAAGATTACTTCAAAAAAGAATGATTCTGAGAAAAAAAAATCAGAAATCCTTGAAATGAAGGAAACAATAAATACCAACAG
The DNA here is from genome assembly GCF_052094955.1 of Ictidomys tridecemlineatus. Lineage (NCBI taxonomy): Eukaryota > Metazoa > Chordata > Mammalia > Rodentia > Sciuridae > Ictidomys > Ictidomys tridecemlineatus. The sequence continues at coordinate 63,134,268 of NC_135484.1, read as the reverse complement.
AATAGATCACTTGGAAGACAATGTCAGATAATGAAGACAAAGTATACAATCTGGACAATAAAGTTGACAACATAGTAAAGATGGTAAGAATATCCAAGAATTTATGGGATAGCATCGAAAGACCACATCTAAGAGATATTGGAATAGAGGAAGGCACAGAGATTGAAACCAATGGAATGCACAATCTTTTCAATGAGATAATATCAGAAAATTTCCCAAATACGAAGAATGAATTAAAAAATCAAACACAAGAGGCTTAAAGGACACCAAATGTACAAAATTACAAAAGATCTACCCAAGGTACATTATAATGAAAATACCTAGCTTTTAGAATAAGGATAGAATCTTAAAGGCTGCAAGAGAGAGGAATCAGATCACATATAGGGGGAGACCAATTCGTATCTCAGCAGATTTCTCAGCCCAGACTCTCGAAGCCAGGAGATCCTAGAACAACATATACCAAACTCTGAAAGAAAATGGACGCTAACCAAGAATCTTATATCCACCAAAATTAAGCTTCAGATTTGATGATGAAATAAAACATTTCATGATAAACAAAACTTAGAATTTACAGTGAGAAAGTGTGCACTACAGAGTATCCTAAGCAAAATATTCCAGGAGAAGGAAATGAAAAACAACAATGAAAATCAGCAAAGGGAAGAACTACACTAAAGAAAAGGCCAATCAAAGGAGAAACCAAGTCAAGTTAATAACCAAAAATAAACCAAAATGTCTGGGAATACAAATCATTTTTCAATAATAACCCTAAAAGTGAATGGCCTAAATCCAATTAAAAGACATAGACTGACAAACTGGAATAAGGAAAAAAAAAAAGACCCAACAATATGTTGCCTTCAAGAGACTCATCTCACAGGAAAACATATCCACAGACAGAAGGTGAAAGGGTGGGAAAAAAACGTACCACCCACATGGGCCACATAAACAAGCAGGGGTTTCTATCCTCGTATCAGATAAAGTGGACTTCAAACCAAAGCTAGTGAAAAGGGATAAAGAAGGACATTTCATACTGCTTAAGAGATTCATACATCAACAAGATGTAACAATCATAACTATCTATGTCCCAAGCAATCTATGCATGTCAAACAAACCCTTCTCAAATACAAGAACCAAATGGACCACAACACAATAATACTGGGTGACTTTAATACACCTCTCTCACCACTGGATAGATCTTCCAAACACAAACTAAACAAAGGATCTACAGAACTCAATGATACAATCAATAATTTGGACTTCACAAATATATATATATATATATATATATATATATATATATATATATAAAATAATATTCCATCCATAAACAAGTGAATACACTTTCTTCTCAGTGGCACATGGATCCTTCTCCAAAATAGATCATATGTTATGCTAAAAAGCAAGTATTATTAGCAAATACAAAAAAATAGAGCTACTACCATGCATTCTACCAGACCATAATGGAATGAAATTAGAAATCAATGATAAAATTTAAAAGAAAAGCTACTCTAATACCTGGAGACTAAACAACATGCTATTGAATGACACATGGATAATAGAAGACATCAGAAAGGAGATAAAAAAAAATTCTTAGCGGTAAATGAGAACACAAATATAACTTATCAAAATTTCTCAGACACTTATGAAGTCAGTGCTAAGAGGACAGTTCATTGCATGGAGTTCATTCATTAAAAGAAGAAAAGTCAAAGCCCCAGAAAAAGAAGAACAAACCAACACCAAAAGTAGTTGAAGACAGGAAATAATTAAAATCAGGGCAGAAATTAATGAAATTGAAACTAAAAAAAAAATTCAAAAAAGACAAAACAAAAAGCTAATTCTTTGAATAAACAAATAAAATCGACAAACCCTTAGCCACTGCAATGAAAAGAGGAAAGAGAAAACTCAAATTACTAAAATTTGTGATGAAAAAAGGAAATATCACAGCAGACACTATTGAAATACAGAAGACAATTAGAAATAATTTTGAAAATTTATACTCCATTAAAATAGAAAAGCTCCTCATACATTGCTGGTGGGGCTGCAAATAGGTGCAGCCGATATGGAAAGCAGTATGGGGATTCCTTGGAAAACTGGGAATAGAATCATCATTTGACCCAGCTACCCCTCTCTTCGGTCTATACCCAAAGGACTTAAAAACAGCATACTACAGGGACACAGCCACATCAATGTTTATAGCAGCACAATTCACAATAGCTAAACTGTGAAACCAACCTAAATGCCGTTCAGTAGATGAATGGATAAGAAAAAAATGTGGCATATATACACAATGGAATATTACTCCGCAATAAAAGAGAATAAAATCATGGCATTTGCAGGTAAATGGATGCAGTTGGAGAAGATAATACTAAGTGAAGTTAGCCAATCCCCCAAAACAAATGGCAAATGTTTTCTCTGATAAAGGTGACTGACTCATAGTGGGGGTAGGGAGAGGGAGCATGGGAGGAATAGATGAACTCTAGATAAGGCAGAGGGGTGGGAGGGGAAGGAAGGGGACAGAGGGTTAGCAATGATGGTGGAATGTGATGGACATCATTATCCAAAGTACATGTATGAAGATATAAATTGGTGTGAACATACATTATATTATAGAGATATGAAAAATCGTGTTCTACGTGTGTAATAAGAATTGTGATGAATTCCACTGTCATGTATTTAAAAATTAAAAGCAATTAAAAAATAAATAATAAAATAGAAAACCTCAAAGATACCAACAAATTTCTAGAGGCATATGATTAACTCAAACTGAATCAAGAGGACATACACAATTTAAACACATCAATTTCAAGCAAGGAAATAGAAGATGCCAGCAAAAGCCTACCAATCAAGAAAAGCCTGGGACCAGATGGATTCACAACTAAGTTCTACAAGACTTACAAAGAAGAATCCACACCAATAATTCTCAAATTATTCCATGAAATAGAAAAGGAATGAATCCTTCCAAATTTATTCTACGAAACTAGTGTCATCCTGATACCAAAACCAGGTAGAGACACATCAAAAAAAGAAAAATTTCAGAATATCCCTGATGAATATTGATGCAAAAATTCTCAATAAAATTCTAACAAAAATCACATAGAAAACACATTTAAAAAATAGTGCACCATGATCAAGTGGGGTTCATTCCAGGGATGCAAGGTAGGTTCAACATATGGAAATCTATAAATATAATTCATCACATCAATAGACTTAAAGATAAGAATTATATGATTATATAAATTGATGCAGAGATAGTATTTGACAAAATACAGCACCCTTTCATGTTCAAAACACTAGAAAAACTAGGGATAGTAGGAATATACCTCAACATTGTAAAAGCTATCTATGCTAAACCCAAAGCCTATATCATAAATGGAGAAAAATTGGAAGCATTCCCTCTAAAAACTGGAAAAAGACAGGGATGCTCTCTTTTACCACTTCTATTCAACATAGTCCTTGAAACTGTAGCCAGAACAATTAGAAAGAGAAAAGAAATTAAAGGGATAGAAATAGGAAAAGAACTCAAACTATTAATTATTTGCTAATGACATGATTCTATACTTAGAGGATCCAAAAAAACTCCACCAGAAAACTTCTATAATTAATTAATTCAGCAAAGTAGCAGGATATAAAATTAATACCCATAAATCAAGTGCATTTCTATATATCAGTGATGAATCCTCTGAAAGAGAAATTAGGAAAACTACCCCCATTCACAATAGCCTCAAAAAAAGAAAAAAGAAAAAAAAAACTTGGGAATCAACTTAACACAAGAGGTGAAACACCTCTACAATGAAAACTACAGATCACTAAATAAATAAATTGCAAAAGACCTTGGAAGATGGAAAGATCTCCCATGCTCTTAGATAGGCAAAATTAATATTGTCAAAATGGCTATACTACCCAAAATGCTATACAGATTCAACGTGATTCCAATTAAAATCCCAACGTCATTCCTTATAGAAATAGAAAAAGCAATCATGAAATTCATTTGGAAAAATAAGAGACCCAGAACACCCAAAGCAATCCTTAGCAAGAAGAGTGAAGCAGGAACATCACAATACCAGACGTTAAACTATACTATAAAGCTATAGTAACAACAATGGCATGGCATTGGCACCAAAATAGACATGTAGACAATGGTACAGAATAGAAGATACAGAGACAAACCCACATAAATACTTTCATACTAGACAAAGGCACCAAAAACATATATTGGAGAAAAGATAGCCTCTTCAACAAATAATGTTGGGAGAATGAGAAATTCATACGTAGCAAAATAAAAATAAATCCCATATCTCTTGCCATACACAAAACTCAGCTTAAAGTGGATCAAGAACCTAAGAATTAGTACAGAGACTATGTGCCTAATAGAGGAAAAAGTAGGCCCAAATCTTCATCATATAGGTTTAGGCCCCAGCTTCCTTAGCAAGACTCCTAAAGCGCAAGAAATAAAATCAAGAATTAATAAATGGGATGGACTCAAAGTAAAAAGCTTCTTCTCAGATAAAGAACAATCAATGAGGAGACAAGATAGCCTACATTTTGGGAGTAAATTTTTACCACATGCAAGTCAGATAGATCACTAATCTCCAGAATATATAAAAAAATTCAAAGAACTTAACACCAAAAAAACCAAACAATCCAATCTATAAATGGGCTACTAAGGAGCTGAATAGATAACTTCTCAGAAGACATTCAATCAACAAATATATGAAAAAATGTTCAACATTTCTAGTAATTAGAGAAATGTAAATCTAAATTAGTCTTAAGATTTCATGTCAAACCAGTCAGAATGGCAGTTACTAAGAATACAGACAACAATAAACGTTGGCAAAAAATGTGGGGGAAAAGGTTCACTCATACATTTCTGGTAGGATTACTAATTGGTGCAAACACTCTGGAAAGCAGTATGGAGATTCCTTAGAAAACTGGGAATGGAACCCTCATTTCACCCAGCTATCACACTCCTTATACCCAAAGGACTTAAAATCAGCATAATATAGTAACACTGCCACATCAATGTTCATAGAAGCTCAACTCACAATAGCTAAACTATGGAAGCAATCTAGATGCCCTTCAATTGATGAATGGGTACAGAAATTGTGGTACATATACATAATGGAATATTACTCAACATTAAAAGAGAATAAAATTATGACATTAAGCAAGTCCCAAAAAACCAAAGACCAAATGTTCTCTCTGATAAGTGGATGCTGATCCATAATGGGTGAGGGAGGGGCATGGGGAAAACAGAGGAACTTTGATTGGGCAAAGGGGAGGGTTGGGTGGGGAGGAGGAATGCGGGATAGAAAGATGGTGGAATGAGGTGGACATCATTACCCTAGGTACATGTATGACTGCATATATAATGTGATGCTACACTGTATACAGAAAAATGAAAAGTTGTGCTGCCATGAATCAAAATGCATTCTGCTGCCATATATACCTAATTAAAATAAATTTAATTAATTTAAAAAAAGAATACAGTAATAATAAATGCTGGAGGGGTTATGGAGGAACACTTTTACACTGTTGGTGGGACTGTAAATTAGTACAACCACTATGAATATCAGTATGGAGGCTCCTCAAAAGACTAGGCATGGAACCACCATATGATCCAGCTATAACACTCTCGGTATTTATCCTAAAGAATTAAAGTGATCCTACTATGGTGATACATGCACACGCATGTTAATATCAACAGAATTCATAACAGCCAAACTATGGAACCAGCTTAGGTGTCCATCAACAGATAAATGGAAAAAGAAAATGTGTCATATATACACAATGGACTTTTACTCAGCCATAGGAAAAATGAAATTATGGAATTTGTAGAAAAAGGGATGGAACTGAAGACCATTTTGGTAAGTGAAATAAGTCAAACTCAGAAGGTTAATAGTCAAATGTGGAAGCTAGAAAGGAAAAAGGAAAACAAAGGTGAAGGTAGATCTCCTAAAAATCAAAAGGAAATCAGTGGAAGAAAGGGACCAAAGGGTGGGAAGCAGGGAGGGAGGGGGGAAGTTCTGGCAACTCGAATATCAAATAACAAACCCATCAATATATACAATTATAATGTGCCAATAAAAAATGTGGAAGAAAAAAAAGAATCTAATATAGAGCCCTGTTCATGGCAGAAGAGCAGAAGCAAGTGATAAAAGCACATCTCTCAGCCAAAATAATATCTTGTGCCCACAATATAGCTCCCACTATGGCTTGCACTTTAATTCAAGAGATGCAAAGTTCATATTCAGTACAGTGGAGATATTTGTATTCACCTTATTTTTCTGTAAATAAATATCTTGAATTGTGTGGAAGGGAAACACTTTCATTGACTTTTTGATAAAATGTCTTCTAAAGATGTAACAAAAGTATTATTAACAATTAATCATCTAGATAATTTGCTAGAACTACAAACACACAAGGAAAAAAAAGCAGCTCTTATCTACTACCTAAGACAGCAAGTAAAACTTGTATTATGGAGCAGCATTTTATTCTTCACTTTGAAATGACTACAAAATAAAGTGTTCCAAAGAGGGAGAAAGATTTAAATAATAAAACATTTAAGCAATTGCCTTCCCCAAAAAAGTACTTTATAATCAATGTATGTCAGACTTTGTTCCATATTTTACATTAACATACATTTCTAATTATTATAACTATTTATAATCTATTTGCTTAATGTTAGAAATTGTTACTTATCTTCAATAAAGAATGCAACCATTAATTATATACCCAACCTAAGGTAGGATTCCAAATTACTATTCTCTTCTCTAAAACATGATTCCTAGAAAGCATATTGACAATGGGACCTATAACAAGTTTATTTATTAGACTTAGGTTAGCTAAAATATAGACTATTGACATCATATGATCACTAATCACATATATAACTTCACTAATCACATAATACATTTCAAACATATAAGAGCAATATCTCCAAGCAATAAATTGGAATTTTATCAAAATATATTCACTAAATGAAAGTTCATAAATTTGTAATTGTGGTAGAAGTTAGAACTCTTACTAATGTCTAAAAGAAAAGATCATAAATGACATAGATTAATAAAGCTTTTTGCACATGCCTTTGAGGAGAACAAAGGAAAGTTCTCTAACCTCAATTCAAGGTGTTTTATAGCTACCCTGAATCACAGATTCAGAACTTTAGCTTTTCAGGATAAGGTCTGGATAATTTGTCAAATTCCAATAATACAGGGTATTAATAGGAATACATCTAAGTCTAAGTGTTCACATACATATGCCTTGCCCCCGCCCCCTTGTTTCAGAACTTTTTTTTTAAATCATTGTAATAGATCTCTCCTACAACAATATAGTTGAGTACATCTTCTCTTACAAATGACTAAATGATCAACAACTCATAATGGATGATAGCACATATTTGCAGTAGAAAGGACATATCAGTTTATACTCCAGCTGGACTCTTCAAGAACCTTACTGAATATATAAAAACAATGTTTCAATCAGAGGGGTAAGGGTTGCGCTGTTGTAGAAGCAAGAAGAGTCTAAGCCATACGCTGTTTGACACTAGTCAACTAAACAGTGCCCAGTTAAGAGAGTGTTCTGGTCCAAAGATTTTTTATCTTCTTAAAAACCACTTCTTTCCTTTCTATTCAGATAGAGGTGTCAACCTGTTTCTGTGCCGATGCTATTAAGCACTTATGTGACTTAGGTCGCATAACTAATGCTCAATGTTTATATTCCATGGTCACCAGCAAGTCTTATAACTCTACTTTAGCTGCCCTTATGACATGCCAACAGTGAGAGAATGGGCTAATTATGAGAGAATGGGCTAATTAGCCATCTCTAATAATGATGTCCTTTCCACGTAGATTTTTATACCTGATTTCCTGTCATGACTGTGGTCACCTACTCTTCCAAGAGGTGACCTCCACTCAGTGCACTGACAGGTCAGGCCTCGTGACACTGACTAACCACAACCTATTCACTAAGGTCACACACAACCATCACCACCAAAAGTCTCACATGTAATTCCGTAGGAACTTCTACAAGGCCAATCAGGAGAGAGAAGTACAGATATATTCTTACTTGAACACATATGCAAAGGACTCTAGTTTTATCATATGATAGAAAATAAATAGTAAATGAAACTTCAAAAGTTATTAAAAATCTTTTTTTAAATTTTAATATTTATTTATTTTTTTAGTTTTCAGCAGACACAACATCTTTGTACGTGGTGCTGAAGATCGAAATCGGGCCACACGCATGCTAAGCGAGCGCGCTACCGCTTGAGCCACAGCCCCAGCCCTTATTAAAAATCTTGATTGCTTAAGAATGAAATAATTACTAATAACCTCTGTTTCATGTATTGTTTAGTTAAATTAATCTGAAACTGGCTGCATTTTAGATAACAGCTAATGTCAATGTCCATTAGTCTACACAGGTAATCAGAGTAGGTTCTTCCTATTAACTTCTCCTTTTGGTCTTAGTCATCAACATTAGTTTTGTTAAGTGAGAGGACATTCCTTTCGTGTTTGTTCCTAATAGTTGGAGTCTGTTAGTTGCACTGACTCTGTTAAGGGAAAGGCCATCCCTGCTATTATGGTTTAGATATGAAGTGTCCCCCAAAAGTTCATGTGTGAGACAATGCAAGAAAGTTTAGAGGTGAAATGATTGGGTTATGAGAGTTTTAACCTAATCAGTACATTAATCCTCTGACAGGATTAACTGGATGGTAACTGTAGACAGGTAGGGTATGGAAGAGGTGGATCCCTGGGGATATGTCTTTGGAGTATATATTTTGTCCTTGTTGAGCAGAACTTTCTTTCTTTCTGCTTCTTGGTGACCATGTCCTAACCAGCCTTCCTCTGCCACTCTTCTTCCATGATGTCCTCCTGTCTTACTTTGGCCCTGAATGGAGTTGGCCATCTATGGACTAAGACCTCTGAAACTCTGAACCCCAAATAACCTTTTCCTTCTCTACATCATTCTTATCAGGTCTTTTGGTCACAGCAGCAAAAAAGCTGACTAAAAGACCTGCAAGTGTACAATAATGTGTTATTTAAGTCAAATAAGAATGTGGTAAAGAGACCACAATATCTGCATGACAAGAAGCGAAATTCATGGAACCAAATCAAATCATACTCCCTTTCAAAAATTAAAGTTTATATACTAGGAAAGTCCAAGAGCTTTCATCAACAGTCAGGGTGGTAAGAATTTTTACCTATATATAGCTCTGCTGAATAAACTGGCACAAAAAAAGAGAAAATATAATTGTTGATAACTAACAGAAATAAAGATCAACTACTTTTGTTATCTTATACTTCATGAAGATGAAGGCAGAGGGATCCTTGAAACTGTCGACAGCTTAGCAGACCAAGTAAACAGTTGCTGAACCATGCTTGTGGATTACTGTCATATACTAGTCCCCCACAATACCTATAATCAGTTTTTTCACTTCTTCAGATTCTTTCAATTTATGCTCTATCATTCTTGAAGTGAGGCAATCAAAACTGGATGCAGGTGTTCCATTTATAACTCCAACTTTTAAAAAACACTCTTGGTTTTCTTGTCTGCTGCTAAGCAACAGAATGACATTCTTACTGAGCTACCTGTCATACCTCACATTCTCCAGCCCAGTTTTTTTTTTTTTTTTTTACGAACAAAGAAAAGGTAAACAAGCTCAAACTTCTAAAACTAACTCAGATTGTTTTAGATAATTCTGAAGGCTAGGAAGTCTGAGGCCAAGGTGTCAATAGAGTTGTTTTCTTCTAAGACCTCTTTTTTGGTTTGTAGGTGCCATCTTGTGCTGGTGTCTTCACATGGTCTGGCCTGTGTATGTTTGTATTCTACTCTCCTCTTCTGATACAGACACTGGTGATGTTAGAATAGGACCCACCCCAACAACCTTGTTTTGCCTTATCTCTTTAAAGATCCTGCCTCCAAATACAGGCACATTCTGAAGTACTGGGGCTTAGGACACTAACATATGAATTTGGGGAAGACACAATTCAGCCCATTACAGTAGTTAAGAATAGAAGAGGAGTTAATTATGCCTATACTTATAGCGCCCTGTAGAAGTAAAGGGTCATTATGTTTTCAACTTATTTTTCAAATGGTTCAAAAATATAGTTATGCATATAGTGTAGGAATCTGGATGAAAGTATATGGTAATTTTTTTTAACTCTGAAAAAAATCTCATTTGTTTCTAAAGAATTTTCTGAAAGTGTGAAGTAAAACTTGTTTTCTTAAGTATTTAAAAGTCTATTTAATGATTTTGATTTTTATAGCCCTACTTTTGTGGGAAAAAAAATCCTCATGAAAGGCTAAAGTGGGGTTTTCAATCAATGTTTATCATATATAATACAAATATTATGAATAGAGAAGAAAAGGACCAAAAGGGATTGAACTCAACTCATTCCAATCATTGTAATACCTAACACAAATATAGTCATTTGCTTGCCATAAATAGTTGAAAAAATAAAGCATAGCTTCTTTCCTAAGTTTCTATCTTCCTATTTTTCAACCAAATTCAGTTTTTAAAAATTACCCTATCTATCAATTCATTTCTAGTTATTCTGGGATCACACAGATCCCACATGTCAGCTTGAGGGTCATTTCTTTTACCATGGATTCCTAACACAGGTATCTTTCAGCCAAGCACAAACCTAGGGAAATACTAGTATGCTTTTGGGCTTATCATCTACCCATCTATTCTGTGTGTCATTAATGTACTAGTATTTCATTTTTTACTAGGCATATGTTTATTACTTTGTACCTACTGAAATTCAAAAAAATATATGCCACTGATTCTAAAAATAGCTCATAGCTTATTCTGTAATTTTTTTAGCTGATGTTATAAGAAGACATTTGTTATTTATTTGATGAAGCTATTTTTTTCTTGTAATTCTAAACACATTTGAAGAAAGAAAAAGAGCTTATGAAATAAATTAAGAAAACAATTGAACTATATTTTACCATGTTATAAGACTAAAATTTCTGAATAATCACTTATGCAGGGGCAGGCCACATCAGAATCCCAGATCTACCTACCAGTATATAATGCAGTTTTGTTCTCCCGAGGTCTTACTGAGTAATCAAGCCTGCAGTATGCATGGATACTGCTAACCACTTAAGAATTCAACACTTAGCCAGCAACAGCACATTATCTATGTGCCTAAATTTTTTGAGGGTTATGTATCCTAATGTTGCTTTCCATTATGGCATAAAATTGAGAGTACACCTATATCAATTTGCTTGAAGTACTTCATTATGTATTGATTCTACAAACTTTCACTTAAATGTTTATAATGCAATTTGAATAGTTGTGATTTACCAGAACTACTAAACTTCAAACCAAATTTGTTAATAATAAAAATAAAAGACAAAAACTCAAATTTTCTATAGAAAATATTTCAGACTAGAAGATATTCATAAGACATAATTTAATAGTCTGTATTTTACACTAGATATATGTGTGTATGCTAGCTGCAATATTATATTTCTTCACCAACTGCAGACTAGAAAAGAAACAAATTATAAAGAAAAATCACTGTTTTTGATGGAGGCAGCCAGGCCATTAGAATAGCTATTTTTCCTTACATCATCTTACAATAATAACTATATCATTGAGGCCACTAGACCTATTCAAATCCTGTTTTGTGGCTCTTGGCAATACATTAACCTTTTGGGATCTTAATTTGATTATCTTGAGATGGGAATACAACCTATTCTCATTGGACTGGTGTAAAGAATTAAATAATGCAAAATGTCTAGAACAGCAAACAGAATATATTAAGTTTCCCCAAACTTTGGAAGTAAAACTCAGGTCTACAAAATCATCTAAATCTTATTAATTATACATATAGATTGTTTAAATCTTACAAAATGACATAGATGTACTCTATTTATTAATATAAATAGGCACATGAAGCGTAAATCTTATAGCATACACTTGACCTCTATTAATGTTAATGTATTAGAGTCAATATTTTGTAATATAAAGTTTTGCTAATTTTTTTGTTTTTGTAGGGTTTAGAGAAATGAATAAAAGCAGCACTGGATAATTTCCAGTCCTTTAAAAACAAAATAATCTCTCCTAGAAAGTTCAAATTCGTATTTTCTTTTTCTCCTTATATATTTCCTTAGAGCAAGCAGAAACATCTGAAATCAGGTGCTGCTCATTCTTTTCAAAACAGAGCCAATGCCTATGTAGAAGGTTTTGAGAAAGACAAGTCTCCTAAATCTTGTCTTCTCATTCACTGTTTGTACCCATTAAGCAACGTTATGAAGTTGAGGATTCAAGGGATGTGGATATAAGGGAGAAGTGTTTTTTGTTTGTTTGGTTTGGTTTGAAGCAAAGTATTTGCTTATATGACAAGGGAGGTGTTCACAGATTGATATGAATACCAGTGCTACTATGGCTTCTGCTTGTTTTAAAAGAAATCAGCTGATTGTATTACTTTCTCCCTTTTCCCTGTGAGTTATATGTGGAACTCTGATGTACCACCCACGATTGATGACATAACAGAAGCAAGCAAAGTACAGAGAGACAGCAGTGAATAGACTTGAGAAACATTAATAGTAAACCTGGGTAAAAATTTTTTATCAATTTTAAATTTGCCATTTTTTATTACTAAAATATCATTTTAAATTTTATTATAAGTTAACTTTAGATCAATGAAAATCAATTTTATGTTTTTTCCAACATATCAACATCAGAAAAATTTACAGTATGAAATTCATTTTTATGTTATCATAGAAGATACCATATTTTAAAGAATTTGTAAGTAGTAACATAGGGTACTACCTAATTTTATTTAATGCATACATACCATGACTTTATATCTACATTTAAGTAATTGAGGGAGCTAGAATTAATGGTATCTAGACTTAGAATACATGTACAAATTTCTACTCTTGAGATATGAAATTTTTCTCATCATCATAAATCACACTTTAAAAAACTGGGGTCATATTCTATCAGTCTTTTGAGGTGAATTAAGAAAACTGTATACTATTTCATGATTCTCTAGATCATGTTAATATGTAACATTTCAAAAGCATCTCACCGGATAATATTTTCACAAATCATCACAAATGTATGATGCCTAGTAAGTTTGGTTTTTCTTCTTAAAGGCTCATTCAGTAATTATTTATTCTTAAAGTTCAACATTCAGAAAATTATTGAATAAGGTATTATTTTGCTCAGAGGATATCAGCCTACATAGTGTAAAGGCCAATAAAATAGTAAAGGTATGAGGCTGGGGATATAGCTCACTTGGTAGAGTGCTTGCTTTGCATGCAGAAGGCCCTGGGTTCAATAATGAGTACACTTCTAATAAAATCCTTGCTGAAAGATACATCCAGAAGAAGAAGAAGAAAAAAAGTAAAGGTAGCAATGAAAAACAAATATGGCATTATTTCAGAATGGACAATTCTACCTAAGAGAAAATAAATGACAAATTTTATACCCACACAAATTGTGAATCATTTCGCCACAGACCAATGAAAACATGGGCTAAACCCATATTTAAATTAGCATTTTGGTTGCTGATATACAAAAAAAATGTGGCATCTATATACAATGGAGTATTATGCAGCACTAAGAAATGACAAAATCATAGAATTTGCAGGGAAATGGATGACATTAGAGCAGATTATGCTAAGTGAAGCTAGCCAAGCCCTAAAAAACAAATGCCAAATGTCTTCTTTGATATAAAGAGAGCAACTAAGAACAGAACAGGAAGGAAGAGCATGAGGAAAAGACTAACAGTAAACAAAGACGAATGGGGGGAAAGAAAAGGAGAGAGAAGGGAAAGGATATGGAAATGGTAGGAGACCTTCAATGATACACAAAAGTATAAGAGGTTATGATGGGCAAGGGGGAGGGGGAAAAAGGGAGAGAATTGAACAACAGCAGAGGAGGCAGAGAGGGAAGATGGGAGGGGAGGGGAGGGGGGATAGTAGGGGATAGGAAAGGTAGCAGAATACAACAGTCACTAATATGCCATTATGTAAAAATGTGAGTATGCAACAGATGTGATTCTGCAATCTGTATTTGGGGAAGAAATGGGAGTTCAAAACCCAATGGAGTCAAATGTATGAAAGATGATTTATCAAGAGCTCTGTAATGTTTTGAACAATCAATAAAAATAAAATTAAATTAAATTAAATTAAAAATGCTATGGGAAGGAGTGAAAAAAAAAGAATCTACTAACACATTAACTTGTAATATAATATTATGCTCAATTAATTAATTTATCACTGATCCCAAAGATCTGGAATAATAGTATTTATGCTAGAATAATAAAATCTAATGATATGAAAAAAATTAGCATTTTGGGACATTAGTTCTTTCATTCTACAAATTTAAAAAAAATCGGGATTGGGACTGGAAGTCCAATTCAGGAGTAAAGTGCCTGCTTCATATGCTCAAGGTCCTTGGTTCAATCCCCAGTACCAAAAAACAAAACAAAACCTGGCAATACAAGAACTGAGTGTTAACAAGGCTTAAAAACAATATATATATATATATATATATATATATATATATTCATAAAATATTTTCATGAAATAAGGATGATAAAGACTACTTAATCAGAAAGTAACACCAAAAACATGTAAAAATAGTAAGCTACATGAGAAACTGTCTAGTTCACTCCTGAAGTCCAGGTGTCTAAAGCAGTTCCACGTACCTAACAGATGCTCAAACATTTGTTGAATAAATATAAAAAAAGAAAAGACAATATTAAAGACATTCCCATTACATTAAGAATAACGCTGGCAAAACTGCTGTAACTCTATTATTCCATATTATTTGTGAAGTTCTACCTATTAGATGTAACACTTCAAACATTGGAAAAGAAATAAAAAGCATATTAATTTCCAGATTATATACATGCATTAGAAAGTCGAAAGACATAAGTAAAAAAATTATTAGAATAATTATATGTATTCACTTAGGTAAACAGATAAAAGATTTTTTTTTTAGAAAAACAAATTATCCTTCAGACTAACAATAACCAGTTAAAGTTAAATAAAAGGAAAAATAGCACCTGAAAATTTAACATGCAATGAACAAATTTAACCAGAAAGATTTAGGATCTAAGTGAAGACAACTACAACATGTTGTTAGATATAAAACAAGACCTACATGAACAGATGGGAAATCTTATTAGAAAGCAAAATGAAATATAATGAGTACACTTCTAATAAAATCTTTGCTGAAAGATACATCCAAAAAAATAAGGACACTTCCCCCACAAAAAATGTTTGAAAATAACAATGAAAACAATCTTCTCCTATAGATAGTAAAACATACTACAAAGCTGCCACGATAATAGTACTACTATTACCTTTATTAGTATATATTGAACTTACTATGTTCCAGGTACTACCTAAGTACATGTACATGTACATAGTGATTAGTGATTAAATGAGATCTGTATTTGTGGGGGTGGATAAATGGGGATCGAACTCAGAGGCACTCAACCACTGAGGCACATCCCTATCCCTATTTTGTATTTAATTTAGAGACAGGGTCTCACTGAGTTGCTTACCTCCCTGCTTTTGCTGAGGCTGGCTTTGAACTCGTGATCCTCCTGCCTCAATCTCCCAGCCTCTGGGATTACAGGCGTGTGCCACTGCACCCGGCAAGATCTATATTTTTAATATTACCATTTTAGATACCTAGAAACTGAAATACTGGGGTTGGGGTGGTGGCTCAGTGGTACAGCGCTTGCCTAGCATGTGTGAGGCACTGGGTTCGATTGTGAGTACCACATATAAATAATAAATTAAAAAATAAAGGTCCAGTGACAACAAAAAAATATTTAAAAAAAGAAACTGAAATACTGAGTGAGAGTGGGAAAGTCATTGATATGTCATTTGGAAAAGTAATTTGATTATCTTTATTCTTTTCCTTAACAAATATTTTTGGCCAGTCTTTACCAAATCCTATTTTAGATGCTAAAAACATAGCATAAAAAAATAGATGTGGTATCTATCGTTATGTATCCTTACCATGAGGAAAAATATAAGCAAGAAAACAAATATCATTTCAGAGAGTGATAGGGAAATAAAACCAGATTATATTATAGGAACAGATAATAAGGGAGCCTGCATTTATCAGGTCCAAGAAGCCATCTTTATAGAAATATTTAATGAGCTAGAAAAACATTAAAATATTTGATAATCTAACAAAATTCTTGGAACATGTAATAACATTTGAGGACTAGAAAGCAGGCTAACATGTCTGTTTTATAGGAAATAAGTATATAATAGAAAATGTATGTTTACAACAGGGGCCTACACACACACTCTAATCCACAATACCATTTTTAGGACTCCATCCTATAGCAATAACAGCATGCATACATAAACTATGTTCAGAATAATGTTGTTGCTAGATATTTTGTAAGAGAAAAATTACTAGGAAAAACTCAATATTGATCATTTTGAGGATGCTAACTAGATTATGGTATGACTTATAGTACTGAGTTAATGAAAAGAACTGGACAGTACATGTTCTAACCTGGAAAGATGTCCTAGAAATAATATATAAAAAATGGTAGTAGACTACTATATATGACATGAATCTATTATTTTTTAAATGAGCCTCATGAACTATGCCATCAGGAATTTACACCCTTAAGTCTGGAACTGGATAAATTCCTCTTTGCTTCCTCCCCTCTGATAGATGTTCTCTTAAACACTATCCTGCCACCATTTTCTCTAATTCATTCCCTGCCAATATTTCAGTGTACCTTAGCCCACTGCTTATTTCGTTATCTGGGAACACAAAGAGCACAGCACCATAAACATTTTAAGAGTTAACAGAAAAAGAACATTTCTTTACAATTTAGAAACATAACAGACTCTAACACTGAAATGACTGAAATAGCTCTAATGATTTTAGAGTAATCATATAGCATACTAACCTTTATTAAAAAATCAATCATAATAATATGAACAAATAAAGAAAAACAAATATTCAGTTGGTTATTGCACAAGGAAAGATAAATGAGTTATTCTTACCTCTACTTTTGTTCGATAGAGAACAAGTCGTTTAAGGCTGCATAACTTGGCAATGTGGTTGAATGCTTGAGGTGGTAATTTATCACAGGATGAGAGATTTAAATCTTGTAGATCTGGACACATCTCAGAAATAACCTCCAAGCAAGTTTCATTAAGGAAATGGCTGCAAGATAATTCAAGGCGTACTAATTCAGATCCACAAACCTTCAGAAACCTGTAAAAACAACATTCCACATGAATTTCATAAAATTAAAAGATATTTTTTATAAGGACTTAGAACTTATATTAATTCTAAGGAGAAAGGCTTAGAAAAATGAATTTATATTATGAAAAACATACGACATCTTTCACTTAAATTCTCATTCAATGCATGCTAAAATGTGCATGGTTAGGTTAAAATAAATCAACCTGAGAAGACAAAATGGATTCACATCATGTAAAAAGTCAGCTAATGCTAAGTGGAAAATTAAAAAAGCAGAGGATATATTTCTCCTACTTACCTATAATGCACAACTGAGTTGGTAAAGATTAAAAGGAAAAAAAAAAACTCTAAACTCTTGGAAGATATTTCCCCAGTAACAATACTCAGAACTGGGTAATATATTTGGAACACTGCACATGAAATGACATCTTCAATTAAATGACCTCAAAACAATCAGAAAAGCCTCCTTTCAACTCAGAAAATTTCTAGGTTTGTTTAAGTGCACAGTTGTGATATGTTTCTTGTAGCTCTAACTATTTAGTAACTAAACTACTCAGAAATAATCCAAGGTGACAGAAAATGCTTTATCAGAGTAGGTCACGATTTTATATTAGTTACATTTCAGATGGGGAGAAAACAGTCCTGTCCATAACCACCCTCTGTTAGAAACCTAAAACTAAAATGAATCTAGGAGCATTTGAATGTATGGAACTTTATCAAATAAGCAAATTGAACCAATTATTCTTGTTCAGTTCTCTTGACATAATCTTGTACATCAGTGTCACATCAGCAATATTACTACTATTAATTGATGCCACATCTTTTTTTTCCTAAATGATTTAAGAAGCTGATAAAGGAACATACAAAATAAAACTGAACCAAATTGAATCCTTGTGTAAATAAAGGAAACAATACTTTAGTAGAAGTTAAAAATAGGGATTTTTTTTTACACTGTTCTACTACTTTCTAGCAGTGACATGAGAAAAGACATTCTTTCAAATCTCACATTTCCTTAGCTGTGAAAGGAAAACTTGAACAACACTCACTACATTGCCCCATGGTTTCGATCATCAAATAATATGTGAAAGCAATTTTTAAAGGTCAAAGCACCCCACAAATATTAAAATGTCAGTTAAATATTGGTTAGCTCATATTTAAACAACAGAATTCAGTTGCCTCAGATTTTATTTTAAATATTGCAAATAACCCAGTTTCCATACATATTATGCTTGAATATCCATTTACTTTTAATCCATTGCAGTCTGTGTTCTGCTCTCCCTAAATTTACCCTTTCCTTTTAATTGCTAAATTCAGTGCCCTCTCTTATCAGTATTTGTATTATGTGATTTATTTCTGACATTTCATACAATTGCCCACTACTCCCTTAAACCTCTGATGCTCCTCCTGTGAATTCTTCTCCTGGATCTCCTCCAACAGGTCTTCCTATTATTACCTGTGCTGTTTATTTGTTAAACTGCAATCTGCATAAAGCATTTCCATTCATTCAGCAAGCAGATAGTGAGTTTCCACTGTGCCCCAGACAGTAGCCTAGACACTGGGGAGATAGCCCAGTCCCTACTCTCACACAGCCTACTTACATTTTAGTGACAGAAGGAGACTAGACACAAATAAAATAAATAATATATTAAAGGCTGAAAAGCAATAAGGAGCAAATAAATGCAGGGAAGGTCAACAGGAGGTTTGATTAGAGAAGCTACAATGAGAGGGTGAGCAAAGCAGATGTCTGGAAGAAGAGCATTCCAGGTGAAGGTTTAAAGGGCAAATACACTGGTTTGAAGACAAGAACAAAGAAGAATAAGGAAGCTGACACAGGAGGCCCACAGTGAGGGGGAAATAAGTAGATCAGAGAGATGAGGTACCATGTCATTATAAAGACTTCAGCTTTTATTTTGAGAGAAATGGAATTCCTAATCTTTAGAGGTTTTGAGCAGAGGAGTGTCACCACTTCCTTGTGTTTTACCAGAATCCTTATGGTTTTTGTGTTATGAGATTGAGAGGAAAGCAGGCAGAAAGGAAGGACCATTTCAATATTCAGGAAAGAGAGGAGAGCACATAAGATCCAGGTGCTATTAACAAACATGGTGATAAACACTCAGTATTTTTCCTTTAATAAAGTCAAGGTATACCCAAGAAATAGGATAAAATTAACATGTTTACCTTACGTTGAGTAAGGTAACAAGTAGGGAGTTAGGAGTTTTTTATTATTTAAAAGTTAGAAATCTAAAAACAGATATAGCATTTCGAAGAATTAAAAAATATCCTATTTGATAATTCTAAAACTATTCACAAATTACAAAAGTTAAATATGTCTATTAATTCCCTTAGAATTAAAAGCTTTAAGGCATCTTATTTCCTATGGTCTCCTTTATTGGCAAAGTACTTTGATCTGCATTTCTGTTTCATATTTAACTTAGAATGTCTTGTAGACTTAACATTCCTTCTTTTTCCTTTAATTATTGAACCTTTCTCTTCCAAAGTATTTTGAGTGCTATAAATCCAATCACCAGAAAGCCAACTTTCAAGTTGACTTAATGAATGATACAATGTAAAAGCAAAATAAAGACAATGACCATATTTATACTAGTCTTCTGAGTTTTTTTTTCACTCTCAATACTCTTAAATTGTATACCTCCACTATGAGAAGATTATTTGGTCAATATACCTATATTCTCTTTTCCTTACTGGATCTCTTACAAGATCTTTTCTACTTGCCTTTTCATGATACCTCCATTCTAAAATGGCAGAAGCAACAGTAAGCTCAATTCACTGAACAATTTCTTTCCTTAATGTTCCACATGGAAATTTTATTTTAATGCAGAGTTCTATGTATGCTTTTGTCTTGGTGAATTGTTTACTCATCTCAACTATGACATGGGTCACTTGAAAGGAGAACTACAGCTTCATTATTCTTACAGCTATTCATTCTACATTGTGAATTCTTAAAAGTATTTTTTTTAAATTGAAGGTTTTATGAGGACACCTAAGTTCAGATAAACAAATGTGAACTACGTCTCCTGCTATGAGAAAAAGAGTCTCTGGAGGATAAAGTAAATTGCTTATCCTTATGAGGTGAATTAATTTGTCCAGAAGAATACAAGTACATGAGAAGTAATTTACTAAATGGTAACTTGCACCCTAAAATAATTAACATCCCATGAATGAATAATTTAATCTGAGTTTACTCATCACAAAATAAAAGGCACTAATCCTCACAACTTGTCTGAAGTATGGAAATAAGGGAGAATTAGATAAAAATATCCATGGCTTCTAATTCCTAATCTTAGGTATTGTTAGTTGAACCTCACTCAGTTCTATAAAACAGTATATTTAAAATAATTTTGATTCCAAATAACTTAGAACATTATTTAATATATCTGGCTCAAAATAAACTCATTAAAAACAAAACTTCTTGCTTAACTGATTATGGTGCTATCCAGTAATGGTAGAAAGAGTGGAAAAGAAATTATTTCTACTGTCTAGGAGCTGACAATCTAAAAGAGGAACCTTGTATAAAATATAGGCAGGCAACTAAATAAATATATGAATGGGTAATAAGTCCTTTATATTACAAAATTATAATTCTGTGTGTGAAAACATCTAAAAAGTTCTTGATTCTAGAAAGCACCCAAGAATTTTTTTTTAAGAAATGAATACACACTACTTAGAATAAGTAAAGGGTTTAAAGGTAAAAACCTGCAATCACGGAGGTAAAAATCAGGGTGATTTGGCACCTATTCAAAAAAAAAATGGTAGTGGGAAAATGGACTTAAAGCCTTTTCAACAAAATTAAGTGATGAAACTTTAAAGCACAAACTGGCAGGGAAGCAAAGTAATATTCAAGACTTTAGAGAACTGTATTATAAAAGGGGAATTACAATGGATGTAATTTTAATGAGTAATGATATTCATGAGCAGTACTCAAAGTTGCAAATCACAAATCTGTGGATGGAACGGGATTTTTAATAACTGATTAAAAGTTTTATGTTCTTGTTATTCCAATTTAACCTATTTCTCTGCTATTCTGAATAATACAAATTCATAAAAAAAGTTCTTTAAAATCCAGTTAAATAGTTCTAATTTGTAAAGACAAGGTTTTTAGACACCAAAGTAACTACATCAAACTTTTTCCTAAAGACTTGCTCAAGAAGCAGCTCACCATCATCATTGGTCTCTAGTTTTAAAATGTACATTTTTTCTTTAAAGTATTATAAATAAGTCTTCTTCACAGTAATGAGCATAAATAGGCCATACTTATTCATAGGTTATTCATTAATAATCAAGCCATGAATATTTATTGTTTATTCTGGGAATGCTGCCTACGAGTTATAATGACTGTCAATTCAGTAGTCAAGTTGAGGGGGCCAATAGCAATCAGCAGGCAAACCTCCAATATACCCCCACCCTCCCCCAATTTTTTTCTCTTCCTGTTACTTTAACTTTCTTTTCTTAATGGAAACAGTGACTAGGCTTGAAAAAATGCTAGCAAAATTTATGGTTTTATTGACTAAAATACTATAGCAAAATATGGAGAATTTATATATGCACTTTTGTGATTATTCAAGTACGCCTACAGAAACTCATCTAGTTGAACATAAAAATGGTAGAAAACTGCTTGTGAGAAAGTGGCTGAAACTGTACCTTCTCAAAAGACAATCTTTATCATTACCAGCCTAAAATTAAGAAAAATAACTACTCAGTTTTCTTCTCACAACTCACGTTTCTTCTAATGCACTTGAATAAGCTACAAAAAGAGAATGTTAAAAAAATTATTTAGTATTGCCTTTACATTTTACTCATTATCATGATTATACGCAGCACTTTGCCTAAGAAACTGTTTGCTACCAACATTTTATCTAATGTCTAGAATCATTAGTTGCCACCCTGTTATTTTACTTATAAAATTATGTAAATAATATGTTTAAACAAGATATTTATTTTTATAACTGTCTTCCCTGCTGAAGGAAGAAACCATATATCTTATATATCTTTTTACATGGTCAAAAATATCCACTACCCTGCCTTGCCACGAAAGATGAAAACAAATTCCTAACAGTGGAAAACACTGTGGAAAGAGCTATGAGAGTAATTAAAATGCCCTAAACATCTGTATATTGTAAAACAATGCTTACTGACATCAAGTGTTCTATCTGTCTGATATTCTGTTGGTTTTGGTTTATTATTAATAATATATGCTCTAAATCATAATCATTAGTTTCGGATCTTCTTGGTCCCATTAGCAGAGAGGGAAATTTGCAAACAATGTGGGTACTTTTAAGGTAGAGAGAAATAAAAAGAACTAAGCTATTGCTAGGATTCAGAAAATGATATTTCAAAGTATGGAGCTTTGCCATGCTGAATACTCTGAACTAAAAGACACCGGAAGGTCTCAGAAGCAGCCTCAGAACCAAGTTTTCTCTGACTTTCTCCTGCCCTGTCTCTTGCCCACCCCCCAACAAGTCAAAGAAACCAGAATTCTTCTTTCTCAAGATAGGACATAGATAGAATTTCTTTTCCCCGAAGCATGCCATAAAGCTTTAACATATTACTCTAACCTTCCCCTGCCTTTCTATCTAGGACCTAGTCATAAAGAAATTCTGACATACCCTTATCCAATACTGGGTCATAATAATCTCATTCCAGAGAAGTCCTGCCCCATATTTAGGAAGAAGAAATGCTACAACACAAACGAAAGAAGAATCTGAATAGACAAGACTTGCTAGTTTTCCCCACTCAATCCATTACTATTAGGATCATACACTTTTTGTCCAATCACATTTCTACATGCCTGTCCTTGCTTCACTGAACCTAAGCATAACATTAGATAGTTTTTCATGTATCTTTGGGTCTTTACTCTGAAAGGTCCTGTATCGTGTAAAACTATGACTAAATAAAAATTTTAACTTTTTTGTTTGTTTATCTTTTGATATAGGGTATCAGCTTGTGACCTTTATGATGGGAAGAAAAGGGATCATCCTCTTTCTGGAGCTATAATGTGTTCCACTGCACAGGGGTCATATATCTAGCAATGAGCCTTTTCCCAAAATCTACTTTTGGCAGAAAAAAAACTCAGTGCATCCATGGTTTCAATCTGGGAGCCTTACTACTTGTATTTTTTAAAATTTGATGTAAAAACTATCATTGTTAGCATTTTTAACACATTGTTACTATTTCAAACATTAGAACTTCATTGAAATCTAATGTTATCAAATTTCTTTCTGAAACTGCATCTTTATTTTTATAATCTGAGTCAAGTGAAAACAAGGCTCTATGTATAAATTTCTGATTCTAAAACCAGCATACAAAAATGCATTTTATTGGGGATATGTGTAGGGATAGCTGCAGTTCATTTTTAGTTTGTAAAAAAACAGGATGAAACTCTGTTCAATAATTAAAAATAACAGGTAATTTCTGAAAAGTTTCTAATTCATTATTTAACTTCATGAAAATAATGGAATCATATATAACATACAATGAGGACAACTATCATCAAGGTTAAGAGAGGCACCTGTTTGTATCATAAGAAAAATTACTATGGCATTACTAAATGAATATGCACTTGTGGCAAGCTTTCAAATGTTTAACAGGTGACATTTAATAGTAAGGAGACAAAATGCTTAAATAGAAAGGAGCAGAAACACCTGGGCAGGTCTGCAAGTGTGGTCGTCTAGCATGCAATTGCATTTTCAACATAATTAGTTTAAATGAGCTTCTAAATTTGGGTGATGTATTGCACATGTAATTAAGATTTAATTAAAAATGTTCTGTAATAAATTGTTTTCCATTTCTGACAAATCACATTAGAGAGGTAGATTTTGATTTGGAAATAGTCTTTTTTTTTTAAATGTGTTAATCATCTCACCTGAATGGAAAAAAAAGTTCTGTTGAAAGTCAGTTGGGATTTAAAAAATAAAAAGTGAAGAATTTTTTTTTTTCTATATAGCTGACTGAATCCAGGGGTGCTCTAGCACTGAGCTACATCCCTCAACCCTTTTTTACTTTGAGACAGGGTCTAAGTAAGTTGCCCAAGCTAGCCTTTACCTTGCCACCCTCCTGCCTCAGCCTCCCAAATAGCTGGGATTACAGGAGTGCACCAGTTTCTCTATAGTTTAGCTGAAGAGAATGCTGAAACACTTTTACGTTTATAAACAGCAACATTCTACATATAAACCATATTTATTTTTTAATTTCTTTAAGACACATAGTATAGAACTTTACATTTATTATAAAAACTATTACACAGTAAGTGTAGCCTGCTAACAATAATAATAATTTAAAAAAACTCAATAAGGCTTTGCACTAACCTGCTAAATCCTGCAACAGAGATGAAGCCTCTATTGCCAGTCCAAGATAAATTAAGCCACTGGACAAGGGTACATCGAGCCTGCAGGAACTCCAGAGAAGTGTCATTTAGCTTTGCCCAGTATGGCTGCAGATTGAGGTGGATATACTGTAGAGGATCACAGCAATGCTGGTGTAGCAGTTTGCAAGTTTGTGCTAATCTACACAGGTCTGGTAGTGTAAGATGATTCAGAATCAGTTGAATAAGCTACCCAAAACAGAAAAACCAAGATCATCAAGAGTGAAAAAGAGTAAGATTATTTTATTAAACATATAATGTGGCCTAATAATAAATAGAATCACATTTTATAACAACATTTTCATATAGCAAATAAATCAACAATTAACAAAATTATCCAAATAGAAAAAAAATACACACAGATAAATATACTGTATTTCAAAAATGTTTAAATATTCAGCTCATGCTGACAACTCTTCTTCCTTAGGGTACAAAGATACATTTTGGTGATCTGTTGACTAATACAATTTTTTCATAGACTCAGCATTTACTACATGTGATAGAAAACAAAAAGTTCTCATTCTCAGAGTGCTACAGTCCAGTGGGGGTACTAGTAAGTACAAGGATGTACTTTAAAAGCATTAATAGAAAGCAACATAGAATACTACTAGAGCCTAACACAAGACACACACCTACTGCCAAAGTAAAGTACTTGTGCCAGGAGGACTCAGCTTTAAAGGGAGAGGGACAAACTAGGTGAAAATAGTGTTAAGGACACAGTTACTCAGAGCCTCACAGAGGAGCTTAGATTTATTCTGACAAAAGGCAAGGGAGACAGGAAGAACAACAAACCAAGAACTAATGTAGAATTCCAGGAAAAAGAAAAAAGGACACTTAAAGCAGCAAGGATGGAGTAGTGAACATACATAAAAATAAGCCACACGGAATCAAAAAGATCTTTTTCTTTCATTATCTCCTTGAACTAATCCGAGATTTGTTTTTTCTTAATGAACAATTGGGGGCTTTTAAACTAGTTTACAAAGAACAACTGCTTAAATAGCTTATACTGAACCAAGAAAAATAAAATTAAATAATTGCTAAATGTTCAAATCTTATTTAGATGAGGACTATTTTTTTAAATTTAATGCAGGGCATTTAATAAATTTTCTTTTTTATAATTATACCCCGTAATATAAATCATCTTTTTTTCAATTTACTCTCTAGGTTCAGTATAAATTTTAGGTAAGAATTTCTCTTTTTTTGGCAAAAACACTACAAAATACAGAGTAACAACAGTATGATCTTTAAAAGAACATATATAATATAATGTGATATATTTATTAATCATCTGATGCTCATAAGGTTTGGGGTATTCTTGCTATTTACTTTTAACATCTGAACTAGGCTTTAAAAATAATGTTAGGATATATGTATGTTTATTCTGAAGATAGGGAAAGAGAAGGAAAATAATAATTTGTCCAAAAGCTGACAAAGATTCTCCGCTTGGTCAAAAACTTAGTTAGGCTTCTAGACCTTCTAGGCTCCCTTGTGCACTTCGTTATCAAAATCCAGTTCCAGCAAAAAGCTTTACAATTCCTCCTAAGTTAGTTTAGCAAGAATGTTCACCCTTTACCATCCCCCGGGGAATGCCTGATTACCTATCTCTAGGATGAATCCTTTCATTCAGTTTAGTCCAAATCCCCCCTTTCTCCTGATGTTTCTTCTTAGTAATTTTTCCATCAACACACCCTCAACATGCTGATTGGCTATAAATTCCCACTCACCCCATGAGGTATTTGCTGCTAGCCCAATCTCTCTCTCCCACTGCAAAATTTCATTGCTGTTGTTCCTATCCCTACCACAACTGCATTTTCTTTAGCAAATCTCATCAATGAGATAACCCTGTTGACATGTAAAAGATGAATTAACAAAAATTCTGGTAAAAAAAATCAGAAAATCCAAACACTGAAGAAAAATAGAAAATGATAAGTTTCTCCCTCTCTAAAGTCAATTCTAACAATTCTCTCCCCAGAAATAAGCACTGTTAACGTTTTTTCTGACATCTTCCAGATAAATGTGTATGAAATTGTATTTTTCGATATGCACTAAAGGAATGATATGATATATACTGTTCAGCACTTTGCTTTTCTCATTTCATGATACATACTATAGATGGTTCTTCATCTGCACAAACAGGTCCACCTCATTCCATTTCATAGATGTGACATAATAATTCAACTGGTTTCTTATTGATGGATTTCTTGATTTTCTCTTATTACAAATTATATTGTAATATCATTATGTGTTACATTACGTATGTATGTTCATCTTATTAAACTTTGAAAATTTACTGTTAGGGTAAATTACATGCATTTAGAAGTTTTGATGTAAGGACAAACTGCCCTTGTAAATGTTTACATTACTTTATATATCCACAGTGTAAAAAAAGGACCCATTCATCTACTTCATAGACAGCACTGTATAAAAACAAGAAAGTATGGGACTACTTTTGTGGTTTCTTCTTATCTTCTTCTTTTTTTTTTTCCAAGTGAGCTGCTAATGTTTACTTCTTTCCTCTTAATATATTTCTGGACTCTATTCTGTTTCATATATCTATCCATTATTTCTTCCATTTCAATAACCCTCAAGGTAAAATAAGTTTTCTTCTAAATTTCTAAAAGTGTATGTGTTGAACCAGGCATGGTGGTGCACGCCTGTAATCCCAGCGGCTCAGGAGGCTGAGGCTGGAGGATCAAACCCAGCCTCAGCAAAAGTGAGGTGCTAAGCAACTCATTGAGACCCTTTTTCTCTAAATAAAATACGAAAAATAGGTCTAGGGGTGTGGCTTGATAGTCAAGATAGTCAAGTGCCTTTGAGTTCAATCCCTAGTACCTACCAAAAAGAAAAAAAAGTGTATATGTTAGAAAATGGAGTTTTATTCAGTCATAAATAAAAATGAAATTATGTCATTTGCAGGAAAGTAATGGAATTTGAGAATATTATGTTAAGTAAAATAAGACAAATTCAGAAAGTCATGGGTCAAATTTTTTTCCTTACATGTGGATATATAATAGGATATGTAATAGGACAATTGGTATTTCTCAATTTCATAGCCATTAATATGTATATTTTATATAAAAGTATGATGTGTGACTATAAGGATCAGGCACTGGAGTTAAAAAGAGAAGTAGGTTTGGCTTAGGTGAGGGGGGTGAGGACTACTCGTTTTCATAAAAGCATTGCTTTTTTGCAGGTATCTCTGTCCTTAAGTGTATGATTAATTTCAATAAAAACTAAATAGTATGTTTTAAATTATTAAAATGTAGAATACCAAATCCTACCTATGAAAATGTGAACAAGGATCAGAAGATATTGACTAATAAGTACATTGATTTACAGAAAAAAAATAGGACAATTGGCTATTATGATTCAAACTTTTGGGAGTTTCTAATTCTAGTCATTGCAGCATTCTCAGAATGTTATATAGTTCTATTAGTGGCTGATACTGATATCTTCTAAATTAGGGGTGGTGCATTTCTTTGTTACCTTGATTTACTTTACAAGCCAAATGTACTTTTCTTCTAGTTACACTAATATAGTTGATTATAACTCCATTACTAGAAGATAGCAAAACTGGTGCTGCATCACCACAACTGGGACCACCAACTAGAATTGGGTATTGGCTCCAAGCTAAATACACTTCTTTTTCTAACCTCTTCAATGTATGTGTTGGCATGCACTAGATCATTTGGTTGCAAATGAAAATCAGGACTAATACCCCTCTATCATTCTTCTTTTCTGGAATTTTCCTAATTATTTTCATATTTCTTAGGTGAATTTTTCAATTTAACAATTTGAATTTTAATTTGGACTTGGTTAAACACACAGTTACTTCAAAGAAAACTGACATTTTTGCTTTATTGTATCTTTCTACTTGAGAGCATGCTATGACTCATCATTAAATGATCTATTTGTTCCTAGAGTTCCTACTGCAATTGATTTGTCTATTAACTTTGTAACCTGCTAATTTACTCATTGTTCTTAACAGTTTTTTGGTCTATTCTCCTGTGTTTTAGATATATAAACATTTTCTCTGCAAAAAATTATGCCTTTTATTTCTTTCTCATGTCTACCAGCTCTGGCTAATACTTCTGCAATAATGTTAAATTACATTGCTATTCATGGCTTTGATTCAAATGAGAGCCATGAAAGTTCAGCATATATATAATTCCCAATTTCTTTACTAACTACATCTTAAAAAGTAAAAAGAAATAGTTTCACTTTAGTTTATGTATGTTATGGTTCAGATGTGTGTCCCCAAAAAGCCCATGTGTGAAACAATGCAAGAAGGTTTAGAAGTAAAATGATTGGGAAATGAGAGTCTTAACCCAATCAGTGAATTAATCCTCTAGCAAGGTTTAACTGAGTGGTACTGAAAGCAGGTAGGGTGTGGTTGGAGGAGGTGGGTCATTCGGGGCATGTCTTTGGGGTTTATATTTTGTCATGTGAGGAGAGTTCTCTATGTTTCTGATCATGTCCTGAGTCCCTTTCCTCCACCACATTCTTCAGCCATGGTGTTTGGTATCATTTCTGGCCCTGAGGAATGAAATCAGCCATCTTTGGACTGAGACCTCTGAAATTGTGAGCCCCAAATAAACTTTTCCTCTTCTAATTGTTCTTATCAGGTCTTTTAGTCACAGCAGCAAAAAAGCTGACTAAAACAAAACTATCACTTTACCATGTAATCAACATAAAAATTACTACTGAGATATTGCACATTCTTTTTTTTCCAAAGTAGGTCTTTAAAATCCTGTGTGTTATTTTACACTTTAGCACATTTCAATTCATACTAGTCACATTTCAAGTGCTCAATAGTACATATGGCTGGTGGCTACCATATTGGACAATGCATTTCTATTGTTTGATAATTAAATATGATATTAGTTCTTGGTTTATGATAGTTGTTAGTAGATAATTGGTAAGACAGCTTAATAAAATATGTACAATTTAAAAGAAATGGTTAAAATATGATTATCTATTTAGCTGTCACTTATCAACTGGTTTACACATCTACTGAAATGATGTTAAGATTCTTCTCCTTTTAACCTAGTACTATGGTATTAGTACATAAACCCTCTAACATGAAAACACCCTCAAATTTCAGGAACAAATCTCAAATGATTTTCTGGTATTATCCTTTTAAAACAATTCAACTTCCTTTGCTTTAAGTTACTCATATATGTAAAATTGGTCTGATAGTTTTCTTTTCGTGTGCTATCTTAATTAATGTTACCCTAGCTTCATACAAGAGTTGAAAATGTCTTCTTTATACTATGAAACAGAGTTTAAATAATACAAGAATTGTCTGTCTCATAAATGTTTGAAAGAAAACTACAAGTAATCTGAGCTTGACAACAGTAATAATTTGAAATCTGTAGAATTAACTCAGAATTAACTTGTTTCAGTTATTGTAGAATTTTTAAGCAGCTAGTTCAGAGAAATCCTGTATCAGAAGATAAATAATTTACTTTTTCCAGATGGTTACTTTAAAAACTCCCAGAAACTTTTGGTGTAGTTCCAAAGAAAAAGCACTGTATTAAAAGGTATATATTATATGAAAACATTCTGATACTGAATATTAAATTTTAAGCAAATATTAAAATATAAAAAGAATAAAGAGTCATTAAAACCATGACAATGACAATGTGAAAGAGCAGTTTTGATTTTGATTAAATAAAAGATATAGGGTTTAGGTCTACAAGACAATATCCATTAATCACTACTCACCTAATATATACTGTCTGTCAAAATGTGGTTTTTTTTGGCATGGAGGGGATCCTAGTATAAAGTATATTTGTATAACACAATGAAGATAGGATGTGACACATTGAGCAGAACTCCCAAAACACACCTAATCTCATTCACTGTACTCTGCAGTATTAACTCTTGATATGGTATTCTGCTTTCATCAAAGCTAATCAATGTTCTTCCAAGAATATCAATTCTATCGCCTGGTTTCTTCCACAGAGACTGCATGTGGGAACAAATATGGTAACATTCCTCATTCATCAGCCTATAATAATGGCCCCATTAAATTGATCATGGTAAAATACTATATTGAAGTTCTCCCAATGACCAAAACTAATGAGCACTTGAAACAACCCTCTACATTTGATGTCTTTTTATGGCTTCCAGACATTTTCAACTTCTTAATGGTTTGGTTTAAGACTCTCTCATCTTTATCCCAAGTCCCTTTTCTAGCTTATTTTCCTCTATGGAACTCTTGGATGTCTTAATTAATGTTACCCAGAATTCTACTCCTGGCTCTTTATTCAAACTTCAGTGTTTCACTTGTCAACTTCATCTACCATGGTGCCCCTCTATTTAGATGTGACTTGTTCAAATGTAAACTCAGACATTCCTGATGAGTTTCCAACTCAAACAGCAAGTGCCCACTATTCTCCACAAACAAGTCTGCTTTGATGAATCATAGGCACCTTCCTACCTTCATCTACTATTTTAAAATTAATGGCATGTCCGCCCACCATGTCATTCTAACTTGAAACCTAAGAATCCTGCTGATGTTTTTCATCTCCACATTCACCAGTTACTTTTGATTACAACCTTTGAACTTCTGAAATATTTCTCCCACCTAATGTCTTCTTCAAACATTCCAACTTGGAAGGCTTCATAATTTCTTGTCTAAATTATTGCAGTAGCTTCCTAACTGGGACCTCTGCCTCCCACCCTAATTTCCTATTGATCTATTCTCCATTCACCAGATTAATCTAAGACATAAATCTCATTTTACAATCCTCCTCCTTAAAGTAAACAAACCGTCAATGTTCACAATCATTCTTTATGCCACAAGCCATATGAAAGACAAATTCAAATGAACCCAAAACATCTGGATAATTATTCTAATTGTGGGCCAAAGCATGTGCAAAAGTGCTTGAATACTATGGATAATTTCTGGAATATTAACTATTATTCCACATCTTTCTCTCCCACTCAAAGACAGCATAAGAATAACAAAAGAAAGTATTCAATTATAATCGTGAATCTGCTCTAATATTTTAGCAAAAGTAAATTATTTATAAAATCTAAAGTATTTGATTTCCCAAACTAACTTTGCTATAAACCAGAATAAGACAGTACCCTGAAGACCACTGGGTAAAGGGTTAAAATGCAAATCTGCTGGTAAAACCCAGAGGCAAAACCTACTCTATAGTACAGCAGAGTAGGATGTGTACTGCCAAGGCTAGGGTGTCCCAATCATTGTCGTCCATGTGAATGGAGATGTACACTGCAACAGCCCTAAGCCTCCATTTAATTTCATGCAGCCTCTGCAGTCAAATCTGATGTTTCAGCCATACTAAAATACTGGAATTTCCAATCAAGTCACAAAGTTTCACTTCTCACCTTTCTAAATTCTTTTCTCTCTGCCTAAGGTTTCCCTCCGTTTCCATTTAAATGCTATATGTCAAGCATTTTATTAGGCCTGAATAAAGTTCAACAAACTGTTTAAAATATATTTACTGACTTTAAATTTCTAATTTCTAGTTTTAGAAAATGGGTAAAAATCAAAAAAGTGATTCATTCTCCTCCAGATAAACAGCTATTCCTGAGTCCTGAGGAGGAACACTCTCAGTATTTCACACTCCTCTCTCTCTGCCCCAATTCAACTCTGCTTCATCTTTCTTCCCTTCTCCCAAGAAGGTCTTATCCAATCTGTGAAGCTTCCTTTCCATAAAACAAGACTTGACCTTTGAACTCTTTACCTTAAATCATCTATGTCTAGCAATTTTAATAGCTACTTCACAGATACATCACAGTATTTTAGCCATAACATATTATACAGACATTACAACTACTGTTAGGTATTCAAGAGACTGCCTTATTGTTCCATGCAAGTTAAGCTTCCTATGTTACTACAGTGAAATTTTAAATACCAACATTTTGGAAGAGGGATATATAGGTTGGTTAAAATTTAAGACTAGGACTGGGGATATGCTTCAGTTGGTAGAGTGCTTGCCTCCTATGCACAAGGCCCTGGGTTCAATCCCCAGCACCAAAAAAAAAAAAAAAAAAAAAAATTTAGTCTATAAATTTTTCTTAAAAAAACTGATTATATCATTTTTAGGAATACATTGTTTTTTGTAGAGGTCTAAATGCCTGGCCCCACTCTCACTGCCAAGGATATTTGGAAACAGGTGGAGAAAGGTTTTAGTGTCACATTGCTGGGAAATACTTACTGGCATTTGATACCTGGGACCCAGGGATGCTAAATATCCTACACAACTATTCCTCTGTAAGTACACTGAAAAAAAGATTCCAAACAAGATACAAAAAAAAAAAAAGTATTTCCAGGAGAAGGCACTCTGGACCTGCCTAGACCAAAATTTAGAGCTAGAAGTATACCAGAGTTAGTATGGAAGAACAAGTGATACTTAGGAAAGCTCTGGACTATTAAATGGTATAAACATTCATCTCACAATCATTATTTCTCTTATCTTTAATGTAACTCATATAAAACTGCACATACTGCCCATACTTATAATGTATAATTGTGAATTAGAGTATAACTTATTATTCTTATTATTGGCTTGTGTATTTGGCTATTGCTATTTAATGATATAACAACATATACTTAATAGTTTATCCAGAAATACTGAAGTTAATCCAAAAGAAGTAGCAAAATTACTTTTTCGTCTAGTTTTTCCAAAACTAAAATATGTAACACATCAGAATACTCCCTTACCTATTATGCTTCCAATTCCTCTGACAGCTAGCAAAATAAACAGTAACTTCCAAACATTTAAAGATCTATACTGTTTTATCTAATATTGCTACTGAACATTTTTGGCTTACCTCATATGGTAATTTATCAAAATATCCATTATTTGGCCCTTCCTTGAGGGCAGTACTGCTAAATTTTTTGTTAAGATTGTCCATTCCACAACCATCCTCTTCTTCATAGTCATCATCTTCTAGATCATTCATGTCAATAAGTGAAGTCTTAAGAGAAAGCACTGGCTTGTCCTTCATACCATGTAGCACAACTGCATCTAATTCAGTGTAATAATCCAGAAGAGAACTATTTATTTCCAGTCGAATAAGATTTGTGGGAAAATTTATCTGCTTAATACAAGGTTTAAACTGACGAGCTTGGGAAGCATTCACCTTCGTAGGTCTCTCTGACCAAAGAATCTCCCATCTGCCAAAGAAAGAAACTTTCCTATAATACAGTTTAGAATGAGATCTACCAGTACCTTAAGATTACAGCCCCATGCCCAATATACCACAGAGAGAAACATGTCAAGTAAGGTGAATAGAATCAAACACAAGAATTGTTTCCAGGATATGAAAAAAAAAATTAAAAGCTAAATGTCATACATATAATTAAATTATTTTTATAAAAATACCAAAGTTCTTTTTATTTCTTTGCAGGTTTTACATTGATCAACTTAAAGACTAAACTTGGTAGAGGTAACTGAAGAATAGCACTCAGTTTTACAGAATAAGTGAATCCTAAGTAAGGATCAAGCACATAGGAAAATGTTGTCCTGTGTGCACTGCATCTTAAACCAACTGCAGGAACTACACCTTCATCTTGCCATACAAAGGTCTCTTTGTCCAGCATTCCATTCCTGTTACTGGCCTCATTCAAACTCAAAATGGTTTTTATCTTTGATTTTTCTCATTTTTAATGCAGTCATAAAGTTTTACTAAAGTTTTCAGGAAATTCTTTTATATATGTCATTCTCCAGAATTTTCATTTTTTCATATTTTTAGTCATTCTTTATCTCTGGTACCTAGCAAGTCCTGTTCCTCCAAATGAACTCCCACTTCCCAGGAAACTTAGTCACTACTTTTACACAGTAAATTATTTCTAACTTTGGGACTTTGCTCATGTTGTGTTCCCCCAATGAAATGCCCAACCCACTACTATTATTTGTCCATCTCTTCTTTAAAGTTAATATTCTCATGTATCATAATTAACTACTTCTCTAATTATTGTTTTCTAATATAGCAGAGAAAATTTAAAACAATATAAAAATATTTTACAAGCATTTTTCCTCCATTTCTAATTGTTTACTTTGGCTAGAAGAATTTTTAATTTTATATTGAAAAATAAAGAATATTTTAAAGTTTCTCAGTAAACACTACAGACTGCTTTAAAAAAAGCTACACCAATATATATAAACATGACCACTAAAAGCACTATCTAATTTTTAAAATAATCTCTAATTTCATAGTGAGTCACACCTCCTTAGGAATATAATTTATAATTCACTGATTATTAATAGAACTTCAAATGTTTTTATATATAAAATGCTTTTATATATAAAAAACATAAGACTTTTTTCAACCCCTAATAAACTATTGGTTCATTAACCCAATAACCTACTGAAATCTAAGAAAAAAAGAAGTAGCAAAAAACTACTATGAGACACATAAGAAGCTGAAGTAGATAAAAGTCACTGACATATAGGTACCCTAATGGCCTTTAGGTCAACAAGGTCATACAGCTCTAATCTTGGAAGAATGGAAAAAGGAGATATGGTAATTTCTACCTACAGGAATAAACATGTAAGACATATTTTTTAGTTTTAAACATTTTTATTAATATGTATTAATTATACATATTAATGGGATTCAGTCTGATATTTCCAAATATGCATGTTGAATATACCAATAAAATCCAGTGTCCCTTTTCCACCCTCACCCTTAACACCCTTCCCAATCTCTAGTAATCACTATTCAACTTCCAGGTTGACTTTTTTTAGCTTCCACATGTGAGAGAGAACATGCAGCACCCGTCTTTTTGTGTCTGTCTTATTGTACTTAATATGTCTTCTAGTTCTACCCATTTTGCTACAAATGACAGGATTTTAATTCTCTTTATGGCTGAATAATACTCCATTGTTTGTATATACCAGATTTTCTTTATCCATTCATCCATTGATGGGCACCTAGGCTGACTCCACATCTTAGACATTATGAATAGGGTCATAACAAACATGGGTTTGCAGGTGTCTCTTTGGTATGCTGACATCATTTTCTTTGGATGTATTCCCAGAAGTGGAATACTCAGTGGGAATTCTAGTAAACATCACCAAGAGAATCAGGAACTACAGGATAGTTCACTATTCTGTAGAAACTTACACATTTTCTAGAACCTTTAAAATCATTCCATATTCATTATTTTTGCAGATTCTCTCCTGAAAATCAGTAAAAAAATACATCAAATATAAAGAGCCTCTATTTGTATTCAGAGACAACATCTCAGTCCATCTCTATTTGGAAACTAACAAAATGCCACTCTGTGTGAAGGACCTGGTTAATTCTAACTTAAATGAAAAAATCGTGTTTCTTGGGCCC
Source organism: Ictidomys tridecemlineatus (assembly GCF_052094955.1). Classification (NCBI taxonomy): domain Eukaryota; kingdom Metazoa; phylum Chordata; class Mammalia; order Rodentia; family Sciuridae; genus Ictidomys; species Ictidomys tridecemlineatus. The sequence continues at coordinate 63,098,353 of NC_135484.1, read as the reverse complement.
ACAAAGTCAAGGGCACTAATCTATGATAAATTTGTGAAACTGTTGTTTAAGCAACTCTCTTTGGCTACCAATTCTATGACATCCTTCTTTTCCCTTTCTCCTCCTCCTCCTCCTCCTCTTTCATGGTACTAGGGCCTCATGTGTACTAGGCAAGTGCTCTACCACTGAGCCCTTTCTTTCTTTCTTTGAGACAGGGTAACACTAAATAGCCTACACTGTCCCCAAATTTGCCATTATCCTGTCTCAGCATCCTAAATTGCTGGGATTATAGGTATGTGCCACCACACCAGCTCTCCCTGCTTCTTAAACTTCATTATCCAGTTAAAGTTCTTTTAGTGCTTAAAAAACCCACGCCAAAATAAATTTCATCCCCAAATTATATAATTCCAATCAGTTTCTTTAATATGACTTCAACTTGTCATTTTCTCCCTCCCCTTTTCCCTGTGTCTCTTCCAAATTGTAACCCTGAACTAGCATATTTGTGACTCCTGCACCAGCATCTATTAAGACCTTATCAGGACACTCAATACTGCCTCTTTTCTTTTTCTGTTAATAATGGCACTAAGCAAGAAGTAGAAAAGACTGAGATCTGGTAGAACTACCTATAACTTTTCTATTTCATTGGCCGAACAAAGAAATGCAATCAGATGAAATCATTAAAAGACTGCTTTTAGATTCTGAATGTTTGGAACTGTAAGAAATCCATTTTGTACAAATAAATTTCGGAGTTATTCCAAACATATATGTTTGCTAACTCCTAAGAAAGGGATAAAATTATGTGCTCAATTAATGTGATAGGAAACACAATCCAATGATTTCTATGCAGTATTGCATGATGGAGTTTTCTATGAATAAAGGTTAAAAGGGAGAGGGCTGGGATTGTGGCTCTGCAGTAGCTCTCTCTCTCGCCTAGGCATGTGAGATGTGCTGGTTCGATCCTCAGCACCCCCATAAAAATAAATAAATAAAATAAAGGTATTGTATTCAATTACAACTAAAAAATATTTTTTAAAATGTGAAAAGGGAAAGTATATTGATATATACAAACAAGCATACATGCATGCAAGCACAAATATTGTTGTAAAATTGCTAACTGTTCTTTTTTCAAGATCTGATTGTACTGATTTCTTGGTATATACTAAGGTTTCTTTTATGAAAATGATTGTGATGATAAATGATGTTAGTATTTCATATGTCTTTTAAATGTCTGCTTATTCAGCAAAGCAATAATCTGACAATTCAACATGAGTTCTCTAATCTTTACAACCATTATTTTGTTTATTAGTTTATTGTAGCTGACTCATCTCACTCATGCTCCACTTAGATTCCTTGGTAGTCCTTGTGCTCATCCTCTAGATAGGACTGATTCACCCTTTGTCACTTACACCTTTAAGCCTATTCACAGAGCTTCCTTGGGTTCCTGGGGTCTCTTCCTCTAGAGCATGTCAAGTGCCCAAAGATTTTTTAGTTCATTTGTTCATCGCTCCAGCCCATGCCAAAGATTGACTGATGCAGATGGACTGGTGCAGGAGACCGAAAATTCATCTAAAATTGCATCCTTCCTGACTTCCCCTTCTGTACTATGCTTTCTCCTTTCCTTACTGGTTTCCCCTACAGCACTTCTATAATAAACATCTGCGCAGAAACAGAAACCTCAAGATTAGCTTCTGGGAAACTACTAGTATAGATCTTAATATCTGTCTCATGCTTACAGACCCCCATAGCTTATTCTTTACACTTTTGTTGGACTTTTCTTGCTTCTTCAAATACCATGATTTCACCTTCAATGTGCTCTCTCTCTCTCTCCACCTTTCTAAGTCACAGTGGAACTTCTCTTGATCCTCATTCTCAGTGAATTCACTTCCTCAGAGAAGCCTTGTCTGAAGCACATAGGTTAGGTTCTCCCCTCTGCCAACACGTTCCCTATAATCCCATGGTCCTCTTGCAAGCAGGCCTGTGAGCCCAGAGAACAAGAGCCACCTTTGTCTGGCTCTGTTTTGTTCTCAGCACTGAACTGGCAGAGAGGGCATTCAATGAATGTTTGTCACAGTCTAAAGAAATTCACCAAAATGTCACTAAATCTGGGCAAAAGAATTATAGATATTTTTCCATGTATGTGTTCTTTTTTGTGTTTTCTAACATTTTTTATAATGAAACATTTATTGATTTCATAATTAGTAAAATTTAAAAATGCATATTCTTATACTGCAATAATATATATTGGTCAGATTCCTTTTCTCTCAAAATTTAATGGTATTTTCTGAGGAATGGAGCTAAATATCAATAAAGAAAATCAGAAACTCATCTGTAAATAAAGTTCTAATGTGAACTATAACTTTCAGGAACCCAAAACTGTGACTTATATTCAACTCGGCAGGCATTGTCTTGAATTGAAGAAAACACACTACATGTTTCATAGATCTTATCCCCAAATTTGTTCAGCTTTTTAGAAAGAAATGTGGATAACTCTATAAGAATGACAAAGTCCTAATAAAACAATTCTCACATAAGAAAATAACTGGTCCAAATTTCCACTTAATTTCCTTTTAGGAAAAAAAAATGTACATTGGAAGATGTCAATTTCTGTTTTTTCTTTCTTTCTTCTTTGTGAATGTATATGCATGTGTAGTAGGGTGGGTAGTGGGGATTGAACCCAGAGACTTTTTATGACAGGGACTTGCTAAGTTGCCAAGGCTGGCCTTGAATTTGGAATCCTGTTGCCTCAGCCTCTAAAACTGCTAAAATTACAGGCACTTACACTGTGCCCAGTCTGTGTTTCTTTTTTAATAACTTATAAATTACACTGTACACAATGAATTATCAAAGTATACCTGAAAAGAACAAGTAAAGATTATACCAGCAGTCTCCAACCTGAGTTGAGACTCTGTACTTGTTTTTTAGGAGGTTGTGAAGGTATTCTCTTAGAATTGAGGAGAGATACCAAGGGAGCAGCATGTCACAGGGTAGAAGCTGACCCTTGCCCCACTCCTCCTATTTGGTAACAGCTAGGGTTCTACATTTAATAGGTACCCATGAACTATTCTCAGGATAGAATATTCTCGTAGGGGCAGGAATTTGTTTATTTTGTACTCTGTTCACTGATTTATCCTCAATATCTGAAATAATGCTTAGCACATGGTAGACACTAAATTAATGAGTGAGTGAATTAACAATTATATAAAGATCTAAAAACTGGTAAGATCACAAGTAGTAGAAAAATGAACAAATTACATGATCCGATAGTTTGAAAGAAAGCAAATATAAATGGTTCTTAAACAAATGAAAAGATATTTAACCTCAGAGATAATATAAGGATTTTTACAATTGACATGAAATACAATTTCTAATCTATTAAGTTTCAAGAATAATGAGATTTATCAACACACTCTGTGGATGAAGTTTGACAATGCGACAACGCATGCACATTCACAAACTGCCAATGAGAATATAAACAAGTACAAACCCTTTGGAGGGAAATCTGTTACTGTATTTCAAAATTACAAATGTGTATCTCTTTGGCTAAGCAACTCTTTCAGGAAACTCATCCCACAGATAGATATACATGCACACAGCTAAAGTGACTTATGATTTTGTTATTCCTTGAGTTAATTTTTACAATTATAAAATATTGGAAACAACTAAGTGCCCACTAATTATTGACAAGTTAATAAACTGGAGTACCTATATATTATGCACTACTTCCTGTTATAGGAAAGAATGAGGAAGGTCTCTCTGACTTATATGAATATAATCAATATATACTACTTAGTGAAATAAATAAGGTACAAAACAATATAAACAGTATGCTTATTTTTGTGAATAAAGAAAATAAAAATATATTTGTTTTTGCTTATATCTGCACAAAGAAACTCTGAAAAGATACAAAGAGAGGTGATAAAAGTGGTTTCTTTAGGAAGGGGTGAGTCCTGAGCACATGGAGAATAGGGTATGTGGAAGGCCACATTATGTACTTTCTAGGTTATTAACCTATGTGATTATTTCATCTAGTCAAATAATTATATTTTTAAAAATAAGAAGGATGAACCATAAAAATGAGAGGAGCTGCTATGCAAATTAATGATATAAATAGGATTGTAAAGAAAATTCAAGAATTTTTTAAAGCAATACTTACTTTTAAATCAAGATGCATGTTACAAATGCATCTACCTAAATCAAAGCTAATCTCCTAAAGATATCCTTTAAAGCATCACTCCTTAGGTCTATTTTGAGTTGTTCACGGTAATTAAAAGCAGTAACATAATGTGAGTTTGGAAATATTTTAGAAGTAATATTTTCTACTAACTTCTCAGATTGGTCCATACCACATCACTATTAGTTCAAATTGTGCTTTTCATTTATAAATTCTGTGTCATGCAAATGTCACAATCTATGAATATTATTATGTGAGGTACTTAGATAGAAAACATGCATTAAATCTTCCAAGCACGATCACTCTTCCCCACAGGAAATTCAGGACAATTTTCAAAATTAGATTTGTTCAAATTGCTTAAGACAATACTTTCAGTGGAAAAAACATCCTTGAACCATATAACTTAGGTCATTGAAACTGAGATTTACCTTACTTCAGCTGGGGGACTTGGAGAATATGGATTTGCAGAACAAGCCAAAATTCTGATGACTGCTCCAGGATGATAGGTTTCCAGAACATGAACAGCTGTAGGATATACCTGTTGTTCAAACGTAAGTTCCACATAGTCTTGGCTCTGAAAATTAGGCGGTGTCCTCTTGAATGGCAAGGAAGCACTAGGACACTGATCCCACCACGTTCCATAAGTTCGAAACACAGCAGTCTGAGTAAAGTCACCAGAACTTGGGAATACATTTGGTACACCTGCCAAATTCCACATGGTATAGGACATACTATTCTCGCTTCCATAATGGGAACTGAAATCCACTACTTCTTTGGCATATTGGACCACCTCTGCATTGAGAGGGGAAGTCCGGCTGTTTGATTCTATAGTTCTATGGCTGTTCATCATTTCTCCTCTTGTAGCTGTCCTGGCTCGGCGCCGAAGGCACATATAATAAAACATAGTCAAAACTGTTAACATGGGAAAGACCGGTGACATCTAGATGTGAATTATGAAGCTTCAAAAGGTCAGGTGTCCTCAGTAAGATGCAAGAACTCTTTGAAGGATGTTCTAAAAAATGAATGGCTTGGTGAAGTAAAATAATTTAAATAAGTGGAAAAATGCTGGAGAAGTTAGCAGGCTTTACCCTAATGAAGTTTCCCAGAATAAAACTTTGAAAAATAAGTTTTAAACAAAAACTGTGAATCTCCGATATTTCTTAGAAACTTAAATATTATAAATTTATCTTATATTATGCTAAATGGAAAGCAAAACTGATGTTATAAGGCAATGGAAGATGTATAATCTAAAAGCCCAATTTTATATAAAATTATAACCACTGTTCAAGAAATACGAAGTCCTAGAGCTTTAAAAAATTATTTGTAATATGTGGCACACCACTAAAATATAGCTATAAATTCAATCTTAGGCTCTGCCATAATTTCACATTTTTACAAAGGATTCCCTATTGCTAATTATTATTCTCTTCCAAACATGCTTAGTACAGATTTCACATTATGGGAATATAGTTTTTGGAGCTGACAGTTAATTCAGACCAACTAAATTAACTGCCTTACACATCACAGATCACCAGACAGTGTTTAATTTATAACTCTTAGCATTATTTGTTAGGGCAGTCCTTGGCTGTCTAGCATCTGGTTTGTTGCCAGCTACTCTTAGAAATCACTCACCCCAGATAGAATGGTCACAGGATACACAAGGGAAATGTAGAAGCTGGCACTCATCCATGTGGCCTCAAATCTGCTTGCTGCTTTCAGGTACAAATGCTAAAATGTGACATTATTTTACCTGTAAGATAAGAGTTTTGGAAAACATTTTTATTTCCAAATCAGGAAGTCAAATATCCCAAAAAGATTATTACTATAAACAAGTAGCTACTTATTGAGACACAAGTCTTTCAAATGAAACAAAGTAAATTTTCCTAAACATTGTGGACAATTTTGAATTAGAGTCTTTTTCTTTTCCTTGAGTTTTTGTTTGTTTTTTACATTTTAAAACAGACTATAATGAAAGTATGATAATGAACCCTATCTATACAGAGATTGCAAACTCATAGTTTTGCTTCAAACTATGTGAGCAGACATATTTTACTGGGGCCAAACTGTGTTTTTAAAAACTTGGTCTAGTTTAGCCCAGTGTGGTGGCACATGCCTGTAATCCCAGCAACTCAGGAAACTGGGGAAGGAGGATTGCAAGTTCAAGGCTAGCCTTAGCAAAATGGAAAGATTCTCAGTAACTTAGTAAGGCTTGTCTCAAAATAAAAAGTGAAAAATATTGGTGATGCAGTTAAGGGTAAAGCATTCCTGGATTGAATCCCCAGTACAAAACAAAACAAAACAAACAAACAAACAAACAAACCCACAATGTTTAGTTTATAACCTTTAACAATTCAGAAGACCTTGAAAGGCTAGCAGTCCCCCAAGGAATACTCTAGTTCCCAGCCAGCTCTACTTATAATTTATAACATACACCTGGCCCATTTCCTCACTGAGTAGGCAATCTCTTGTCAATATAATCAGAAAATCAAACACTTATTCTGGTACCTGTGAAGTCTTGAATTTAATTTCTCCTAAGTAAAGGAAGATGAATATACCAATTTCCTTAGTAAAGCAATGTGTTAACCTTCCAAAACTTTAGCACTAAAACTGAAAAACATTACTTTCATTAAATGTCCCTCCCACTCAAAAATCAATGGCTTTTTCTGACATACAAGATACAATCTAATTTCCTTTTTTCGTGTTTCAAGGCTCTCCTCAAGGTAGACAGATCTCTTTTTATCTAACCCAGAAAACCCAGTCAAGTTCTAACCACCGTTCATGTTTTACTCTAGGTTTTGACTGTACTATTGTTTCTTTTCCAATCATTTTATTCTACATTAGCAGTTTTACTCTCTGGAACTTCATTTGTATCAGACCTAGCTCTACTAAGGTCTATATTAGGAGTAAGCTTCTTGAAGGAATAAAGTTGAAGATTTTCATATCTTAATGTATTCAGCATACAGGAGACACAAAATGTTTGACACCGTTGATAGCAAACTGATGAGCAAACAAAAAACATTCTGAACCTAAAATAACTTAAAATTATGCAATGGTATCTTTTTGTCTCTCAATTCCAATAAGGTCTAAACACTGAGATGCTTGAAAAAATATAATCAGTGAAATAGTAAATAAAGGACTTGGCTTCAAATAAGTGCAGAAAATCAAAAAGAATACAAAATGGTGAAAAATGAAGAGGAACATCAAAGGGATGAAGATAATATTACTCATAGAATCAGCTACTGGTCATCATGGTTGTAAGGGAACTTTCTAACACCCATGCAGGCATAGTGAAGCATGGAAGGACCTCATGAAGCTAAAACTCAGAAAGGATCACCCTAAAACCAGGACTTAAAGATACATTTACTGAGGGAAGCTCAAGTATGCATGGCATTGACTGAAGAAATGGAGAAGTCACCCTGGGAAATCAGAACACTATTAGGCAGGTGCAAGCATAGTGTGGGCCTAAATTCACACTACCTTCATGATTTAAAAATCCCAACCCACCCCCTATCCAGAAAAAGAGAAAATGGTCTCTAACTAGTAGAACTTTAGGACTTGATAGGCATAAATGTGAAATCTCTAGGCAAGGATGTTTCTGCACAGAACAAACCAATCCCTTACCAAAAATGCATCACAGTAAATTATTTTAGGACCTTATGAAAATTAACCGTAATGAGGGCCACACTCAATAAAGATTCCAAGAAAAAGAAATACATTAGAACAAAACTTTTTTCTGAAAAAGAATAGCAAAGCATTCATTAAAATATAGTCGTGTGCCACACAATGACGTTTTGGTCAACCTAGACATCCTCAAGGAATTGACTATATGACCTTTGGACATCTCTTCTAACTTCACAACTAAACTCCTTCCAATTTCCTTTAAAAACCTGTGTTTATCAGTGAAACAGTTTATAAAACCTAAGAATTATCTGCAAAGTAAGATATCACCCTTCATATGAACTTTCACAATCATTCTTAACAAAAATATTGAGACAAATTTGTCAAATTTTGGTTACCCTACCAAGTCATAAGTTTTATGACTATTTCTTGGTGAGATTTTACTATTAAAGATTATAGAATATCAAAATCAGCAAGACTGTCACATGGAAAACATTATTATTTATTTTTATCTTTTTATTTTAAAAAATGTTTTGCAGTGCTGGGGATCAAACCTAGGATCTTGTGCATGCTAGGCAAGCACCCTATCATTGAGCTAAATTTTAGCCTTGGCAGTACTATTTTAAACCTATTAAAGTTCAATAAAATTTTCATGGAAGCAATATATTAAAAAGTGAATTATAAACTATAAATATTACTAAACAGTCAAGCTTCTTCAGTGCAGAAATATAAAATGGATGATTTTTTTACAACTCTTAATAACGATTCTTATTTTTTGTGAAATAAACTAAAAATAATAAAAGAAATTTTTGAAAGAAAAAGTAATGTACAGTAGACTAAAAAGGTATTATTTTATCCTTTTTTCATCAATGCTACTTAGATAATGTTATAGAAGTTAAATCCTGTTTTTTTTTTAAAGTAAACAAGGCAAAGAAACAAAAAAGAGAAATTATGCAAACTCTCTAACACCCTTCACCAATTCTAAACTTCTTTTCATTATGCTAAGCTGACACATAAAAGTGTTTTGGGGTAGGGAAAGACATATGGAGAAAGAAAGGTAGCTTTCTCTACTTTTCTCTGGGAAATGAAGCTGAAAAGGGGAATAGAATCATTGTCTCAGGATTCACATGAGTAACAATGACCAAAGCAGAAGTCCAAATTGTCCATGTACCATATGGACTTTTGCCAAGAAATAGAGACAATTTGTGATAACTGATGAATATCCCAGTGGGCAATGAACCAAGTACAAAAGATACAATAATTCTATTTTTTATGGGAATGAGATACAAAGACAAAATGATTTTTCCCTTATGGTGCAAATAAATAAATATTAACCTAGAAAACTAAATTTTCCAAAAGAATGATTATAAAATCTACGTTTTGGGAGTCATTCTCTTTTCTAGTCCATTCAAAAAGCTACTTCAATTTTAGAGACTCTTATGACACAAAAAATATTATTTTCCAAGTTTCAAGAAGGCTTATCCAATCAATCACTTACTAACAATGAATATAAGCTGAGAAATTCTCCACGACACACTGAACTTTTATACTAGCATAATCAAGGAATACAAAACAACAGCCATTTTAATTTGTATCTTGAGACTTTCTTATTCCTTGGGAAACAACTTGCTTTATATGACATAATGTTATTATAATACAACTTTATTTTCAAACACATCTTTCATTTTATAAGATGCTTAACAAAGTTAAATAATACAATTACAGAGAAAGCAATAACAGTGGAAAAGAGAAATTAAGAGGTATAGACAAGGGAGAACATATGTTTACTACTGAGATTTGAAGTGAGATGGGGAGTCGATGAGGCGGAGAGAAGCAGGATGGCAGGAACTGCAGAGAAGACGGCTTGTGCTTTGACAGAGGGAAAAGGAGGAAAGAAGAGGACTTTTCATGAAATAAACAAAAAAGAGACAATAAACTGATCTAGAGTTAGAACAACACAAAGACTAGGTTGATTCTGTGATGAAAGAACCTGGAAAACAAGTTTAAAACTCAAAGGAGGATTCTCAACTTGAAGTGAAAAGATATGGAAAAAAGATGAAAATGGCAAGCAATATAGCATAGGCAATATAGCATAATAAAGGGATCAAAACACAAAATTTACTTGTGAAATAATCCATAGAGACAAGTCAGTGAAGTGATAGAAAAAAGGAGGATTTAGCTAGGCACGGTGGCGCACGCCTGTAATCCCAGCAGTTTGGGAGGCTGAGACAAGAGGATTTCGAGTTCAAAGCCAGCTTCAGCAAAGCCAAGGTGCTAAGCAACTCAGTGAGACTCTGTCTCTAATAAAAAGTACAAAACTGGGCTGGGGATGTAACTCAGTGGTTGGGTGCTCCAGAGTTCAATCCCTGGTACCCCCCTCAACCCCCAAAAGGAGGATTTAGACAGCTTTGTAGCACAGTACTAAAATGCAACAGAATGTATAATGTGGTAATAAATCAAGGAAAAAAAGTCCAAACCTAATGCTTATCATTTTTCAATCCTACTGAAACTGGTCAAGAGATCCTATTCTATAGAAAGGACTTTTCTGGACAAATCTAGAAATCAAAAGCAAGTGAATAAAGGAATATGTCAATCAAAAGAGTGAAATTATATGTGAATTTGAAGTAGCACTCACCAAACTACATTTTAATTTGATCCAACCATCATGTCAGCCCTGTTTCCTGGCTGGCCCCCTTTTGGATTCTATAGAAAATAACATACTCATACCCCTTTCTGCCTCTCTGGTAACTTCTTCTAAGATTCCTTCCTGGGTCTTTTCTCTTCATTCTTCTCAAATACACAGATATACCATTTAAAGAAAGGACTTTTTAATAATATACAAGAAAGGTCCACCTACCTTTGTACCTATTTTCCCTCTTTCCTCTTCACTTCACATGCCCACAACCTTTGCTATAGATCCCCAGAACCTCCACAATGCCCTCAACAGCACCTGGGCTTTGATGGCTCAGCAGTGTTGAGTCTTTAATGAGTTTAGATGGAATACCCTCCCTTCTCCTCGGCTTTGACACCCTCTCACCCATCCTTCAAGGTCAAGTTCAGAATTTACCCACCATTCATCTTTCATTTGCACTTACATGTGACATATTATCTGGTATTTCTTATCTGCTGATATATTTTTCTACCCCAACAGACTATGAATTCTTCAAGTTCGAAGAATGTACCTTAATTATAACTATATCCTTAAGGCCTAAAGCATGCCAATTTAGGCTCAATAACCATTTCTTGTTCTACAAAAATTGGCAGAAAGGTGGCATGAAAGAATTAAAATAAACACGTTTAAAATAAACACAGAAATGAAACCAGTGACTCTATAAGTAAGATATATGTGGAAAAAAAATTTCCCTATCTTGGTACAGAGAAAAAGAGGATGAAAATGGATAATAAAAACTGAAACACAATGGTTAAGAATCAAATGTGTGAATGTCTTTGAAGCCATCCAAGAAGGAATAGTATACATATTGAAATTTTACTGTTCAAAGAAAATATTAAAAAGTATAACTTCCGTTAGTATAAAAGCAGCCCCTGAATACATAAAAGAGACTTGACTCTGGCCACAAAGAAACTCTGATTGAAATTAAAGAAAGATTCATAAAAGAGATGATTGGAGAGGGAAAAGAAAGCTATTTTCTCAAATATGATGATTTCTTAAAAATTCCAAATCTATGTTAAGACCATAGGTTGATTATAGAGAACAGAAAAACTATGGATAAAAAAGAAGTTCTTAAAAAAAGAGATAACCTAAGAGCTAAGAGAAAAGACAGACTGACAGAGACGAGAATATAACAGCAAGGGTAAAAAGACAGGTTTAATATTGATCTAGTATTAGACATGCTATGGGGGAGCACATGCTGAACATTAGCAAAAGTATCACTTTGCCTTCATCATAATTACTTACATTCCAAATGCACCATATGCTTAAAACTAACATATTGAGAAATTATCAGCCCAGTACAGAAACTACTAGAGAGAGCATCTTAAGGTTTTATGTATCTCTCTTTTCCTCTAAGTAAATTCATCTTAGTTAAAACATTTTTATTATGATTAGTGTTTTAATCAATAAGGCTTGCTATGATTTGAATAAGTGTCCCCCAACGGCCCAGGTGTTAAAGGCTTGGTTGCAGCCTCTGGTGCTCCTGGGAAGTTGTAGAACCTTTAAGAGGTGTGGACTACTGGGAGATGGTTAGGTCATTGAGAGAGCCTTGAAGCAGATACAGCCCCTTTCTCTTTTTGTTCCCTGGATGCCATGATGTGAACAGGCCTCCTCAGCCACACTTTCCTGGCACGATGGACTGTGCCACAAGAGTGCCAAATGACCATGTCTTGAAACCTCTGAAACTGTGAGCCAAAATAAATCCATCCTAACGTTTGCAGGTCCAAAGTTATAGTGCTGGAATGTTAACTGACACAAGGCCCCAATACAGAATAAACAGGTGGAGTTTCTAAATGAACTAAGTAGATCAACATGGAGTCTAAACATTCCTAATCAGCTTCAAAGCCTCTTGAAATTCCAGGCATCTGAAGGTAGAGGGAGAAGGTAGAGGAACCAACTAGGATAAAAACCCTAAGGGCAGAAGGAAACAATATGTCTTTCACTTCAGGGACCAATGTAACCCTCAAAAATGTAAGGAGGTGACACAAAAAATCTGGAACATGGTTAACTTCTTCAGAAATTTCTTCTGTGTTGATGAAAATGGCAGGGACTAAGCAAGAGATGTATACAACGTCAGACTAGAAATGATTTATCAGAAAACAAAGTCAGGATTTAGACTCCATTTAACTAGAAATTGGCAACAGTGAGTACTGCAGAAACTGTTCTCTCTCCTTTCTCCTAGAGTTTCTTTAACAAGCAAATTTAAAACTTCTGAAATATTCATCATCAATCTTTAGTAGCAAGAAAAGCAGAAAAAAGAATTAGAGAAATCAATGATTAAAAAAAAAAAGCAAGCAGATTGTAGGATTAGTGGAATGGCGATTTTCTGACATAATGGATCTGGAAACACACTTCCCACCTAAATACTATCTCACACTGTGACAAGGAAGGATATGTTTCTAGTTACAAGGTGTCTTAGATACACATACTATTATGGTATATTAACTATATCTTACCCTTTCTTCATTTTTTCATAATAGATAAGAATAAACTACAGGAATGAAGAGACTGGTGAATTCAAAAGAACCTTAAATCTTTCATAAATACATACTATATGTTTTTCTAAAACATTCTAAATGAATCATATCTGGTTGAAGAGGAAAAAAATGATATCTCTGTTTAAAGCATACTTATTATATGAATTTGCTTTAGCCAAATACTATCTACATATTTTTGTACATTTTTTACATACTAAAACAAGAGAACATTTTACCTAACAAAAATATAGAGGATTTACAGTTATCCTGACTAACTAAAACTCAAAACACAATATTTTAAGTCTGTCATGGATAGCCATTATAGCTAAAAGAGTAATTACTTAAAATGGTGTAATACTATTAAAACTTACTTCAGGACATAACTGCATTCCAAAAAAACATATATTTCAAGAGTATACTTTGTTGAGTTCTAACAAAAACAAACAATCTAAAGATTTATATGTAGCAACAATTCCCAATAACCACATTATTAAAAAATATGAAAAAATACTAATAAATGATTTACCAAGTCAATAATAGTCACAATATGTAAGAGCTATTATAAATCAATAAAAGAGAAATTCAACAGAAAAATAAAAGAAGGATATGATCATGCAAGAACAAAAAATACAAATGGCCAGTAAACATACAGATATTCAACCCCATCATTAAGCAAAGAAATGCAAATGACCATTTCATCTTGATAGTAACTGTTATATGAGATAATACGTTACAGATATATCAATTTCTACATGTCTTAACAGAGGCACTGATCATCTTCATTTCAGATTATCTTTTCTATATCATTTATACAGCAAACAGCCTTGGGATATAAAAAGAGGTCTTCCTCTTGAGCAGTGGGCAAGTTTACTATACAGAAAAATGATGTCTCCCTCTAAGGCAAAAATCAGGCATGTTTACTTGAATTTTACTATGAAAAATTCAGATTCTCTAAACTCAGGAGGAAACCTGCGGCATGTGCTAGTGTTACCTGGCCTTTGTCACATCATCCTGTAGAAACTGGGGCACCAGGGCTCAGCACAAGATGATATGCTCTGGCTGCCATTACTGCTGTGTTCTTTGTCTCTGACCCAGAAGACTCATGTCTTCTGCCAGCAAACTCTTAGCTTGCAAGCTGGATACTATTACAGACTCTTGGCCATTCTTAGCAATGATATATGATGGCAAAAGGAGCATTTTTACAAACTGTACATGTCTACTCTTAACAACCTTTTTGAAGAGCACTATGGCAGAATCTCTGAGAATTTAAATATATATATAGTCTTTGACCCAGCAATTTAAGTATCTACACTAAAGAAAATGAATGTGCAAACATATACTGTAGTTCCCTCACCTAAGGGAATAAGTTTCAAGATCCCAGTGGATGCCTGAAACCACAAATAGCAGGGAACACATGTATATATTTGTTTTTCTCATGTACACTTATCTATGCCAAATTTTGACCTTTTCACTTAAAGGAAACACTTGATACCTTCTCTTGGCATATATGAATTCCCAGCATCACTACTACTAAGCTTTGGAGCCATTAGTAACATACATACATACATACATACATAAAAGGGTTACTTGAACACAAGTATAGCAAAACTATGCAGTTGATCTAATAACTATGATGCTACCAAATGACTAACAAGTGGATGGTGGATACAGCAAGGATGTGCTGGACAAAGATATGATTCGTGGAGTAAGAAAAGCATAAGAATTCATCATGCTACTTAGAATAGTGTACAATTTAAAACTTATGAATTGTTTAGTTCTAGACTTTTCCATTTAATAATTTCTGACTAAGACTGGACTGTAGGTAACTGAAACCATTAGAAAATAAAACTGAAGGGGAAACTACTGCACAAACAAAATGATCCTGTAATTTTGTTTATATTATAAATATAATATAAATTTATACTAAATATCAACAGAGGATTGGTTCAATAAATTTTGGATTATTCCTACAATTCAATACCAAAAAGACTTTTTTAGAGACAAGATAACATTGAACCAAGCATGGTGGCACATGCCTATAATCCCAACTACTAAGGAAGGTAAGGCAGGAGAATCACAAGCTTGAGGCCAACCTGGGCAACTTAGCAAGACCCTGTCTGAAAAAAAAAAATTTTTTTTAAAGATCTATGAATGTAGCTCAGATGTAGAGCATTCCTGAGTTTAACCTACAGTATCATGTAACAATATGTTACATGAACTGACACAAAAAGATGTTCCTCAACTATGACTAACTAAAACTTGCAGAAAATTACACAGAATAGACTGCCAATTATGAAACAAATGTAGATTATACTCATTTTAAAATCTGGAATGTAAGAATAAATTATTAAACAGTGATGACTTTTGTGGAACATGGTTATTGGATAGGTGGGCAAAGAACACTTTCACATTTACCTTTGGCTATTTATGTACTGCTTAATTTGTAAAGAGAACATACATATTTATTTATGACTTAGTAGAGTTTTTAAGTATTTATTAATAAGCAACACTTGAAAATGTATTATTTTGGGATATCCAGTTGAGATGGTAATATAAAAATGGACACAAGGCTGAGGGATCACTTCTATCACCTACAGATACTGAAAACAGGTATAGAATGTCCTGTTTTGTAACTGACAAAGAGACATACCACAGGTACTAAGACAAAAAAGCAAAGTCAAAAGATTTGCACATTTTGAATCAGGCTGCTTCTCTTATGTACAACTCTAGGGAGCAACTCTACATAGTGAATACTGAGTGAGCAACAGAAGGGATTTATTTAACAAGCATTACTAATTCAACTGATTGTGGTAAAGGCAAACCAAAAATATTAAGTTCAAACATAGGCAAGAAACTTAGGGGGCATAAGATGTAAAAAAGGGGACTTAACTTGTCCCAACAAAGTTAGTTCATTCCCCAAATATTTAGGAATGTGTACAATATACATTGTTTAAATTACTAGAAATTAGAACATATTGCAAAGTTAGAGTAACAAGAGTAGTGTGGCATCATCACAGAAAGTCAGAATCGCTGCTGAACAGTTCAGAAAGAGTCCCAAGAAAACACAGGAGTTAGTGATATATATATAGTACTTATCAGAAGGGAAAAAGAGAATTCAACAAATGATGTTGGCATCACTGGTTAACAGCAACAAAAAAAGGTTTATTTATATATGAATAAAACCAATAAGAGTACTAGAAGAAAAAAGATGAGGATATCATATAAATTTAGATGATAAGTAGGACACCAAAGTTAAATTCATGAAGTTAAGTGGCAATTGTACACTACACCAAAATTATGAGAGTAAGACAATGATACTAACACAGAAAAAGAAAGGGCAGTTTTTGTTAGATGACCACACACACAGAAGTGAAAGAAAATCTGTTAACATTGTTTTTGTTTTGTTTTACTGTATCATGGCATAAGCAAAATAAATTAACCACCTTATACTCAGCTGAACTCTCTGATTTTCAAGTCAGTAACAAAAGGAAGGATATGAAAATGCAGAGTTCAGAAAACCCAAAATTTGGGACAGCAGGTAACAAGCAAAGGTTGGTATTGAAAGTATGAAATGAATCCAATTCAATGACAACTCGAGAGTGCCTACTATGGGGTGATGCACACTGCCACTAGAAAGAAAACTTTACTTTCCCTCAAGAACTTAATATCTGATAAAGGACTATAGGTGCCTTGAGGTAACTGGAAAAAGGCCCCTGTATTCAACCAACAGGTAAAATATGTAATAAAAGAGAGACATGAGGTGAGTTTGACGAGAAAAAGGTACCCATATTCTGAACTTAGGAAACCCAGGAATGCATGCAGAAAGCAGAAAAGTCAGCTTGTATCTTGAGACAGACACAAGCAAAAAACCTACACCTGGTGAAGTAGTGAGACCTCCAGGGCACAAAGCCAGACACAGTATCAACTATCAATGCAACTACCTGACCACAAGTTTATATCATCTTAACTTCTTTCCAAGTAACTTGCGGGTGGGGAGATGTCTTTGTGGCAATGAGCTTTTGGGCCAAGGAAATACGAAACGACCCACACTGCAAACATGTGCATAAGGGCAAGTGGATGGTCATCATCAGATTCTAGGTGCACCTCCAAACACGGAAACGAGGTTGCAACCAGTCATCGTGTGGCAGTCCAGAAGAAAGGCATGGGCAGAAACCATCAGATATCACAGGGAAATAATGGCAGCAGGTACACCAGCAACAAGTTTTCTTCAGCAGGCAAGTGACTCAGGCTGAAGAAAAGACCAGGTCAGGAAGGAGCGGCAGGTGTGGGCAGCCCGCAGACTCCCCAGTGTCAACAACCCTGCGTAGTGTTACGACTCAAGCCCTGCAGGGACACTGGTGCAGGGAAGCTGCGCCCTTGGCACCTAAGCAGAGTTCAAAGGTCCCAGCAAGCCCCGCAAACGCCGCGCAGCAAGAGGCGGAGGCGCGAGTGGTGGGGGCCTCAGCCTCACGCCCACGCTCCCCCCAAACAGCTCGCCGCCCGGCCCCGCCCCAGCGACGAAGGAAGACGGAGACCCGCAGGAGGGAGAAGTAAAGGAAGGGCCGTACCCTGCAGGGTCCGGGAGTGGCACGCGCCGAGGGCTTCACCCCCGACCAGGAGGCGCGGGAAGGCCTGGGCGCGAGGCCGCTCCCAGGCTCTCGCGCTGCGGCACCACCGCGGCAAGCCCGGCCCAGCGCGACCCGGAAGGAAGACACGGAGGCCGCGGGGAGGGGCGGGGCTGGAGGAGGAGCGGGACTCGGGGCGGGGCCCAGAGACGAAGTGGGGCGTGGCTTGGGGGCCGAGCGAGCGCTGCTCCGGCCCGAGGGGCTCGCAGACGTCGGCAACTCCCTCTTCTACGCTGCGGGGAGGAGCTTTTTGCTGGCTTCCTAGCGTACTGTATAGTGCTTTAGAAATGGCCCAGGTACGCTGGCTACAAATCCTCTGATGGAATAATACCTTCCAAATAACAGCCCATGTAGAAGTTCTGCTAGGGCTTCTTCAACCCAGAGTTGGTGGCTAAGGTGATGGCATAGGTATGCGTGAGACCCGTCCACAGAGGAAAAGTAGACTATGCATCATAAGTGTTCTAAAGGCATAATTCACCAAACCTCTTCAGCCCCACATACAAATCCTTAATGCAGGCCCATTTCCATCTTAACATAGATTAGCCCATAACCATTACCCCTGATAAAGAAGATGCTCTCACCTTCTCTTTTAGTCATTTTCATTTATTTTCATTAGTTAAAGTATGACCCTTTCTTTAGCTTGGACATATTTAAATTGTTACAAAGTTTCCGTTAAAATGGAGAAAGTGGATGAGCAGTATATGGGAACTCTCTGTCACTGCAACTTTTCTGTAAATCTAAATCTGCTCTAAAACAAAAACTGAATTTAAATAATAACTTAATGTACATAATAAGTTAATAATATTAATACTGACCCTTTCATACTTGCTGATGAGTCTTAATTGAATTGATGGCTATTAAGGCACTCAAGTCCTGTTTAACCGTGGCAGTTTCTCATTTCTAACATAATTTCTAAATAATTTTTTTATTAATGTGTAAAATTTATTCAGAAAATGGCACAAAATATGTAGAGTTTGACGAAAAGTGAATGCATTTGTGTATACTCACCAATCACATCAAAAACTAGATAATTTACTAGTGTTCAAAAGCTAGTTATATCTGAGTTTTTAGTTTTGGTTTGGTTCTGCCTTTCTAATCAATGATTTGTTTACCTTCATTTTTGTGGGCTTTTATGTGTGGTTTCTATGAAGTTTCTTTCTTTTTTTCTAGCTTGAGTTTTTAGTAAATAAATATACTAGAGTTCATTTATTTATTCTATTCTTGATGGACATTGAACTGTTTTTACTTTTGATTATTGCAAAAAAATACTATTAACATTCTCGTTCATATCTTTTTGGTGTATATATTTTACATGGCCTTCTGGGTTTTGATCTCCTCAATGTCTATGAGATGTGGTAGTTAATGCTGTGTTTTTGTTGTTGTTGTTTTGTCCCGTTTTTATTGTTGTTTTGTTTTGTTTGCTTGTTTTTTGTACTAGGGATCAAACCACGGGCCTTGTATAGTCTTGTTTTCAATGGCATTTAAATTACTGCTCAGAAAGTAGATAATTTCAAATTTAAAGAAATGAAAAGCCTAAGAGGAAGTGCCATTTCTGTAACTAGATGGAATTTTGATCATTATTGTTCAGTTGACCCTTCCTCCAACTTTCTCATCTCAAGCTGTGGCCATACTTACTTTGCTAGGCAGGAGAGCCAAGCGAGGTAAAAAAAAAAAAGGGGGGGGGGATGATGTTTATCAGTTTGTGATGGTCCTGATTTAGTGGCTGAACTACTGCTTAATTATTAAATGGAATGTTGTTTAGAGCTGAATAGCATCCCACGCTGTAACAGCACTATTACAAATAAAGAAAGTCTCAACAAGGCTTAATTGTGCATAAAGTCACCAGCTCAGCAAGCTAGTTATGATCCATTCTATGTTGGCTTCAAAAGTTACAATGTTCTACTCAAGTGGGGAGGCAGCCAAAGAAGCAGCAGGTTCAAAACTCCTCTTTGTCCCAAACTCTTGAAACACTGACCATTGTATTTTCATTATTTTCAAGTGATTTTTCTTTATTTAAAATGAGATGTTTATCAACCATAAACTTTCTGAATTGTGAGCATGCATGACAATAAAACTCCATATCATTCATATATATATATCTTCCAGAATACTGCAAAGAGAGCTGAAAATGTCTTTACAGTAACTCTTTGGTTCTCTAGCATTAGTTCCCAAGTAAGTTTTCTCTAGAAAAAACCTTTCAGAAAATACATTTTATACACAATTCAGCCCAAAATCCTGAACCACTCCATGGATTTTTAAACTAACTAGTTTGTTAGAAAGTGGAGTTCGGTCAGTAAGATCAATGATATCAGTTCCAGGTTTTTAATATGCCAGTAGCCAAAAAGCATGAATAATAGCAAGTGGAAATAATCATCTAGTTTATCTAAAAACTAGATATCTAGTTTATTTTAGGGGCTGGGGATGTGGCTCAAGCGGTAGCGCGCTCGCCTGGCATGCGTGCGGCCCGGGTTCGATCCTCAGCACCACATACAAACAAAGGATGTTGTATCCGATGAAAACTGAAAAATAAATATTGAAGAATTCTCTCTCTCACTCTCTCTCACTCTTTCTTTAAAAAAAAAATAAAATAAATAAATAGTTTGTTTTAAAACTCTTATAGACCCTAAAAGTTTGCATTTTAATATTAATCTTTCACAACATTAATCTAAAAATGGTCAAAGCCAATGAATAGAAAACCAGAATTTTAAGCAAGAACAAAGCTCAAAACTCATGAAGCCCAAACTTCTTTTTTTTAACAAATGAGGAAACTGAGGCTGAAAATGTTAAACAAATTCCCTAAATCTCTGTTAGAGCTTTCAACGAAACCTAGTTCTCCCAACTTTAAATCAGAGTTTTGTTTTATGATAACAGATTACTTTACAATTCATTAAAAACTAAGCATGCATAAAAAACTTCGTGATATATAATTCATGTGTCGTACACTTTGCTCAAAAACAGAGTATAGTTCAATGTTATTTTCTACATTACATTTTTTTATTCTAAATGTAAAAAAAAAAAAAAAACAATTAAGCATGCTCTTCTATTTCCATAACCTTGAAGCAATTGAATACAGTTGATGGAAAAGTTGAACTTGGAAGCAGGAAGACCTGTCTATCCAGTCCTGCCTTATTAGTAACCCTGTGATCAACTTTCTCTGAACTTATTTGTAACAACTTTCTCTGAACTTATTTGTAACAACTTTCTCTGAACTTATTTGCACCCCTATGAAATGTGCCTAATTCACAGACACTGGAGAGATTTAAAACAGGTCATATATGTAAAATCACTTTGTGAGTGATACAATAGTATGCAAATGAATTTTGCATACTGTTTTTATTAATAGTTATTACAATATTAATTGAAAAATATTAGTTGAAAATCCATAACTGAGGACAAAATGTCAGCATAGAACATTCAAGTTCATTCTACTCTAACCCTTTTAATTGTCACCAAAGAAGAGAAAAGTCTAAAAAGAATGGATGACCTACCCAAAGATTTATAGCAAGTTGCTTGTAAAGCCAAGACTTTAGTATGTACTCCTCCTAACTTTTAGCTTTCAATGAAAATTTTCTAATAATTTAAAAAAGTGAATACTGATTAAATCAGTGAGATGGCCTATAATAATCTGACAAAACTTAGAACTGCATTTACACAGACCTATAAAGAATATCTTGAAGTATATTTTAAAAATAAAAACATAATCTGTACAGATTGTACCATTTTAACTTGTACTTTCTTTTTCTGTGGCTTGCATTATATCCTTGAAAATTGAGCATTAATGAAGTTTGTCAGTGGTTGGAGATAGTGTGGGAGAAATATCACACGGAGGTAGAGGACAAACTAGATCATCTTCTGAGATAACTTCACTCCTATGGTATCAGGGTGGACAAAACCCACAGCCAGGAAAATAAAGCTGATAGCTAGGAATTCGGGTAAGACCAATAGAGGTTACACTCCTCCTCCTTCCTCCTTTTTCCTTTCTTTAAGTGAATATACTTTTAAAAGAGTCCCTGTGTGTCTACATTAATATTAGGCAAGTCTCTAGATCTGTTTACAGAATGACATGGCATCCATAAGTTATGGGTTGGTAAAGGTTGTCTCCCCAAAAAGTTCATGTGTAAGACAATGTAAGAATGGTCAGAGGCTAAATGATTAGGTTATGAGGGCTTTAACCTAATCAGTAGATTAATCCACTGATGTTAACTGGGTGGGAAGAACTAAGTCACAGGGGGTGAGCCCGTGAGGTTTATATTTTGTGCACCGGGAACAGAGCTCTCTCTGCTTCCTGTTGCTATGTTCTGAGCTGCTTTCTTCTACTATGCCCTTCTGCCATAATGTTCTGCCTCATCTCAGACCTAGAGCTATAGAGTTGGCCGACCAAGCACTGAGACCTCTGAAACTGTGACACCACAGGAATATGAACATTTTCTGTTCATACAGGTAAATCAAAAGTGATGAGGGGTTATCTGAGAGTTTAAATCTGAATGTGCCATATACTTCAAGATTTCAACTTCCTGCAACTATTTTGTTCACAGTAGAAGATTTGAGGAGACTGGGTTGTATAGATAAACTTTCAATGTTCATTTATCTGTACCTTTGCACAACCATGGCCCTTCCCTGTAATAACACAGTTTGTGTATTTAAAAAAAAATACTGAAGAAAATTATTCTCTGGGTTATCATCTACTTTCAAACATGAAGAAGTTTCTCCTGTTTTTGTCATTGAGCCATAAATATTTTTCTATACTCTTAATATAAGTAATATAACTTGCATGGTAAATATGAATGATTTAACAATAATTTATTAAGTGTAATTTAAAATGAAATCTTTACAATAATTGGTGAAACTTTATTATAAAGTTTCTACTAAACCCAGTACCCTTCAATGATGGATTTTCTTCATCCAGCAGCCCTATAACTCTTTTGAAGTTTGTGAAAGGACAATTTTTTTATAATCTGATAAGACCCTAAAAGAACATCTTTAAATATCATCCTTGTGATACTGAAACTATTTGGAGTTTCTTGGATAGATTCTTCAGTGCCATATTTGAAAAAAAATTCTTTATTTCAAAGTCATTGAAAAAGAAATAAAAATGAGTTTTAAAATAAGCTTTCCTTTTTCCCAGTTAAAAATTGGTAGGAGGTTTTCAGAAGTTTGAGGAGAAATTGAATTAACCTCTTCAACGGGCTTGCCAAAATGTTACCAAGGATAAAGCTCCATATTTCCATGTTCTCTTGTTTTTTTCTTATCATTTTGGATTTTGATAGTGAGAGATTTGATAGCTTTAGAGTAGGAGGTGTTTCTTCTAAATCAAATGACTAACGGAGCATGCCACTAAGAAGTTGAGAAGCCAGGAAGAGCTGTGGGCAGCATTCCCACTTCCACCTGCCTCCTGGTCTCCTGCCTCTGGGGATGCCTGCTACTGCCAGGACAGCACAGACAACTTGAAGGTGAGCCAGATGAGATTTAACAATGGTCAGTTGGGATCGATCCATTATAGAACCAAGCACTTTATTTATTATTTACTAAGTAGATTGCCATTCATATAGTGTTGAGCCATTTTATAAGTTAAAAAAAAATCTGAAGCTAATTTCATTTATGCATGTTCTATTTCCTTAATTACAAATACATTTCCATAGCCTTTAGAGCATCTAGAATTACCCTTAATGCAAATACCTCTTTAGACTGAGAAACTAATGTGACTCAATTTTTAAAAATAAATAAATAACAGCAGCTTCTACCTCAAGGCCTGTCCTAAGGAAGGGGGCGTGACCCTTGTCCTTGGAAAAACCCACAGAGCACTCCTAAGTACATACCCACCCTGCTGAGTTGTTTGTCTGTAAATAACAGGAAAGGTCTGCCAGGTGCCCCTGACTCAGTTAGGCTAGGTGAGGACCCATGGCAACCCCCCTAGCAACCTCCAATCAGCATGAGACAGGGAAAATACCTGGAATGCCAGATGACCCCCAAGTAGTTTATGGTGGTTGATACATGTTGGGAAACCATGTAGTTTAGCACGTACACCCCTTGTGGCCTAAACCAATCAGTTCAAACGAACCCCCCTCTTGTACTAGCCAACTTGTTCCCGCCAGTGAATGTGCTAATCAATGTTAAGAGTTGTTGTTTGATTTTCCCGAAGTATGGAATGATTTGCTGTGTGATGTTGTGACGCATAGAGTATCTCCCCAAAACCTATAAAATCTCACTGAACAAAGGACCAGGAACGGTTGTGAGTCCAGGCTTGAGCATGCAATAAAGACTCTTGAGAGTGCTTGTATCGGGTTCGGCTCCTGGAGGTCTATTGGGATCCCGGGAATCTGGCATAACCAAACAACCAACACAAGTACTTAAAATACAGCATAATAGATTTTTCAACTACTTTCTTTGAAGGTCACACTTTGATGAGTGGTGGGGTTTATTTTTGGTAATCATAATATTAGTAGTTTATTTTCTTACTAGTAAGAATTTATGTTCATTTACTTCTTACTAGTGAATAAATTCTTACTAGTAGGACCTCAAAAACAAATTATTTGTAGTCTATTTTTGTCATGCTTTGGATATGAAGTGTCTTTCAAAGACTCATGTATTGAAGCCTTGGTTCCCAAAGCCTCAATGTTTAGAAGTGGAGCTTTTGGGAAGTGACTGGAACACGAGGCTCTGACCTCATCAGTGGATTAATCTATTGATAACTGGATGAACTACTGGGAAGTGGTGGGGCAGGGTTGGAGGAAGTAGGTTACTGGGGATATGCCTTGGAGACTAAATCTTGTCTATGGCCACGCCTTCTTCCGCACTTCCTCTGGGCCCCCGGGCCCCTCCCTCTTTCCTGGCTGCCATAACCTGAGCTGCTTTCCTCTGCCATGCCCTTCCCCATGATCTTCTGCCTTATCTCAGTCCCAAAGCAATGGAGTTTGTCAACCATGAACTGAAACCTCTGAAGCCACAAGCCAAAATAAATCTCTTCTAAGTTGGTTTCCTCAGGTGTTTATCAAAGTGAGCAAAATATCTGACTAACACAATTCTATATCTGTGCTTTTAAGTATGGATAGGAATCTAAGCAAGCATTCTTTAATATGAAATGCCTGACAAATACCAGTTGTCATGTAGGCCAACACTTCTCAAATTTTCA
The DNA here is from genome assembly GCF_052094955.1 of Ictidomys tridecemlineatus. Lineage (NCBI taxonomy): Eukaryota > Metazoa > Chordata > Mammalia > Rodentia > Sciuridae > Ictidomys > Ictidomys tridecemlineatus. The sequence goes on along the minus strand of NC_135484.1, from coordinate 63,073,683 downwards.
TGGGCTTATGAATCTTCTGAGGATCATGTTAAAATGAAGATTTTGATTATGGGTGGGGCCTGAGTTCTGCATTTATAACAAACTCCCAGGGATGCAGATGTGACCAAATTCTGAACTACATCCTGAGTAGAAAGCTTAAATCCACTTAACTTACAGAATACTACATCTAAACTATGACGACCTACAATGAGCCAGTAGTTTCACAAAGTAACACCTGAACTTCAACTGGAGACTCAAGAAAGACAACGGGTGGACTTTTGTTAAACAATTATTGTTGACTCCTTTAGATAGTTTTGGATTTCTTGGGAATGGTGAGAGGTGATCCATATTCTATTTTCATTTTTCTATAAAGGCAAATGCAAAGTAAAAACCTATGGAGGTGATGGGATGCACAAGTAGGCAACCCTTTAATCTCAGAGGACTATAGCTGACCTATCTTGCAAGCAATTTAGGAATCCAGTAGTCAGTCTTAGAATTTGGGGGATAGAATTTTGGCATGTCTATGAATATATAAGCTTGACCAATTTAACTTTTGTATCATCACATCTCCTGCTGTTCCAATCTGGCCTACCTTTGTCTTTACCACATATAACTGTAGCACAATGCCTTAGAAATGAGGGCATAAGAAAAACATCCGATTTGTTATTCATAGCAAAAACAACTCCAAGTCCAGACAGTTCCAAAGTAAATCTGAGCAAGGACTTGCTATGACTTTGTGACCAAAGACTTAATGTTCTCATACCTTTAGTGAGTGATATTGACTAACTACCAGTAATTGCTGATTTATGGGCAAAGTTACCTCAACCTTGTTTTCTTCAGGAAATGCAGCTTCATCTTCTGGAAACATGTTCAATCAGTCACTTCACATTCTCTGTAAGCTTTGCTATTTACATATCTAAGTAGGGGGCATCTTGCTTTCTTACCTGTTGCTGCTGATATGATATGTTGCACTACTTTACTTGCTTTAAGTTATCTGTTTAGAAAAACAACCATATTTCTGTACACTCAGGGAGGGGAACTAACTGAAATATAGCATCTGGAAAAGAAATTTTACTGTTCTATAATTTTCAGAAGCACTTAAGAAGTGAAGGGTAATGATGTAATTAGAAGAGTCCTAAAAGGCATCTACTCCAAGATGACAAATGGGGTCAATTTCAAGTGCCATAAAGCAGAGGAATGCTGGCAGATATGCCTTTATTTTCCAACCCAGATCTAATACCAATGCTAACTTCTACTCCATGTTTTTCTTTTCTTTCCTTTCCTTTTTATTATCTGGAACTATAACAGTGTTCACTTTATGCTTTGAATATAATCCTTGCTCCTCTGCCACAGCAATTTATTTTTAAAATGGACATGTTTCTTTCTCTTCCTCTTTTCCTACTCTTCCCTAATCTCTCCTCCTCCCTAATCACAGGGGAAACAGGGTTACCTTTCTTCCCCATCCTAGGCAGAGTTATTTGTCTTTGAGTACACACTCACCATAGGAATGAAGTAATCCAAACTTTGGGGGAGGGTATTGAAAGATCTCAGTAATGACTATCTCCCAAATTAACAAGTGAATTACAACTCCAGAGAACACTGGAATGTAGCCTTTGAGTCACCTCTTTAAAAGCCCCCTGCCCTTGGGACAGGAGTCCCCTGTGTTTCTCCTTTGCTAGCAAAGCAATAAACCTTCTTTTTCTTTTTTCTCAAAACCGTGTCCTCATTATTGGATTAGCATCTTGGACAAGGATCAAGCTTTCAGCAACAGTATCCACTACCTACTGAGGAAAAATTAGGGTCATGTTAAGAGCTGAGGATGATCCTTCCAAATTCATTTAACCTTTAAATTTCCTCTACCCCTTGTCTCATTATTAGCCATCACCTAGGGCTTTACAGAACCATATCGCTGGCAACCTTTGCCCTCCAATATTTCCAGCAAAGCTTATATTACCACTGGATGTTTTGTACCCGATTCCATGGTCATGAATGACCATGTTATAACAATCCTTAAACCATTCTATAAAATGTTTATGACCAAGCTACTTACCATATTTGGACACATAGATGTAGCTCAGGTTTCCATCTATATCCTTTTCCTGAATTGGGGACCCTAAACTCCTGGAAGATGTCACCTCCTTCATATTCCATCCTTTCTCATTCATTTCATGTAGCACTGGGAGGGAAGCAGAGGTTGGTGACAGCATCATTGGGACCTTACAATAACTTGGATGTATCCAAGTATAGAAATATATTTTGTCCTGTGTATTTCTGGATTCAGGAGAGTGCTAACTGCAGTCAGGATGTTCAGAGTTGATGTAGATGTTTTTCGGGTAGTGTGACCTTGGCTGTGTTACTTCACCTTTTTGATATTTTGTCAAGAGTAGATAATGGCAGCTGCTCTTAAATGTGGTTAATCAAAGAAAATATGCAAAAGAACTGTGTTCTCTCAACAGGACAAGCTCTAGTCTATATAAACACAAGGAATTATTAAGACACTGATATTTTCAGACTAAGTCAAGTGTGATTGAATTTTGAACCATTAAATGTGCCTGTTCAGTGATTCTGTTATCGGTGGGCTGATTCTTGATATGCTAATGAAGACCTATGTATAGTTTTCTTGATTAACTCATGGCTCAGGGCTTGTTACTTTAAGCACCAAAACAAGATTCAGTTTTTTGAGGCATTGCATCCAATATCTCAATTATTCATTTTAGGAATTAGTGTAAAATTAGCATAGACCCCTGTTCATATGGAAATAGATGGCTATGTTAATTGGAATGCTGTAGCTGGAAAAATTCTTGCATAATGAAAGGACTGATATTAATATCTTTGAATGGAAGATGTATATCATATTGTTAGTAAGATATAATTCATTCATGCATACTTGTTATTAACAATTATTTTATGTAGTTTATCTCACTCCCTAAGTAGAAGCTATTCAATATATCTAGCAAATATTTTGAAAAAGCAAAATGCTAACTTATTTTTAAATGTAAAAAACTATGTTAAGCTATTAAAATTTTCTTCTTCCTTTTCTTATATTTTTCTATTACATTTGATGTTCAAATTTTCACATTTGGCTGTTAAGGGTTTGTTAATTCTTAATCAGAATTGAATAATTAGTGGAACCCTCCACCAGCTATCTGGGTTAAACATTAGGTGTGTATTGTGACCTCTCTAAAATTCCTTGGTTCTCCCAGGTTGTCCCTTAAAGACGTTCCTGAATTTATATCAAAGTTAAGCCCAAATAGTGGGAATAATAATTTATGGAAACACTGTAGGAAACAAGATCTCAATTTTTATCATATGTAAATGTGTATGAGTACACACACACACACACACACACACACACACACATACATACATGCCTTAAGTAAAGCCATCTAAAATTAAGATGGTAAACTCGAATCTTATTATGATATATAATGTATATAATAAACCTTATAAATACTATGTGTATATAATAAACCTTATAAACATTATATTTTACCTTTCCTTTTCATCTAGAAATTTAACTCAACAGACTTATATTGAGGAGCTATCATGTGAAAGGCTTAAGGATAAATATTGGGAGGAAATAAACACCAGCAAGGATCTCACTATCTAAATAAGGACATAATTCATGTATATGGATAACTTACCATAAGAAGATGTTTTTAAAACATTATGTGTAAAATTCTGAGGAAGTATAAGATTGGACAAGATTTGGCACTAGGCTTGACTACTTGATGAAGTTGGTATGTTGAATTAGGCCAAAATTATAGGTAAAATTCTGGGGATTTTTTCAAGCAAAAGCAACAGCAGGGGCTGGGGGAAAGGGCAAGAAATATTTAAGGATTAGCCTTGAGAAAGTTATTGTGGAGAAAGTAAAGTAAATCTTACCCCTTTTCAACCTGCACTACTTTATGATAACTTTATTTCCTTTTCATTAACACTGTGAAAATATCGTTTCTGAGAACAGACTAACACATGAAGACATTCTAAATAGAAAGTGATTTTCTAAGGAACACTTACACAATAATTTTACTTCTTCAACTTGCCCAAGACAACATTGCAAATGTTCACCAGGGGCCTAAGGTTGCCCCCCAAATCATCTGGTAACACTACATTAGCCACCATTTGAAAAGCCCAGTGTACAGGAAAGATGACTGGAAAGGCATAAGAGGCCACTGGGATGGGACTTTGTCCATGGAGATAAGAAGTCCAGACACAGGGTATCACTTCATACTCCAGTTGAAGCCCAAGAGTGAGAAGAAGTAGGAGTTTCAGATAAAAACATTGAAGAAATAATCCTAAAACAAAGTGGCTTCTCAATGATTTCTAACTCAAAATTTTCACATGGGGATGTCTCAACATAGTATTAATCTGCCATTTGATCAAAGGACCTATTCCATTTACTATGACTATATATCAACTCATTCGAAAACCTCATGGAGTAGAATAACTTATTAAGCTCACAGACTGTAGGTCAGGATTTGGAACAGAGCGTAATAAGGTTGTCTTGCCTCTGCCCTATACTGTCTAGGCTATCTAGGTATTTTGCTGGAGGACTTGAAGCTTTTGACTGCACTCATCTGTCACATGTCTTGCAGCTGGACTCTGTTTGTCTGATGGAGACCTCAATTCCTCTCTACTTGGGCTTCACCTTGTGGTCTCTTTGCAAAAAAATCTAGTTTTGACTTCATTACTATATGTTGGCAGAATTCAAAGGGCAAGTAAGCATCCTAAGGGAGAGAGACAAATGTAGGCTGTTACTTTTCTGTAACCTAGCTTTGGAAGTCATATAGTGCTCCTTCTGTCATGTCGTTACTGGGGAGTGTTTACAATTCCAGATTCAAGATGAGAAGGCGCGTAAGAATAACAAGGTTCTAAAGAGTATGTGAAATCAGAAATATTGCCATGACCATATTTGTAGCATATACTACAGGGTCCTAAAGAATTCATAGAGTCACTCATGCTGTGTGACTCTGTTTTTTCCTTTTTTTCCCCAAGCTCTGTTTCCTTGAAAGAGGAAAAGAGGGAAGCAAAGGATTTAACAAGAAACTTGGTTTATGATTAGTGAAATCATTTATAAAGTATATTATGAATTTTCAAAATTCAAATTCATTATAGATTAATATTCCTGGAGCATGGAAAAGACAAGTGACAAATGTCTTTGGAGATGTGATTTGTAATAAATCATTGAGAGCTTTAACTGCCATGCTGAGAATTTAGGTCTATGCTGGCCTTGGGACTTTGTTCTGTTGGCAGTAGAGAAAGAGCAGCATGTCTTTGAACAGTGAATGACATAATCACTTAGGAAAATGCCTCATTTTGAAGGCTCTGGGCAATATGAATCACAGTGGGAAGTTCTGGAACAGAGAAAACAGGAGCACCTCTCTTAACTGACCTTCTCTTAACTGAAATGCTTATTAACCCCTGCTCTCAATGTCACAGGGCATTCTGGGTGCTGAGATGGTAAGATGCACTCTAACACTTCTGTGTCTTCTGCTTTCCGAGAGTCAGGATGTTTGCTATCCAAGTCTGTTTATGAACTTTAATTGTAATTACATAATTTAATTAAATATTTTAATAGTTGTTTTATGAAAATCAAACTACCTGATTTGGAAAGACTAAATAGGGATTAATAATTGCTGTAGGATTAAAAACGAGGGAGGGTTTGGGGATTTAGCTCAGTGGCAGAGCGCTTGCCTAGTACGCGCAAGGCCATGGGTTCGGTCCTCAGCCCTGGGGGAAAAAAAAGCTAAAAAAAAAATGAGGGAGACAATGGTTAAAAATTGTGGGAAACATGAAAATTGTGTAATAGTCTGTGGTCAGGTTTCTTTGTGAGAATCTTGCACTTTCAGAGTAGATAATAGCCAATAGCACGGGGTTAGAGTCTACAGAGCTCTAATCCTTAATGGATTCAATTCCAATTCTGCTATTTGCTATTCTTTCTTTCTTTATTATTTATTTTGTTGATGCATTATAATTATATATAATAGTGGGTTAATTATGCCATATTTGTTTATGCACATAATAAAATTTGATTAATCTCATTTCCCAGTACCTTGCCTTTCCCTCCCCTTCTCCCTCCCCCATTCACTTGCTCTTCCAAACTTATCTACCATTCTATTATAGTTACTGTTGTTTTAATTAGTGCATTTTACACACACACTCACACACACATACACACACATACACACATAACTTGCTGTGATATATTCATACATATATAAATAATAATTGGTAGACTTCATCTCCCAGTAATCCCCATGCCCTCCCTGTCCTCTCTCCTTCTTAATCCCCTTCCTCTATTGGTCTCCCTTCTATTTTTGAAGATTCTCCACCACTTTTCCTTTTTTTTTTTAAACAATTGTTTTTTAGTTGTAGGTGGACACACTACATTCATTTCATTTTTATGTGCTGCTGAGGATCAAACCCAGTGCCTCATGCATGCTAGGCCAGTACTGTATCTCTGAGCCACAACTCCACCCCTCTATCACCTTTTTTTTTTTTTTTTTTGGTACTGAGAATTGAACTCAGGGGCACTAGACCACTGAGCCACATACCCAGCCCAATTTTGTATTTAATGAAGAGACAGGGTCTCCCTGAGTTGCTTAGTACCTCCCTAAATTGCTGCGGCTGGCTTTGAACTCACAATCCTCCTGCCTCTGCCTCCTGAGCCGCTGAGATTACAGGTATGCGCCACTGCGCCAGCTCTACTACCTTTCTTTCTTTTATTTTAAATAGGGTATTTTTAAAATTTTAATTTGTTATATATGACAGCAGAATGCATTTCAATTCATAGTGCACCTATAGAGCACAAATTTTCATGTCTCTGGTTGTACACAAATAGAGTAACACCATTGTGTCTTCATACATATACTTAGGGTAATGATGTCCATCTCATTCCACCATCTTTTCAATTCCCATGCCTCCTCCCTTCCCCTCCCACCCCTTTGCCCTATCTATAGTGCGTCTAATCCTTCCATGCTCCCTCTCCCAAATCCACTATGAATCAGCCTCCTTACATCAGAGAAAACATTCAGCATTTGGTTTTTGGGGACTGGCTAATTTAGCATTATATTCTCCAACTCCATCAATTTACCTGCAAATGCCATGATTTTATTATCTTTTTATTGCTGAGTAATATTCCATTGTGTATATATACCACATTTTCTTTATCAATTCATCTACTGAGGGGCATCTAGTTTGGTTCCACAGTTTAGCTATTGTGAATTGTGCTGCTGAACATTGATGTGGCTGTTTTCCTGTTGTATGCTGTTGTTAAGTCCTTTGGGTATAGACAAGGAGAGGGATATCTGGGGCAATGATGGTTGCATTCTCAGTTTTCCAGGGAATCTCCATTTGCTTTCCATATTGACTGCACAAATTTGCAGTCCCACCAGCAATGTATGAGTGTGCCTTTTTACCCCACATGGTTGCCAGTACTTACTGTTGTTTGTATTCTTGATAGATGCCATTTTGACTGGAGTGAGATGAAATGTTAGAATAGTTTTCATCTGCATTTCTCTAATTGCTAGAGATGTTGAATATTTTTTCGTATACTTGTTGATTGATTGTATATCCTCTTCTGAGAAGTGTCTGTTCAGTTCCTTGGCCCATTTACTGACAGGGTTATTTAGGGTTTTTTGTTTGTTTGTTCGTTTGTTTTTGGTGTTTAGTTTTTTGAGTTCTTTATATACCCTAGACCCTAAAGAGTATGTTCTATCTGATGTGCGAGTGGTAAAAATTTGCTCCCAAGCTGTAGGCTTTCTATTCACCTCACTGATTATTTCTTTTGCTGAGAAGAAGCTTGTTAGTTTGAAGCTGTTTTGCTGAGAAGAAGCTTTTTAGTTTGAAGCCATCCCATTTATTGATTCTTGATTTTAATTCGTGCGTTATAGGAGTCTTATTAAGGAAGTAGGGGCCTAATCCGACATGATGGAGATTTGGGCCTACTTTTTATTCCCTTAGACACAGGGTCTCTGGTTTAATTCTTAGGTCTTTGATCCACTTTGAGTTGAGTTTTGTGCATGGTGAGAGATAGGGGATTAATTTCATTTTGTTGCATATGGATTTCCAGTTTTCCCAGCACCATTTGTTGAAGAGGCTATCTATTCTCCAATGTATGTTTTTGGTGCCTTTGTGTAATATAAGATAATTATAATTATGTGGATTAGTCTCTGTGTCCTCTAATCTGTACCATTGGTCTACCAGTCTATTTTGGTGCCGATATCACGCTGTTTTTGTTACTATTGCTCTGTAGTATAGTTTAAGGTCTGGTATAGTGATGCCACTTGCTTCACTCTTCTTGTTAAGGATTGCTTTAGCTATTATGGGTCTCTTATTTGAAACACTGGCCAGAGCAATTAGAACGACAAAAGAAATTAAAGGGATATGGATAGGAAAAGAAGAACTCAAATTAGCACTATTTGCTGACGATATGATTCTATACCTAGAAAACCCAAAAAAAGTCCATCTGAAAACTTTTAGAACTAGTAAATGAATTTAGCAAAGTAGCAGGATATATAATCAACACACATAAATCAAAGGCATTTTTACATATCAGTGACAAATCCTCTGAAAGGGAAACAAGGAAAACTACCTCATTTACAATAGCCTCAAAAAAAAAAAAAATACTTGGGAATCAACCTAACAAAGGAGGTGAAAGACCACTATAATGAAAACTATAGAATGCTAAAGAAAGAAATCAAAGAAGAGCTTAGAAGATGGAAAGATCTACCTTGCTCTTGCATAGGCAGAAATAATATTGTCAAAATGACCATATTACCAAAAGCACTATTTAATGCAATTCCAATCAAAATCCCAATGGCATTTCTCATAGAAATAGAAAAAGAAATCATGAAATTCATCTGGAAAAATAAGAGATTCACTATCTTTATTGATATTCCTTTTCTTTTCTCTCTCTTTCCACTTCCCTCATCCTACCCCGCTTACTTCCCTATATGAGAGAAAACACTCAACTCTTGACTTTCTGAGTCTAGCTTATCACTTAGCATGATATTCTCCAATTACATCCATTTACCAACAAATGAAATAATTTCATTCTTTTTGGCTGGGTAAAACTCCATTGTGTTTATATACCACATTTTCTTGATCCTTTCATCTGTCAATGAACACCTAGGCTGGTTCCATAATTTGGTTACTGTAAATTGCACTGTTATAAATATTGGTATGCATATATTGCTATAATTATGCTGATTTTAGATCTTTTTAGATCAAGTATTGGTATTGCTAGGTCATATGGTAGTCCATTCCTAGTCTTTTGAGAAATCTCCATACTACTTTCCAAAGTGGTTGTACTAATTTTCAGTCCCAACATTAATGTGTAAGTTTTTGCCCCCCACATCCTTACCAGCAGTTATTGTTGTTTGCATTCTTGATGATTGCCATTCTAACTGGAGTGAGATTAAATCTCAGAGTAGCGTTGTTTTGCACTTCAGAACAGAAACCAAGGGGCAGAGGTGAAATAATTGTTGAAAAAGACTCAACAACATTTTTTAAATGTGTGAGAATAGAAGGAGGGCAAGAATTTGAATTGACCCTGAAGTTTGAAGCTGATTTCTTAAAAAAAAAAATATCAGAAGCGAGGATCCAGTTTGAAAGGGGGATGATGAAATCACCTTTATTTAAATATAATTGCTTTTAATCTTCAGTGTTCTCAGACTTGGTCCTAGACGCTTATCTTATCTTTCCCAAAACACTCTCTAGGCAAATTCATTTCATAAATAATCATGTCAAAGTGTCTAACCACTGAACATTAGTATATGCAGCTAACTTTCAAACACACTTTTCTTGAATGTTCTATAAAATATACATTGAATATAAAATTCAATATGTGCAAAGTTATTTATCATCTTCCTACTAACAGCTGTTCCTTCTCCAAATTGTCTTAATTAATGATGCCACAGTTCACCCAAACATGCAGGCCACTTGTGATCTATAAATCAATCTGAGTATCTCTCCTTACTTTATTCTTCACATTCAGTTGATCTCTAAAACTTATACCATTTTTCCTTTTCATTATTATTTGAATTTGATCCTCCTGGCAATCTCATAGCTCATTTCTCTGCTATCATAACTGATTACTGCTTCCTTGCTTGCATGCTTTCTCTCTTCTGATCCATGCCTTATGTTGCTTCCACAGTTGTATTTATAATATGCAATATGCGGCTACTACACAGTTGATTAAAACCTTTCAATACCTTCCCATCATCTACAGTCTCTGGTCCAAAATTCTATAGATGGTACAAAAGTGTACCTGACACACTGAGCTCTTCTTCTTGCCTCTGTCTCCAGATTCACCTCTACCCCTTGAACCTGTGATCAACATATGGAATCAGCATAAAAATAACCCAACCATCTAGAATTTATCATTTAGTAATTGTGCATGATGAAATTTTTCAAGGCAGAAAGCCTTTGCTAGATCAGTAAAGAACACCTCTATTTGCTTCAAGGAATCCTTCAAGAGAACAAACAAATGACTTTGATCAAACAATGTAAGTTCATTTTGACAAAGCTTACCTAGTGTAATTCCACAGAGAAAAATGCTTCATTAGGAATGTTTGAAATGTATATTTTATTCTAAGTATTTTGTTCATGGCATTTATAAATATTTGTTTCTAGTTAACAAGTATATTTTACATTTTCTTTGTACCCAGTTCTGTGATTATTATTATTTTCAATATAGTATGGATAGGAGTAAAGCTGTAACTTGGAATATTTTAACTATCAGGTAAAAAGAATTTGCCTAAGCATGATCTCTTGATTGCCTAAGCATCAAATTTTCATACAAACAAATAATGCTGCCAGAAGTGCCTTATACACAAAATTAGAAATGAAAAGGGAACAGAGAGGATATTAAAGAACTCCAAGACAATACTGTTCATCGCTCTATATTAATAACATATGAAATAAGTGAATAGTAGTCTAAGAAAATATAAATTACCAAAGCTGGCCCTTGAAGAGGTAGAAAAACCTACTGTAAGTAAATCAATTTTCATGAATTAAAAAAAAAAGGTTGTCATAGAAGTATTCCTCAACAATGTGCAGGATCCAGATGGTTCTGCAAATGAATTATTTCAAACTTTCCAGGAACAAATTGTTTCTATGCTATATAAACTTGTTCCGAACATAGATAAAGAAAGAAACTGTCTTTATTCCTTATATGAAGTCAGCATCCATCTAACAAAATGAGCATAAACTTCAGACCCATCGCTCTTAAAAAAAAAAAAGTGCCATAAAGCTCTGAAATAAAAGAAAAGTTCAGTTACTTTAAATATTTTTAAGTGTTAAGGAAGACCTGGCAGATTAATTTCAGAAATCCAAATAGTTCAATAGTAGACAACTTATTAATAGATCTGAAGAGGAAAGTCAAAAGAGGAAAACTCATATTAACTAACAATCCTGTGAAAAGGAGAAGAAGAAGAAGCGGGGGAGGAGGAGGAGGCAGATGAACAAAGAAAAAAAATCATTTTGATAAACTTGAAGCAGGAAAATGTATAAATATTCCATGTTTGGCATAACCATCACTTTCTTTTGAAATGGGTATGAGATAGTTAAATAATAAAATGCTGAGTCGGCACAAGTTATCAAAACTCCATACATTATGTATAGTGGAGATTCCTGTTTCCGCCCAATTCAACCCCCTCCTTCCCTCCTCCTAGAAATGCAGAGTGAGATGCAAAATGCTTCCCACGATACTTCCCTGGAGCAGAGAGGTTATAGATAGAGTACAAAGAGAGAAGAAGGCAGGGAGCTCACACTGCACAGATGGAAAAACCCCTTTCCTAGGAAGGGAGGCATCCACAAGAGGCATTTTGCCCAACATGTTGTCAGGCAGAAATATAACTGATGAAGAAGTAAATGCTGGTAGAAAGGCTGCTCATGCTCTTGAATTGACATTAACAGTTCTGGTGTTAAGAGGTGATCACAATAACCAACATAATTCTGCAATCTGCATTTGGGGTAAAAATTGGGAGTTCATAACCCACTTCAATCTAATGTATGAAATATGATATGTCAAGAGCTTTGTAATGTTGTGAACAACCAATAAAAAAATGTTTTGTCATTACCCTTGTAATTCAAAACTTTAAATGTACTAAATGATACTTAATAACACACACACACACACAAAAAGAGGTGATCACAAAAAAGACCATAGGGAATCAGAAGAGCGTGGGACAAAGGAAACCAGTCTTGGATCCAGTGAAATACAAGACAAGCAATCAACAGGAGCAGGACAGAAATCATTACCTTAGTCACCTGGAACCACAGTGGGTATGCACTGTAGTGTTGAACAATTACATGAAGTTAATTTCGTTGCACAACCTCTAGGGTAAAGGGAAAGAAGCACATGTTAGTCCATGAAGACCTAAGGGTCTGTAGGGTACACAACCACTTTTTAAGGAAAGTCTCCTAAACTGTGCACCTTCTGCTTCAAAAACTGACCAGAGATGTGCCTCCAGCTTCAAGTGAAAATAATTCTGCTGTTTAGCTGCTGATGATCAGAAAAGAGGTTGGTATATTAAGTCATCAAAGAAGAGTCAGAGCCGGGCATGGTGGCACACACCCAGAGGTTTGGGAGGCTGAGGCAGGAGGATCAAGAGTTCAAAACCAGACTCAGCAAAAGCAAGGCACTAAGCAACTCAGTGAGATCCTGTCTGTAAATAAAATACAAAATAGGGCTGGGGATGTGACTCAGTGGTCGGGTGGTCAGTGCCCCTAAGTTCAATCCTTGGTACCAAAAAAAAAAAAAAAAAAGAGCCAGAGTCTATTTGAATGGGGCATTCTCAAGGACAGATGGCAAACCCACACAGTCAATCATATCTTATGAGAGCAAGGGTGTTGTCCTGAGCAAGGTGGAGCTGCAATTTCCTCTATGGACAGGGCAAGGCCAGATTTGAAATATAAGAATATACTTTTAAGTATCATTACCGTACACCTCCACAGGTCTATGCCTCCCCTCACCCTCCCCACTCTTTGCTCCTCCCTCTACTTTTTCAACCTTAATCTCTTGTTTTTATAAGAAAGAAACAAGGCACAAAGTCAACATAAGTCACAGCAAAACAAAGAATAACAACCTGTAAATAGTTGTGAATAGCAGGAGAATTTAAAGAATTTATCAGGTAAAGGTAGCTTGGAATGAGCAGAGATAACTGAGAGACTTAGGGTAATGGGTTGTGAGGATATATATATATATATATATATATATATATATATATATAGAGAGAGAGAGAGAGAGAGAGAGAGAGAGAGACTAAACAGAAAAGTAAAGATCAGAATTCTTGATTGGACTACACATGTCAAAATGCAGCATGGATATAAGTGTATTTAAGTGTTCATAGATCTTACATTAGGGTCTAAAAGCACTGAATGTTGGGGGACAGTAACCAAAGCATAATTCTAGTCCTGATTTTCCTGTTCCAGACTTCACTATACCATTGATGTATCTTGGCCAAGTTACTCAATTGCTTTGCTTTCAGTTTGTTCATCTGTAAGCTGAGCAGACTCAATTAGGTGATCAATGCAGAACTGTAGTGCCTTATGACTCTAAAAGTATATATTACATAAATGGTGGAATGCCTTTGTAATGCTGATATGAGAAGCTAGATTAACCAGTAGAAAATATTCCATCTACATTTTGTTGTTTGAAGGTATGCATCAAGGATATAGCCAAATAGGAGCAATAATAAGATAGAAACAAATTATTTTGTTGTACTCTATGCTAAACCAATATTTCTGAGATAAAAATAAAACTAAAGAATTAAGAAAAACAATAAGTTGAATTTCCATATATAATTTAAAATGCATATTGTGGCCAATTTTTAAGAGATAATACATAAGCCCTCCTCACACACACACGTGTGCATGCACACGTAAAACACTCACTCATATATGTCCAATATTTGTTGTTTAAAGTTTTATAAATGAAACCTAGGTGTGAATTTACTTAGGTCTCCTCTTCATTTTTCCAAAGGCACTGTTTGCTCTCCATCACCCACAATTCAGAAAGGAATAAATTCTTTGTTTTCCTTTGCACAGAGAAAGGAGGGAGATAGTTTCAAGCATGTTTATGAACTTTCAAAGATTTCCTTTTCTGTAGTTTCTCTTATGAACTGCATGTTGGTGGAGTCTTTTACTAATTATAGTGAGAATTTTATTACAACTATAGCAGAGTTTATTGTTTTTTCCTGACCAACACTCATTCTCCTTTACCTAGTGACAGCCCTTGTACTTTCTTTATGGAAAATCCTCCAACATTCTCAGTAGATGTGGTTCAGGTGGGACAACTCCAACCCCAGGCTCCAGGATTGGCCCATCAAAGCACTATGCCCCTCCACCCAGTAATGACTGGCTTATCAGAGCCAGAAAGGAGTTAGCCCTCTTGTTGGAGTCACTGGGAAGTAGAGACTGTTTCAATCAATAGAGTTGTTAAATAGGACCACGTAAGCACTGAGTTAGCAGTGGCCACCAAATGGAATTGGTCTAAGAATGAGGACCAGTCAGGAGCCTCTGTGCCTTGACCTATTCTGCAACTTCAGATGGTTTATAAACTCTTCTTCTCCAAATTTTTCTTCTTCCGCTTCCACATCATGTATATAAACAAATCCAGGTATTTATGGTCTTTTTGAATTGTTATACAGAATAACATCAACTAAGAGGCTTATGAACAACAGAAATATATTTCTCATAATTCTGGAGTCTGATAAGTCCAAGATCAAGACACCAACAAATCTGTTGTCTTGAAAGTGTTCTTAGATTGCATCTTCCCCTTAACCTCAAAGGCAGATGGGCCAAAGGAGTTCTCTGAGGTATCTTTTAAAAGGGCACTAACAGTATTCATGAGGGCTCCACATGAACAGATCACCTCCTTAAGGCCCCACCTCTAAATAATACCGCATTAGGTTTGTATACATGAATTTAGGGGGAAATATAGTCTATAGCAGTCATAAAGACGTGCAGAAAAACATAACTGAGCTCACCTATTCAGACCCTGCCTATCCAGAGCAGAATTTTTTAGGGTAAACTTCTCTGGCCAAACTGGTACAACATGGTAGGCAGAATATACCAGCTTCTCAGAGGTTATGTCCCTGTCCTGAAGATAGATCTTTCTTTGGAATGTGTAAGGTTTGAGCAACCCTTTCCTAGCTCACAGCCCTGGGTCCTGAGAGCACAGCTGCTCTCAGTGAGAACCTGGTCTGTACTCCAATAGCATCATAAAAAGGAGTTCTCTAAGACTGTGTCCCATCAGCCTAAAATGCCAGGAAACAACTACTGACTGAAATACTGATCTTCTTGTTCTCAGACTGGGTTTTTTTCATCATTTCTAGGGGGATATCTGTCCAAGTCCTAACTCTTTCCTATATGCCATTAAATTCTGCCTAGGGAGATGGACAATGAAGCCCTTTACCACCCTTTGGTATAGAAATACAACCCCTTCACCTACTTTGTCCAATGGAGGCTGGCAGGAGACCCTAAAACTGCCTGAATTCGATCTTAAATTGGTGAGTCTGAGTCCTAGTGACAGAATCCATTTGATTTTAGGAAAAGAACCTACTTCTGGTTCCTTTAGAACTAGATAACTCTGGAGACAATGTTTTTCAAGATTGAGATGTTACCCTGCAGAATGAAGCACATGCTCTGGACTAGCAATGCTTCATCTCCCTCCTCACCAGGATGGTTGGGTCTAGAGCACAGAGAGTAGAGGTGAGAATAATATCATTTCTTATGACACCCAAGGACCACTCTCAACATTTCAGCTTAAAACAAGGCCAGGTCAGGAAAAATAATGCATGCTATATTAGTTAGTTTTTCATTGCTATGACCATGATACCTGACAAGAACAACTTAGAAAATAAAAAGTTTATTTTGGCTCCTGGTTTCAAAGATTCAATCCATTCTGAGCCAACTCCATTATTCTGGGCCCATATGTGGCAGAAAATTATGGTGGAAAGTTGTGCTGGAGGAGCCCTGCTCTGCTCATGAGAGTCAGGAAGCAGAAGGAGATGGGGGAAGGGGCCACAGGTAAAATGCACACTTCCAGAGCATGCCCCAGAGACCCACCTCCTCCAGGCATGCCCCACCTGCCTACAGCTACCATCCGGGTATCTCATTCAATCTAGGGTGAACTGATTAGATTACAGCTTTTATAATCTGATCATTTCACATCTTAATATCTTGCATTAACACAGGAGCTTTGGCGGGGGGTGGGGGGGTGGGGGGGGGAAGACACCTCATATACAAACCATAACACATGCCTTGTTAAAGAAGTTGAACTTTATCCTGGAGGTAATGGGAAACTGTTGAGAGAATTTTCATGAGCCAAGGCAAACTCAGAGTTATATTTTAAAAACATACTCATGAAACAATAAGAACTGAGGGGGACAATAATAAATTCCAATTTATGAGGTTACTGCATTCATTAAGGAAAAACACTGATCTAAGACAGTATCAA
This sequence comes from Ictidomys tridecemlineatus, assembly GCF_052094955.1. Taxonomy (NCBI): domain Eukaryota; kingdom Metazoa; phylum Chordata; class Mammalia; order Rodentia; family Sciuridae; genus Ictidomys; species Ictidomys tridecemlineatus. The sequence continues at coordinate 63,057,239 of NC_135484.1, read as the reverse complement.
TGTAAATGGGAAGGAATTTAGATAAAAAATATTCAGAAAGTAAAACTGACATGTGCTGGAAAAAAAAATCTAGTATGACACCCATATTCTGAGCTAAATAAGAGAAGAACAGAGAATTTATTGTTGAGACTTCTAGCAGGAAATACAGAGGAAGGAGTTATACCACATGTGGTGTTACTATACCATGGTATTATTATAATATGGTATAGCTATTACTATAATATACTATATAATACTTATGTATGCACAGTATACTATATATATGCATTAGACTATATACTATATATTACCACAGTATGCTATAGTAATACCTGCTACACATACAAGGGGTTAATACATCTTTTATTGCATAAAGTATTAAAAGAGGAATTTTAGAAAGATTATTCTGGGAGCAGTGAGTTATGGGCCTTGGGTAACAAAGGAAAAAAAGAAAAACAAAAAGAATTCTATGGGGATATGACAATGAAAATAGAAAAAACATAAATACTAGTGAATTTTCAAAAGACAAATTCCATAAACTCTAATGATTAATAGACTTCAAATGCATAAAGTCAAGAAAAAATGAGTTAAGATGACTCCTACATTCTGACTTTTAATACCTAGCTAAAGTGCTAAAGTCAAATGACTGGAGTCTGCAGATAAACAATATTATTAATTCTAATACGAAACTCCTATTTGAATTTTTAGTGTATGGCTAAATTATCTCCATTTGGCACAAAAATCTCATTATGCTTAGAACCATTATCCCCATTGGGAAAAGGAGTTTTCTTTCCCAGAATTAATCTGATTGCCAAATTACTATTTGTGCTGTCAATGTCTAAGTGCCATAGCTTTTGTTTCTAAGTTACTCTTCCTTCCTTATGGTGATTTAGTTAGTGTAGCTGCTCAATGCATAGAGATTTAAAGCCTGATGGTAACTTTTAGTTCAAGATGTTTGACCTTTTATCCACATTTAAATATCTGAAAAACACTTGGAAACCTCAACTGAAAGATCAAACAATATTCTATCACATAGGTTCCTGACCTTTCCACATTTCTGAGAAAAGGAATTAAGACTTCAGATTTTCTTAATACACATTTGAAACCAGGCTCATTGATTGAGGGCTTTCTGTTCTGCATTTTTCTCCTCTGCTTCAGCCAACCCCAGTGTGAGATCTGTGGCTCTCCATCCATTACTTTCTCTTTTTTCCTCTAACCTCTATAAAGCTCAAGTGACTTTCAGTTGAAGTAAATGAATGAAAAATACAAGTTCAGATTCTGTTTAGGTTTAAGGCTGCATGACCAAAATGATCAGAATTTCAAGCTGGGAAACTAAAACATCAACAATCCTAACACTAGTTAGGAGAGTGTTCTCTTAAAATTTGGAAAGTCACTCTTGTTTTCATGTTAGTAAAATTGAAAATTTTCTATTTCTTCAATTATTCATTGAATGGTTGCTTATGGAGGTCTACTATGTGCCATCTTTTTGGAATATATCAGTGAACAAAACTAAGACTTTTCACTCATGAAGCTTACACTAGAGTGGTGATATAAAATAATATGCATAACAGAGGAGGTGATTAGTGCTCTGAGAAAAAAAAAAGCATGTTGAGGGAGTAATACAGTGTGGGGGGAGGGGGAGTTGAGGGGGAGAGGGGGTGGAAAAAACTGCTACATTAAATGTGGAAATCAAGCCAGTCTCACAGAGAAGCTAAGATAGGAGCATAAACTTGAAGGGTGAAAGAAAGATACCCAGGGAAAGAGTACACTAAGCAGATGAAACAGCAAGGGCAAAGACTCTAGACTATTCCAGAAATAGTAAGGAGGCCAGTGTGAATTTTGTGGGGAAGGGCCAGTAGATAGGGAGGGGAAAAGACGTCAGGGAAGTATCATGAAGGTGTAGATCAGCAGGCTTTGTGAGCCATTGTAAGGACTTTGGCCTTACTCTTTACCTGTTTTGTTTTTAATGTGGGTTTTGTTTGTCCTGGGTTTAGCAGAGGATATAGGTTATTGCAAGCACAGGTATTTATAGGCAAGCACACATACATTTTGACAAACTTGAGGCCCCTTTTAATCAGACTATAACTGCCGCAGTCTGGCTGGGCACAAAATCAGGAGCCACTCAAGCAGGAACAAACTTTATTTCCAAACTCCCACGAATGCCATACACGCGGCCTTCTCCCAGGACACACTACACCAACAGGAAATCCCTCCTCCGGAATTCCCTCCTACCGCACTTCCCCAACCAATGGGAACTCTCCGGGAGTCCCAAGAGAGCTCCAAAGTAGCAGGCCAAGGCAGACAGCAGGGGTCTAATCTCCAATTGAATGCACATCTTAACATAATCATTATCATCTCAACGGCTTGCTGGCATCACCTTTCAACCAAAAATGCCATGCGTCATTCCTACTTGGCTATGGCTCTTAGCATATGACTATACAATCTTCTGCTTTTCATTCCCAGAATAATTTTCTGCTAGTTAAGCTTCCTTTCACCATCTCTCCAAGGCATTTGTCTATTCCTCTTTCTTGGCGGTTGCAATATAGATCCTCTCTTTTGCCGAGGCCCACCTTGGCACATCTTTTCTCCATAATGTTCTCCCCAATTTCACCTACCCATTATTGTCACTCAGGGTCTCACATTTGTTCACTTAAGGATTTGCTGTCTTGTATCATTCCTTTATTGTATCACACATTACTCACTTAGAGTACATGCATCCCAAAGTCTGAGACCACATCTGCTTCATCTGTATTTAATAACTTTGCGGAGTGTTTCTGCCCTCTCAGGCACTGTTTATACGGAGATGAGTAAGATTCCATCCTTGTCCTAGAGAAGTTCAATCTAAGGAGAGAATGACTGTCAAATCATCAATGATGATTCTATGTGATCAATGAATGTACAGCTATGATTCTGATAGTGTAGCACCCTGGACAGAGAGAGAAAGAGGAACCAAAATGCATTAGATGCCAGTTACTGAGCATATTCACACACATCTCAGTTAATCCCTAAAATAGTGTAGCAGACAGAAGTTATGCACCTTATTGTAGAAGATGAGGAAATTGAGATAGAGAGAGGTAAAGTGAATTGACCATGGCTATTCAGCTCAATGTGGCCAGTCCTGAGATGGGAAGAAGGTATTTGATGATTGTGTAACTACCACAATTCTTCTACTTTCCTATGTTCCTTTACCAGTCCAAAAATCACAGCAACTAAGAAATACTTTTTATGTTGGCTAAATAAAATGGTGATTTCTTTCATTTGTCTTTATGTTGCTTTTCAAATATCAAAGGATACCCATAGCAAGCAAACTTTATTTTACAAACTTCAGTTTTGTCTCTCTTCATACCTTGATTTTTTAAAAAATGAAGTTTAGTTGTAGTCATATTTTTCTCATAGTTCCTATTGTATATTTGTTTGAAGATCAGTTGTGAAAGGACGATATCAAGTTGGCATTCTAACTCTGCCTTTCATTCCTTATAAGTTACTCAATTTAGTGGCTTTAGATTACTTCATTTGTAAAATTGAGAAAACCCATATGAGGAATCTGGCAGAACTAATTAATATTTTTTTAAATGTCTAGACTGGGAGTGTAGCTCAGTGGTAGAGCACTTAGCAAGTTTGTGTGAGGGAATCCCTGAGTTTGATCCCCAGCACTGAAAAATAAACAAACATCTGATAGCATGAGACTAAAAATACTATTTTAGCAAATAGAATTCAGATTTCATTCATAGAAAAGGATATAGAACACATTCATTAGATAATTGGGTGACATATCAAGTAACTGTTATGGGAATAAAGACCATCCATATGAAAACCATCCATATGAAAACAAGCAAAGGTTATTTATTCAAGGATAGCAAGAGAGCCAATCACCATTGCTCTTGTTTTGGAAGAGTGGGAAAAATTTAGGGTAGAAAAAGGGAAGGTTCAGATGTATCCTGATTAGAGGCTCTCAGCATGGGGAAGTTGTAGGTAGGCTAACCAGAAGTAGGCATCCTATGTGCTTGAATAAGGGTACATGTTTGACTTTCTCTGGTTAGTCCTAAGCTGAGGGCAGGAGCAAACATTAAGGAAGCTGTCAGTTATTAATCAAACCCTGGCTATCTGGGGCCAGTTGTTACAGAGGTGATTGTTTGGCTTCCTGGATCAATTTGCTAGGGAGAGTGATTTGACTTTCTGGGGCCTGACTTGGCTTCCTGGGCTGGTTACTACAAATAGTGGATTGATTTCCTGGGTTAGTAGCTGCAGATTATGGATCAAATTTCTATTTTTACATATACTTTGACTATTGTTCATTTGTATGTTAAATCTCTCACTCTATATCTATCAATAGTTGATTTATCAGTCTCTATGGTTTATAAAATTTTTCACATGCTTTAATGAATTGTTACTTTTAAATTCAGTTCAAGAATTATTTAGACCACTTTTTCTAAACATTCACCTCATTAAAAATGACATAATTAATCCCAGCAGCGTGGGAGGCTGAGGCAGGAGGATACCAAGTTCAAAGCCAGCCTCCAACAAGGGGAGACGTTAAGCAACTCAGTGAGACCCTGTCTCTAAATAAAATACAAAATAGGGCTGGAGATGTGGCCCAGTGGTTGAGTGCCTCTGAGTTCAACCTCTGGTGCCTTCCCCCACCAAAAAAAAAAAAAAAGATAAAAACTCACATATTAATAATTTTATTTCTATTGTCAAAGTTTTAGTTAAATATTCCAACTGTAACTTTAAATTCCTATCTTGAATTATTGGATGACATACACAAGTTAGAAAAGTCATTGTTGAGCTGGTATATTGGTGCACACCTGTAAATTCCAGTAATTCAGAAGGCTGATGCAGGAGGATTGCCAGTTGGAGGACAGCCTGAGCAACTTAGCAAGACTCTGTCTCAAAATAAAAATAAAAAAAAAATTAAAAAGGGATGGGGATGTAGTTCAGTGGCAGAAGGCCCCTGGGTTCAATTCCTAGAAACACACACACACACACACACACACACACACACACACACAGTTATTGTTGGATTCTTAAGAGTTAACATAGTTAATTACCATTATTTTACCATTGTTTACTTGCAAGTTAAACTTGCTATATATGTGCCATATTCTTTTTTTGTTTTGTTTTGATTTTGGGATGGAGTTTTGTTATATTGCCCAGGCTGATTTCTAATGCATGACTCAAGTGGTCTTCCTGTAACAGGTTTCTTGGTAGCTAGAACTATAGGTGCATGCTATCTTGCCCAGTTTGTGTTCATATTCTTTAAAGACTAACAGAAAAAAAATAAAAACTATAACTGGAACTCAATGTGCTATGCATAAAACAATATAAAATTTCTGGGAAAGGAAATCACTTTTAAAATCTCCATGACAAAAGTCATAGCAGCCAATACAGAAAAGGTGATCGAGGAATGTGTGAAGAGAGTCATAAGACTATCAATGTCCTGGCTTTAGTTCATTCTTCACTTGGTCACTGTCACAAAGCTGCCCCAACAGACAGTGTGGACAGTGTTGTTTCCCTGCCTGGATAATTTTTTATTAGTGACACATTGCTCCCTCATTCTAAGTTCTCGTTGTCAGGGGTGAGATAAGGTCCCCCCTCCTATCTTAGACAGTAGACAGAAGTCCAACCAATCAATGCATCAAATTTCATGACCCCAATAATTGGTTGAAATGGGCTCATGACCTAATTTCATCCAACTGAAATAAATTTCAGGGCCTTTAATAAGAATTCTGGAATCAAATACTCTCATATTTGGACGTGTGCCACAAAGGCTGTAACCCCAAGGGCAGTTGAAAGCCATCAGAGGTGTGCAAGGCTGAGAACAAGCTCAATGAAGATGAAGCATAGACCAGCAGTTAAGGGAGAGAACCCAGACGTTCTAGTCCTAACAGCCTTTGAATCTGAGTATTTTCTATTTACAACTTTATAGTCTTTTTTTAATTGTAAAACAAACCTGGCAAAGCATAAAGACAATGGAAATAAGGCTGAAGAAGCAAATAATCCCATTGCCCATAATCCTTTCATTCAAATATGATGAAACTGAAATTTCAGAGGATAGAATTTCAATAAGCAGAGTTAACTGCATGAAAACATGCTCATAGCTTGAAAATGAGGGGTGTATGTGAGGAGCAAACCAAAGGAGTAACACCATTTCATACTTAGCATCAATATCAACAAGACAGAAATCACATGGAAAAAGGAACAATTTCTTTAGCAGAAGCACTCTGACCAAGATGGTTATTTCTTCCAGGAGCAGCAATAGCTACACACCAAAAGGCAGATTTGGACTACAGACAGCATCAGACTGTGGCTGGTCTAGCCCAAGTTTGAGTAGACAAATTTGCATATGGAATCTCGTTGTCA